>NC_142008.1:14069742-14394742 GCF_049901715.1 Pseudonaja textilis
AGCCCAATAAACTCAGAATAATTCTTTCTCTTAAAATAACTTCATTCTTAAATTATAAAAGGACACTCTGGGAAGTTAATCTCAGCTCCCTGACTTAGTACAAGAGACAGGTGCGAAAAGATAGAAAGAAATCTACAGCATGATAATTAGCGGATCCAGAGGCAACTCAAAAGAAGTATGTAGACCAACCTTACAATTTAAATGTCAAGAGTAAAATAAAAGCTTGGTTTCCTTTTTTTAGACTGACATGACCCCTCAGTTTTAAAGCTTCATGAATGTTTAATTTCATGTGGAAAGTATTAATGTTTAATTTGCTCCCTTCCTCACATTTATTTTTTGGAAGCATAGTGGACCATGTACTTAATATATTTCTTTCATGAGGAAATTGTTCAATATTTGTTAATTTTTAATATAAATTAATATGTTATATCAAGAAATGTATAGAACTGTAAAACTGTTGTGATAGACATCCACACATAGAGACTTAGTCGATAGGGGAAAAAATGAAATCAAACATAATTATCCACTTTAATACTTTACATGTTTTTTATAACATATAATAGACTCAAACTACATACAGTATTTTAAGAAGGGCTGGGACCTCAAAGAATATAAGAGGCAACTAACTGTGAGATACTTTCTATTACCAAACTAAGTAACTTCATCAGGCTAGTAGTACTGTTGAGTAATGAAACATCTGCAAGAAAACCTCCAAGCTCAGAGAACACCAAGGATCTCACAATTTAACCCTCAGTTACAAAATATTCTCTTTTACAAGTAAAAGGTAAGTGGGTGAAGCAAGCAGGTCTGGGAATGGTGAATCCTTCATTTGTAATGTTCCAAAGATGCTTATTTCAAGAGGCAACTGGACTTTTGGGTTTTTGT
Organism: Pseudonaja textilis; assembly: GCF_049901715.1. Lineage (NCBI taxonomy): Eukaryota > Metazoa > Chordata > Lepidosauria > Squamata > Elapidae > Pseudonaja > Pseudonaja textilis. The sequence goes on from NC_142008.1 coordinate 14,070,628, forward strand.
TTGAAGATATTTCACTTCTCATCTGAAAAGCTTCTTCAGCTCTACTTTGTGCCACTTGGATAACTGAATTGAAGAAGATTCTCAGATGAGAAATGGAAAGTCTTCAAGGAAAAACCAGAAAGTCCAGATGCCTCTTGAAAAAGTACCTTTGGGAATCCTTGGATGACTGAGAATCTCCATAGACTTCATCTGTAATCCAAGTTTCTAAATGTCAGCCAATGGCATTGCTGCTGCATCCTGGGTCAATAAAAGAAGGAGGGGGAATTATACACATATATTGTATAACTTTTATTGACACTGGGTCAATAAAAGAAGAAGGGGGAATTATACACATATATTCCCAACTTTGTCAGCATTGCACGTTGGAGAAGGACAAAGAGAATTGTATAAGTGTAAAAATAGCAATTGCCAGTGGTGAAAAATTCCACTTTCCAATGTGCTATGGAGCATTAGTTTTCTTGTTATGACATGTATTTAAATGGATTTTCTTTCAGGGAATTAAAAGCTCAGCTGTACCCTAACAAAGAGCTGGTAAGAGTGAGGGTGAGGCCTTTAAGATTTACCATTCCAAAAAATGGAAAGGATCTCATAACAGCTTTACATCCCTTGTCTCCAGCTGTTTGAAAATGCCCTAATTCTTCAACATGCTCTTATATAAATAAATGGGCACAGATTTTTTTCAAATGTTTGTCCTTTCAAAACTTACACTAGGCACCAACTTTTCTTTATCTCCAGAAATATGCACCAGAATTTCAATCTCCCTTGTCCTCAGCTGTTATTGATGTCTTGATATTAAACCCTTGCTAACATATGGGGAGTCGGTAAGTTCATCATGCTTTTGCTTCAGAGCTGGCCAACATTTTCAAAGCTGAAACATATGTGAAAATTCAGCCACCAAGGTTTGGAACCCTTAGCACCAATCTGACTCTTCCCATCTGCATCCCAGAAGGCCCAAGACAAATTACTCAGTTATCCAAATGGTGCAATTAAAAATAAACTAAACTAAACACTGGTTTACATTGTCCCAGTAAGAGTATTCATGATTTATGCAGTCGTTCTTGTGGCAACAAGTTTTTAAAGTGCTAATTAAAACTTCTAGTATTTTTCTCACGTACAGCATCACATTACAACATTCTGTGGTTTATTCTTCGATGCGCAGCTTTGAACATGATTAGCATTAATGAGGACTTGTATGGTGCATAACAAAGAAAAGCCAGATCCTTCAATAATCCAGTTCCTTCTCTGAATGGAATACTGACAATATCTTGTTGATCTTCCTGCTCTTCAGAGGAACTTCACAGTGAGTAAATATAAATTAAACTACATAAGCTCATAATATTATTGTTACAAACACAGTTACTTTTCTATGTGGCTTTTGAATCAAGATATGTCTTAAGGGACACATGGATGAGGCTGCAGTCCTACAAGAATTTGAAAGGTATTTTAGGAACCATTAGTTTCCTGGAGGATCTCTTCTGAGTAAGACCACACCTAGAGTACTGCATCCAGTTTTGGTCACCACACTATAAAAAAGATGTTGAGACTCTAGAAAGAATGCAGAGAAGAGCAACCAGGATGATTAGGGGACTGGAGACTAAAACATATGATGAATGGTTACAGGACCTGGGCCTGGCTAGTCTAGTGAAGAGAAGGACCAGGGGAGATATGATAGCTCTGACCTTAAACTACAGAAAATATGTAATATAATAAATCTGGTGAATAAATATTGCTGTGAAGAAATACTGTGTAAAGAAACATTTTGTTTCTCTTAATTCACCATTTTCAATCTTCTGCTTTATTCCTTTATGTTATTGGAACAGAATTTCTAATAATTGGTCTCACTAATTCCTGGTGATCAGCAGATGGGATATTGCTTGCCTGAAGAAGTTGCAACAGAGAAAATAGCTGTTTAACTTCATCACTTATTTTGGTAGGGGGAAATTTATAAATATGTCAGAAAATCTTTTTAATCTAATATTACACTGCTGATTTAAAACTCACTTTACTTTAATACTACTGTATGACATTTTTTGGTATGTATGGAGAACATAGAAATATATCAATTTTGGAAGCTAGTGTGATAAAACCATACAAGTTTGAAACTGTAGTTAAATTTCAACTGATAAAACTTGCAACAAATATTTACTCTTTCCTTCTATCTACATCACCTTGTTAAAAAGCTTAAGTTGAAGGTAGTTTATTTTTTCTCTCTCTCTCTTCAAACAATCTCTTAAAAATAGCATAGATACAGGAAATTATCATATAAACAAAAGTCTTCACCGGTACTTTTCCTGAGTTTCCATGCTCACTGAAGAGAAAGATTATTTACAGTACTTTGGACATTCATAGCAAACATTATTTTAATTTATTTAATTTAAATGACCTTTAAGTTAAATTGTAGTCAGTAAATGTTGCCTTTATCCCTGGTGATATAGGATAGTTCTATATAAAAAAAAATATTCCACAAGTGAGGAAATAATTGGTGAAACTTGAAATATTACTCCAAAAGTTTTGTACCCTGTGTTCACTCTTATGATATTGTGAATTTACAGCTGAATTTATTTCCCAATTGTTAGTCTTCCCTGATGCTTCTTCATCTGATTATACAGAATTAAATTACACTGGTGGACAAATCATGCTCATAAAGATGACATATAGATGGTCAGCTCCAGCACAGGGCTGCAGGACAAAAAATATTTTAAATGTACGCAACTCCCTTTCTATTTATGATAGGGAAAAAAAATCCAAATTCAATTCCTAGCACTAATCTAATTTGCCCTATCTAAAACTGAGCCTTAACTTTTATACGGTAAAAACAAAGCAAAGCAAACTACCAGTAGATAATTGATGTTTGCTACATTTTCTGTTATTTATGTATATATTAGTCTTAAATATCTCTTATTGTATTATTATATTATGCTATATGTCATCACTATAAATATTGTGTACTTTTTCTCATTTGTGTTAGGATATTATTATTTTCTGTAGGGAGACAGATGAAGGAACTCCTCCCATAAAGTGAGTAGATGCTCATAATGTAACAGAAAAGAATATTAACACTAGTAGTACTTCCAACAGTTCACTTACATCAATAGCACCTCCAAGAGAAATGTGAATGATGAATATGTTGAGTAAGAAGAAGGTAGAAAATGAAAACATTTTTTTGAGAAAGTACAAAAAAACCCAGATTTTTTAAATATAGTATAACATTATCCAGTCAGTAGCATTGCTGTATGTATATATCTAAGGAGACTGACCAGTTCCACTTCGTCTAGCAAAAAAAGGCCTACTTTGGATCCTGTCTTTCTCCTGCCCTCTGGAATATTCTTCTGTTGGAAGTGAGGTCAGCTCCTGCACTCCTGACTGCCCAGAGAAGGTAAAAAGTTGGCTTCAGGCTCTGATAAGGGTGTTCTAGGCTGGGGTTGGCTGATGGGGTTAGAGAGAAAATCTCTCTAGACATATTACTTGTCCTTTTAGTTTTTAAACTTCATATTTAATTTTCCTAACTTTGAGATAACTGCGTTATCTTTTTAACTTTTTTAATATTATTCTGAAAGCCACCCAGAGTCACTGTAACCAGGAGACACTGAAGATGGCATATAGGTTAAATAGATAATGCTAAATGATGATAACTAGATAGCTAGATAGGTAGGTAGGTAGGTAGGTAGGTAGATAGATAGATAGATAGATAGATAGATAGATAGATAGATAGATAGATAGATAGATAGATAGATAGATAGATAGATAGATAGATAGATAGATAGATAGAAAGGCAGGCAGGCAGGCAGAATATGCACACTGTCCTGATTCAAGGTCACTCCTTTTGAATGTGCAGTGATGTTACATACAAGTGTTCAGAAGAGGTCAAGTCTGAATGTTTCATTTTACAAATTTTGAAATGCACATCCCCAGAAGTCCTTGGATCTAATTATGTACAGAATAACAGGGAAAAATATATATAAGAATTTGCCTTAATGAGTTTGTGGTTCAAATTTTGACAAGGAAATTTTTAAAAATTGACAATTTAATTAATAAGGGTAGGAAAAGCAAGAGAATATACCTTAATAATAAGCATAGTGTGCGCAAAGTATATGATTGTGCAAGATCTTTTCATGGAAGGAACCAAAGAGAAGTTTTAAAACAGCAGATAAATTTGCCATATAGCTCAAATAAAAGTAGAACAATTACAGTTTCTCGGTAAATAATTAGCAAAAGTGGTCAACAGGAGTCAGGCTATGGGCAATTTGGCAGTTAATTAAGGACTTCCCTGCAGGAAAAAAGTGTCTCTGGCAAGGCATCCTGGAACCTATTAATTTGTCATCAACTTTCAAACATCATTCAGCCCACGGTCAGTTAGGGAAGATTTCATTTTAAGTCTTGTACATCATCATTAGTAGCTTGATGGGAGCATTATTTTCCAATCTCCAAATCCACTGATCCTCTATAATAACTTAAATTAGTGCTCATAGTTCTGTTGCATGTATCAAGAAAGGTGCATTTTTCTCCCTCCCCTTTCATGTCTTCTTTTAGCATAAGTTCATTTTTATCTTGTTAACCTTTGCTTCCTTTAGAATTATATTAACTTTCTTTATTGGAAGTTCCAGAATATGAAGGCAACTACAAATTCAATGTCAGGAGACATTATCAGATCATTTTTTATGCATTAGTCATGTAAAAGAATTGACAAATGTTCACATTTTTTTCACTGAGAAGAATAAAATTTAGACTTCATTTTATGAAATGGTGTTCTGCGTGTCTTTCTTGCTCCATCCTCTTGGGCACTTTTTCTTCCTCCACACCCTTCAAATAGGTGCAACAGATTGTTATTTCTCCTTCTCAGAAATAACAATCTGAGAAGAAAAGTACCACATTAGCATCAGAGATGATGATCTATCAATAATTTGAGAGGCTTTGTGTGAACTCTTGTATATATGCACATTCAAGTATTTGCTGGCTTTGAGTTAATGCAAGGCCATGGCCCGTTACCAGTCCTTGGAAGGTTTGGAACTGGGCTAGAGAAATGGCGGGCAAGTGCATCCACATATCCCACATCTGCACACTTGCCCGCTGCTCAGATGGAACCATCCCCACTCCCGTCACCTTCAGTCCAAAATCTGGAAAGATTGGGGAACTCTGGTACCAGACTTAACCTGAACCTGGGAGACTGAAAGTTTTAATCTTGCCTTATGCATGAAAGCTGATTGATGATTTTGGGTCAGTCACCCACAAACCTGTGAGTTCTAATCCTGCCTTATGCCTGAAAGCTGGCTGGGACTTTGGACTAATTACTACCAGTAGGAGATTCTGAAATTCAATCTCATCTTATGCATGGCTCGTTGACTTTGGGCCAATCTCTCCCTCCCTCCTTCCCTCCCTCCCTCCCTCCCTCCTCTCTCTTTCCAATCCACCTCACAGGGTTGTTGTGAGGAAAGCAAGAGGAAGGACTAATAGGTATGTATGCCACCTTGAGTTACTTACAAAAACAATGTAAAGGTGGGATAAAAATAAATAAATAATTGTATGAGCCAGCACCCAGTGTCTTTCTTGGCCAAAATAAAGTTCTATTGTTTGATGCTCTAACACTAAGATTTGAATGGATAATTTGGATGCTAATTCAGTCCTAATGCAAAGACTGCAAGCATGGTGTTTATGTGTGTACACGAGTACATGTGTAAGGGAAGGAACATAAGCTCTTTTTGAGCTGTTAGGTTTGAGGTAGCTGTTTGGGTTGCCCATCTGCTATTTTTGGCTTGGAAATGAACTTGCCTCCCTCAAATAAGACTCATAGACTTGAACGTCATGTCTAGCTCCAGGGGAAGTCTTCCCCCCTTCCTGCTGGACTTCTTCAGAAACTAAATTTCAGAAATATAATATGCAACCCAACAAAGCAGAATCATTAATAACATTCAGTCACACACACACACACACACACACACACACACACAGAGGGAGGGAGGGAAGGAGGGAGATTCACTGGAGTAAAGGTTTTGGTATTCCATCAAGAATGTTAATCCCTTTATGGACTTCAAATGCTGAGAATTTTGTCGTTTTTCTTAAGCTGTCTCATTAATGTACTGCTTCAGACATAAAATATGATGCTGTCCAAGGTATTATCTAATCCTTTGTCCTATTGCAGTGATCAAAGACACCTTGATGCTGGCAAGGAGAGCAACTTTTATTGCCACTTTTCTTTATGCAAGTCTCCAAAATGCACTTAAAAAGTGGTTGATTTCACAGTGTGGGGAAGTGTGAAGTCAATAACTTTCCAACTCTAGTCACTGGAAAATATGTTGCTCAATGGAACATCACCTGGGCAATTCATCATCAAAAATTTTATTCTTAAAACAAAAACAGTGCAAGAGATACAATTTCTCTGCATCATCCCCTTCAAGAGGGATCCCCAAAGATTACCTCTGAAAATTTAAATGTCAGCAGCATTCATATCTAAATGACAGATAAAAAGAAATAATGGTCTCCTAGTCTTGTATAACATGCTAGGTTGAGATTTTCCTGAATTCTTTGCTGTTTCTTTACTTGTCTATTTATTTATATTATTCATAAGCCACCAAATAACAAGACATTCTCTGGACAGCTCACCATATAAAAATAACAAATTAAAAATACAATAGTCCAACACAAGAGTAAACATCATAAAGAGCAAAAAATAAATAAAAAATAAATAAAACCCAGATTATGGAGAGAATAAAAACTGACAGAGCAAAAGTAACAATAGATAGAACATGATTGAGAATAAGCTTTTTAAGAAAAAATAAGAAGAAGAAAGAAAGCTGTTAAGGCTACGTCCAGGTTAAGTATCCCAGGGAAACAGTGATGTTGGAGGATTTTGTTTAGTGAAAAGATTGCAAAGAACAAATTGAACCTAACACATCTAGCAAACTTAACAGTCCTGATCCAGTCCATCACCACTTTAAATAGCAACTTAGCACCTTTTGAACCTCAGTAACATATTATGAAAAATGAACCAAGTATCTGGGTCACATTATGGTAGTATCTGTGTACTAGAAATCTTTGGACAATATTTTAATAATTAGCAATAGCTAATTAATAGCTAATAGATTAGCAATAGCAATATCACTTAGATTTATATACCACTTCATAATGCTTTACAGCCCCACTCTAAGAAATTTACAGAAATATTGCCCCAAACAATCTGAGTGTCAGCCTTGGAAGCCATTTTTTTTCTTTTGGAGCTTCAAGTCTGCCACAATTAGTGCCTGGGAAATTGGGAGAGGGGATTGCATGGAACAGTGGAAGATTAGTCACAACAATATTCTTTTCTCTGGGAGTCAAGCGTGTTTACTCTGCACCTGGAGAGGAGTGACTGGGGGTAGTCCCCAGTAGGGATGACAATGTGATTGGACCAGGTGATGGATTTATGGGTACAAGGATTGGATTTTGGCTTTCTTTTCAGTGGAGGGGAAACTAGGAACTTTCAAATTTGGGTTTCCCAGATGTGTCAATATATCTCTAATAAAATGAAATTTTGAGGAATTGCTAGCTTCAGAGTCTTCTTTCAAGGAGGTTGTTACTTGGAATGCTGACACCGGGTCCTACTTTTAAGGACCTCAAAAGGATGGAAAGTTGAGTCAATCTTGAGCTGGCCAGGATGAAAGGAATTGAACCCCTGGCAATTGTGAGCAGTGTTAGCCTGCAATGCTGCATTTTAACTATTACGCCACTCATAAGTATATTTGAAAGAATCTATGAAACAAGCCTATTCTCTTTGCATCCCAGAAAGGTGCAGCAGGGATCATAAATCTTCAATCTGCAAATAAAACAGGACTCAGTTTTCACACCAAGCTTTTCGCCATTCCGATCCAATTTCCTTTCTATGAACTTCATCCTTCCTTGAAAAAATACCTGCCTTCCTGGAAAAATATTTTTTTCCATACAGAAAGAATAAGGAACAATACTTCTTTCAGGAAGCAAAAATAAGGATTACGGGTGTAATCATTCTCTTCCTCTTTCTGAATAAAAGAAGGCCTATCGAGGTGAGGCGGAGACATGAATTGGAAGTGGGATGTCCCTCACCAAAATGCCCTGCAGAGATGATCTTGTTTCAGAGAAGATTAAGTTTCCTAGCAGTTTACAGGGTGCTTGGCAATTGTTCTCACTCTACTAATATGTATTATATTGCATTCATAGCCCAATTCAAATTAACATAACAAGTAGCAATGAAAATGATGCTATCATGAAAATAATAGTAATAATTATACTTATTCTTTCCACGTGTGCCATATGCCTTGTTTTAATGCAAATGATCTTCTGTAGTAAATGAATCTATTTTAAATGGGAAAACCAATCAAAAGAAAGAATAAAAAGATTTGGTTGCAACTTTAGGCAAATTGGCCTGTTTCATGCTTCTCTGGCCAACTGATGATTTGGGAAGCATTTATTCTATGGATACTGCTCAATTGCAAGGTTTATGTTTGTAGTTTTAATAAAAATATATATTCTGTATTCTTTGTCAGGGTTCCAGGTAACACATCCATAGCAATCAAAATGCTGAGGCAATTCGATTCCTCGAATAATAAATTTATTGGATATGTCACATTGAAAGAAGCCGGTGAAAATTGACTCTGAATGTTCCCGTGGTTTTCTTTTCTTTTTTGTAAAAAAGATTTTTTATTATTTTTTGACAACATAAACAAACATAAACAAAAAACAACAAATAAAACCTTCTTTCAATTGTATGGTGTGTCAATTGGTACATACAGTATTTCTATATTTATGATAGAATATAGTATCTATATTCTTTCCCTCTTAGATTTAGATTTATATTCATTTTATATTAATCAACTTTTCAGGTCAAGTTATGTTATTATTACATCATCATTAGACTTTGATTAGATAAATTCACATTACCCTTTTAGAGCAAATCTCAGTTTTAACTAATTCTATTTCATGTTATAATTCATTTCATATTAATCAATTATAACATATCATTACTATTTTATTATATTTGCTACTGTATTATATTTATATTATAATATATTTCATTTCTCATTTTTCTATCTCGCCATTGATAAAATAAATCTCATATTTTATAATGTTCTTTTTCTTCTTGCTCTCTAATTGCCAGGGTTAATCTACTAATCTCTGCACATTCTATTATTTTCTTAATCACCTCCTCTTCTATTGGGATTTTTTCAGTTTTGAGCAAATACAATTCTAGCTGCAGTTAAAATATTAATAATCAAATATGTCAATTCTCTATTATATCCTTCAGGTAAGATACCCAATTAAAATATCTTTGATTTCAAGGTTATATGCTGTTTTGTCATTTTTTCCAGCCATGTGTGAATTTTAGTCCAGTATCTTTTGGCTTCCACACACGTCTACCACGTATGGTAATATGATCCAGGTATCTGATGACATTTCCAACATTTCACCAATTTATCCTTGAACATCCTTGCCATTCTTGCTGGGGGTAGATGCCACCTGTAAAACATCTTATACAAATTCTCTTTATATGCTGTCAACATAGTCAACTTATAGTTTCAAATCCATAGTTTCTGCCAATTTTCTAAATCTATCCCGTATCCAAAAATTTTCCTCCAAATTTCTCCCTGAACAATCATAGTTTCTTTAACTTATTCTTCTTCTAATTTCACTCCAAGTAAATATCCATATAATTTTTTAATTGTTTTGAGCTCACCCCTTTCATTTAATATTTCACTATATCTAACTATGTGATCTATTTTAAAAACAACTGGATACGCAAATGCCTCTAGTTAATAACCAGACTGGTATTTTCATATAATGTTGTTTCCTTATTTTCTCCCAAGTTGACAATAAAGCATCTTGAATGTAATGTCTCCTGAAATACCCATGTGCTTTATTTTCTTTATACCATAAAAATGCATGCCACCCCAATTGCAAATCATGACCTTCCAAAGTTAACAATCTAGTGTTCCTCAATACAATCCATTTTTTCACCCACATCAATGTTATCGCCTGGTAATATAATTCCCAGTTGGGTAGACCAAAGCTGCTTCTTATTCTAGCATCCTGTAATACTTTTAATTTAATTCTTGCCTTCTTTCTCTGCCATATATATTTCAATATTAACTTATTTAGGTCCTCAAATTATTCTTTCCCTAATTTAATTGGAATTATCTGAAACAAATATAATATCCTTGGTAGCATGTTCATTTTGATTGTAAATATTCTCCCTATTAGAGATAGTTGTAAATTTTCCTACTTTTTCAAATCTGTCACAATCTGTTTTAATTTATAATAATTATTTTCCTTTAATGCTCCACATCTTGCTGTTAATTGCAGTTCTAAATATTTTACTTCGTTTGTGATCTGGAATATTCAGCCCGTCTGTCAATTCTTTCCTTTGTCTTCAATCATATTCTTAACTAAAATCTTAGTTTTATCTTTATTTATTTTTAATCCTGCCACCTGTCCATATTCTTCAATCTTTTCTATGAAATTGGACACTGTTTCCAATGATTTATCTAATATGAAGACCAAATCATCTGCAAATGCTTGTAATTTATATTTCTGTTTTTATTTTCATTCTTTTTATTTCTCTGTTATCCCTGACATTTCTATTTAATACCTCCAAAGTCAATACAAACAGCAGTTGCAACAGAGGACATCCTTGCCTAGTTCCTTTTTTAATGTTAATATTATTTGTCAAATCTCCACTTTTGCAGATTGTTTATAATAGATTGTCTCAATTGCCTTAATGAATCTTTCTCCAAAGTCCATCAATTCCATTTGCCAATTTACATTGTCAAAGGCCTTTTGCGCATCTAAAAATACCAAGGCCATTTGCTTCTCTGGATATGTTTCATAATATTCCAGTGTATTCAAGATTATTCTCATGTTGTCTTTAATTTGCCTTTTAGGTGGAAATCCATTTTGATCAGTGTGTATAAAGTAGTTTAAATATCTTTTAAGTCTTCCTGCCATTATTGAGGCAAAATATTTTATGGTCTGTATTTAGCAGGGATATAGGACTGTAATTTTTTATTTGCTGCAGGTCAGTGTCCTCTTTTGGTATAAGAGTAATATAGGTCTCTGTTCTTGAATTAGGTATTTTAGTTTTTGACAAAACCTCATTCATTACTTCAAGCATTGTAACACTTAAGGATTCCTGTAAAATCTTGTAGAATTCTACTGGTAGCTCATCTGGGCCTGGAGTCTTTCCAGTATTTTGTCTATATATCACCTCAGTCAGTTCCATCATTGTTACTTTCCCTTCTAACATTATCTTAATGTGGTCAGGTATTTGGGGTAATTCTGCCTTTTGCAAATATTGTTTAACTTTTTCTTCTTCAATATTCTCTTGATCATATAGTTTCTCATAATATTTCTGTACTATTTCTTTTTTCTTCTTCATGTATTATGTATTATCTTTTTCATTTCTCTCTCCTTTTTCAATTTATATGCCAACCATTTGCCTGGTTTGTTTGCATTTTCAAAGAAGTTCTGTTTAGCTCTCCTAATTTTTTGAGCTAGTTCCTCTTTTACCATCAACCCCATTTTGTGTTTAACTATTTCTATTGACTTTTAATATTCTTCTTTGTGGATATTTTTGTAGCTCTTTCTTGATTTTTTTTGTAATATTCCTCTATTTGTTGCATTTGTCTTTTTTTAATGTTTCTTCTTCTCATATAGTTTATAATCAGACCTCTGGCATAGATCTTCATGGTATCCCATAAAATTTATTTCCTTCCTGTTGTTTTTTTTTAAAGAAAAAGTCAGTTCTTTTTCCACATTTTATATAAATTCTTTTTGTTCCTGTGGTTTTCATCTAATTAAAAGTAAAAGTTATTTCACTTTCTCCAATCAGTCACATGGTCCAATCAGAATATAGTCCAGTTGCAAGAAGACACCAGTCTTTTCCTTCTGGACACCTGGTGGGAATGTCCTTGGTTCCCAGGAGAAAGTATTTTATTTTGGCTACAGCACCCCAGTGGTCTCTACTTCAGAGATGGCTCCAGTTGTGGCAGCACTGAAGTCCCAAAATGACCACAGCCAGGTCAGTTTCCAGGTTGACAATGTGTGTGTGTATGTTCGCATACACATCAGAGGTGGTATTCAGCAGGTTCTGACCAGTTCTGTAGAACCAGTAGTGGAAATTTTGAGTAGTTCAGAGAACCAGCAAATACCATCTCTGACTGGAAATTTTAAAGGATCCTTCCCCTGCCACGCCCACCAAGCCACACCCACAGAACCGGTAGTAAAAAAAATTAAATCCCACCACTGATACACATACATGTGAAAACACATATACATGCACACAGAGAGAAGGCTAGAAAGTGAGATAGAGAGAAACAGACACCTTAAAATTCATATTTTCAGTTCAGAGATATATAATAATATTGCTATTCAAACACAAAAGCATATATTTGGTGGAAAGAAATGCATGACAATAATGCAACAGCATTATTGCAATCTTGTAAGTCTGAGTAGCTTTCTTCTCCCACCCCTTTATCTTAATGAGCTTGTCTGAGATGTTTACTCATACTACACTCTGGCTCTGGACTCAGGCCTCTTTTATCAGGCCATTTTGTTGGTAGCAGGTTTTCCTCCTATCCCTCAAGGTCATTCCCTCTTCCCTCTACAACCATAAATAACTTGGAGAGACTGACATTTAACTTGAATGTTATTATCCCTCATCTTCATAGGGCTATATTAGTGTTTCTCAAACTCAGGAACTTTAAGACATGAGGACTTCAACATCCCAAATTCCCCAACTTGGTGGTTGGGGAATTCTGGGAGTTGAAATTCATATATCTTAAAGGTTCCTGAGGCTGAAAAACACTGGACTATTTATAGGCATCTATGTGTATCAATATGTTCAAATAAAACCTATATAAAGATAACAATGTAATTAGCAATGTGCTGCAATCTTGGCCAATAATGCTTCAATTTTAAAGTCCAGGGTCTCCCTGGACAGAACTACAGGTGGTAAAGAAGCCAGATTTCAAAAGCAGCCATTTGGTTGAACAGCACAGACTTCATTGTAGGAGACAAAATATTTATTCCCCTTGGTTATTAGATTGATTTCTAAATCTGATTTGATTTCTTTTAAGACTCCCAGCAAGAACATTGGCCAAAAACATAAACTCCACCCATTCCTTAAGTAGATTTGTTCAGATCATTAACTACTGGAAAAAAAGCAAATTAGCCAGATTCTTATTTTAGTTCTTTAATATCCATAATAAATAAAAAATAAAACAAACATGCATAACTGAATGCCAAACAGAGGTGGCTCCATGTTCATACCTATTTTGTGACTCAAATTTGTTTCACCGAAATGGAAATAATTCAGGTTAGCCGAGGAGCTGTCCAGCATCAAGCACAGTAAGGAAGACATCGCTTCAATACAACAGTTAGATTCCAATTGAGTATTTTTTTAAGCAAGGTGGAACAAATGAATGAATGAATGCTCCATTATAACTAAAGCCATTTAAAATAACCCACAAGGGGTAAAATGTCCAGGCAATAAACAATCAACAGTGCATAGTCAAGATATATTAGCACATTAAAATAAATAATCTCATAAAAACAATGGGACAATATTGTTGAGATAGTGGGGTTACCTGTTTTGCTGGAGAGCCCCTATTATCTGCTGCCACACTCTATAGCTCACTGCACAAAACATTGTTCCTTGAGAGGTTAAAGCAGCCCTCCTGTCTGCAAGTTAAAAGGGTGAGAAGGATTGATCTGGGTAGCTAAGAAAATTTGCAGGCAGAAGCATCACAAGTTTCCTGCCGAGATCCATATTATGTTTGAGGCATTACAGGATCACACCCAATTGTTTCAACCACTCATGAGTCATAAGGACAAGTGGGACCCTCACAGGGGGCTCTATCAAGTCTGTTTCGCAACCTAGCAGATGGAAGGCTGTTCAATGAGGCCTGGGAGAAAGCAGTTCCAAAGTGGTGACATATGTGGCTGGCTGAAAGCCACCTTCTCTGTGTTCCCATTAGGCTGTGAATCAGAAAATATTTTCTGCTCACAAGTAGGACCTGGGGATATCTGATGTCCTGCCAAGCTGGCAGTGCAACTCTGGACATGCTGTGGCTGGAAATGATACTAGTAAATCTTTAGCAGGAGAATGGAACATACCAAAAGAGTGATTATTTGAACATAGTTTTAGAAGGAGATTTTTTGGGGGGTCTTTCAGATTCCTTTTTACCTGTCAAGTGATGAAGTTATCACAACAAGAATGCAGAGAATGTAAACATGCATTCTTTCACAAATATGTCAGAAAATAAGGCTTAATAATTCATTTACATAGGAGGAATGTGAGAAAAAAGTGCACTGGATTGCAAAAATAAGGGAGAAAATTCTGTATGTATATATGTGTGTGTTTATGTGTGTGTATGTGCATGCACGTACACATGCACGCATACATTTGGGGGGGGGTATTATTCCAAAGATGATGTACTGGAAAGTACCAAATCTCAGCATATCAGGTGGATGCATCCCAGTCCTTCAAATTTGTTTATTTATTAAGAAAATTTATAGGGCCACCCAATTGACCTAAGGTGATCCCAGAGCAGCTTACAGAAATAAAATTCTAAATACAACCCCCCCCCCCAAATGCCCATTTCCCTGGCAACAACAATCAAACCAATCACTTGATGGGCTCCATAACAACTTGTGTCCTTACCCTGCTAGCAAAACCATATATTTAGGGCTTTTGAAAAGAGTATCAAGGTGGATGCCAATCTTATCTCTGCAGGGATGATGTTCCACAGGGAGGGAGCCACCACAGAGAAGGCCTTTCTTGGTTTCACTAGATGAATTAAGGGAACCAGAGCATGTCTTGCTTCCTCACTCTGGCTTATTGGGTAGATGTAACTGAAAAATGATGGCTCCTCAAATAACCTAGCCCCAAGGTATACCTGGAGGTCGTTAAAGGTGACTACCAGGACCTAGAATTGGATCTGAAAGTAAATGAGCAATCAGGATAGCTTCCAAAAGAGAGGTGATACATGTACAAATCTAGACTTGCACAAAATTATGCAGTTTGTCAACATTTTAAAGTTAAATCAATAATGTTGCCACAGTAAAAGGGTTAGGTGGCTCTCCTTGTCCTTTGAAAACCCTCCCTCTTGACACACTCTACTCTGCTAGCCTTCCAAAAATACAAGCATCAGGAAAGTGTGAGCCTAGTTCTAATGATTATCCCCAATGTCAGATTTTAATGTTTATGTCATTAGAGTCTAGGGAATAGAATAGAATAGAATTCTTTATTGGCCAAGTATGATTGGACACACAAGGGATTTCTTTTGGTGCAAATGCTCTCAGTGCACATAAAAGAAAAGATACAATTGTCAAGAGTCAAGAATCATCAGGTACAACACTTAATAATAGTCATAGGGTACAATAAGCAATCAAATCATATTAGGAAACAGTCAATATAGATTTTAAGGAGACAAGCAACAAAGTTACAGTCATACAGTCACAAGTGGGAGGAGATGGGTGATAAGGAGTGATGAGAAGGTTAATAGTAATAGTAGTGCAGATTTTATATAAATTTGGGGGGCAGTGTTGAGGGAATTATTTGTTTGGCAGAATGATGGCACTTGTAATTTTTTCTAAGCACTGAACATCTCATGCAAAGAAGATATATTTTAATAGCAATAGCACTTAGACTTATATACTGGTTCATAGTGCTTTATAGACTTTTCTAGGTGGTTTACAGAGCCAGCGTATTGCCCCCAACAATCTGAGTCCTCATTTTACTGACCTCAGAAGGATAGAAGACTAAGTCAACCTTGAGCTGCTTGGAATCGAACTATTGGAGTGAGCAGGGAGTTAGCCTGCAACACTTCATTCTAATCACTGTGCCACCACAACACTTATTTGTTTTCCTTATAATGATATTTGTCTGGGAGATTTCATACAGCTTTTCTCAAATTGGCTTGCTTGCTGGATATTCATCTTGGATAATTGCTAGCAGTAAATGAGAGGAAATGTTCACAGCCTCTGGAATTAACAGCAATCGAACCTTCAGTGTTTCTGTATCCTTGGCTAGTCCATATCCAAGTAAGCTATTGATTGCTGTTGACAGATATCATTGAAATAGCAATGAATAATTGACTAGACATCCATATTTCTTCTCCTTTTTTCTTCCTGTCTGATGATGAAGATGATTTTAATGAAACTCATAGCTTCACACCATCCTGAAATGGCTGATGTCACTTCCTTTATTTCACAAGCTAACATTGTGCCAGATAACAGCAAGTTTGAGCAACATGATCCAAGTGACAAAATTTCTTCTTTGAATTAAACCAATGGTGAGCAACGTTTCAATTTAATTGTAATTCTAAAAAAAATATTACCCCGTCCAGTTGTGTCTGACTCTAGGGAATGGTGGTCATTTATGTTTCTTGGCTGAGGGAGCCAGCATTCTCCAAATATATTTTCAATGGTCATTGGCCAGTATGCCAAAGGTGTACAGAAAGCTGTTATCATTCCACCAAAAGGGTACCTATTAATCTACTTACATTTGCATACTTTCAAACTGCTATATGGGCAGGAGCTCACTCCATCATATGGTGCTTGGGTCCCGAACCCAGACTGTCAGCTTTCCAGGTGACAGGTTTAGCTTCTTTAACCACTGAGACATCATGCCCCCTGTAATTCTAAAAAACAAAAAAAAATACCCAAAATGAGGAATCCTCAGAAACTTTTGAGACATGCAAGATCATTCACATTTGTAAGAAGGAATTTCTGGATTGTTTTTAAGGGACATTTCTTTCCTCTTTCGCTACACATGGCAGCTATTTATTGTGAAATGTGTAATTATCTATTGGAACTGAGCCCATTTTTAATGGTCGATGATAAACACCAAAAATGAACAAAGAACTAACGAAGAAAGAATATACCCCCCCCTTCACCCTCTCTCCCTCTTTTCTGTTTGCCATTGCCTGTGGACACAGTTGGTTTCATATTCTGATTATCTCTAGACATCTAACACAGGGGGACTTTTGTGCATTCAAATGGCAGTCCAGACAAGTGCTGTCTTGATTAGCTTGTTGATTCTCTAGTAAATATAACAAAGAGTTCCGTTTGGTTGGGAATAGGAAAGCTGCCAAAAAGATATTTGGAAATAAATGTCTCTATTTGAAGCAGGGAAGGCTAGGCTTTGAATCCTCAGTGAAGAGCCATAACACTGAATTTTAATTGCAGGCTGCTGGTATCAGAAGTGACAATCATGGGTTTGCACACCTGGACCCCTTGCACTCTCAGACAAAGCTTTTGTTGGGTTGTGCGCCTCAGAAAGGAGAAATGATGCATTCTCTGTTGGTTGCAGAACAGAACGACAATCCAAGAAATGAGCTTTAATTGCTATTAAAGTGCTTTCTCTGGCTTACATGATCATACTGCCCAAAGTCATTTAGGTGGCAAGGGTGGTACAGAAATTTAATTAAGTAAATAAAATAAAATAAGTGTACCTTCTGGACCAGCATAATATAAAGTAACTCAATTGGTTCCTAGCCATGTAAAACTGTCACTGTCATTCCCAGTTTTATTTGTTGGATTTATTCAGTTGTTACTCTGCCTTTCAACCATAAACTACGATAATAGCATAAAATAACACAGGAACATTTTAAAACATTTTTTTTTAAAAGACAACCCTGAGATCAGGACTAATATGAAGCTTCAAACTGAGTTGATCAAAATGTATTTAGTCATGTTTGGAAGTTTATTGCCACTTTAACAAGATTTTAAGAGACCCACTTGAAAATTGATATCCAAGGAATGCTTTGATTGAACTGTTTTTGTCAAATTTTGGAACTTCAGGGAATCCTACAATTATGAATACTGTAGTCAACTGCAAACCAAAAGAAAAGGACACATTTAATTTCTTTCCTAAAAATAGACCTATGCCCAATACAACTTCAGAGGGAATCTATTTTAATGCTTGGAAACATAATGCAGAGCTTCTTAAAATGTATACATCTTTAAGACAGTCTTAAAATTGTTGGTAAGTTATGCTTGGGCTATAACTCTTGTTTCTTTGTAATTAAATAATAGCTCATTGTTTCATTTTGGAGTACAGAAAAGCTTGAAAAGCAGATTGAAATGATTATTTTTTTACCATCCTTTGCTGCAGGATATAGGATATAATGTCCAAGCAATGAAGGATGACTCAGTCCAACAAGTCATTTGAGGACACAAGTGCCAACAGTCTTCACTAGTTTTATTCATGTTTCTTTGGCCTGATGTAACTGAAACCCAAAATATGTTGAAAAGGGCAAGTGGCATGGATGAGTGAATCCTCCTAAATATGATCTCTGCCACTATCAATCCATTGGCTCAGTGGTGATTAGTGATTGAAACACATAAGAGACTATCGCTCCAACTTCCTTGAGTCCAAAACCAGTGGAAGGCATAGACATTTTGGTGAGGTACTGACATTTAGTACTGAAGGAGTCCCAGGCTACTCCTGATTGAACTCCTAGCTCCTTAGCATCAGAGCATGTTAATATAAGGCAACTGCAATTGGAACAGAGTTCTTTTCAAGTGGGGAGGGGAAGCTTGCACTCACACGAAGCCGAAAGCACCAGCCTGAGGATGGCGAGTGGGACCTCGCCGAAACGTCACCAAGATACTCTTAACCTTACATGGGAAAAGACCTGAACATACCTAGACCTACACACACACACACACACACACACACACACATATCTCTAGGATAGGATTTCTGGAGGCAAGTCATTTCACTGATTAATTGTTATAACTTTAAGAAAATTTTCCTCTAGTTCTAGGTTCTCCAAAGCACCAGAAGGTGATACAACGGATGGAAACTAACCTAGAAGTGAGGCAGCCTAGAACTAAGCAGAAATTTCCTGACAGTTAGAACAATTAATCAGTGGAATGACTTGCCTTCAGAAGTTGTGGTTGCTTTATCACTGGAAGCTTTTAAGAAGAGATTGGACAGCCATTTGTCTGAAATGGCATAGGGTTTCCTCACTGAACAGGTCCCTTCTAACTCAGTTTTCTCTTATTCTTTCTCATAAGCAGCTTCAATTTCCAAGCTGCTCATAGATTTTTCAGGATTACCCTTTGAAAAAACTCTCTTTTATATATAATGTGCTTAAACTCCCTTTTTTTGGCATTTGATTTGAACTCTAGAAACATTTCAATTTGCTCCAGTATGTTTAGGTATGAAATGGTTCTCTGTTAATTTCAAGAATCTGAGTCTTGTGCTAACAGTTTGAACTCATGCATCTGCAAGACATTTATTTAAATTTATTCCAGGTTTCACTGCATAGGGTTTTTCCATGTTCTTCGAATTAAATGTTTGATTTTTATTTTTTTGGCCTGGCACACTCCATCCCTTTGAAATGCATTCCCCACTTAATGATGCATTGTGTGTATAAGCTTTATTTGTGCAGATGTGTGAAATTGACACCTATGGAAACATACCTGAGTGCAAATGTCTTTTGCTGCCACCTCTAAAATAAACATAAAGCTGGAGTTTAACTGGAATAAACCTTTAATTATGCATCACTTTCTCTCTTGCTATTTGCTTAAGTATTTGCCATCCGTGCAAAACTGACATCAAACAAACCATTTGTGTGTCTGTTTCCTGGAGGCACTACTAATTCCCCAATACACTGGAGATTCATGAACAGCAGTCATAATTCTGCCAGCATCCTTTATAACCCTGTCAATTGATTCGCAAACCATGGGTAGCTCTTCTAGTGATTAAAAAACAAATTATATCCCTTCCCCATTCTTGACATGCAAGAGGATCTGTGCTATTTTTGTCCAATTGCTAAGTATTCATTTTTGCATTGCATCTCTCATATTGATTAATTCTGCCCAAATCAGCCTTGATTCAATTTGAATTGGAGATTTGAAGAGGGCATGGTTTGATCCAAGCTTGTGATTTCAGACTCAAGGGGAAACAGATGTAAACTGAGCTACTTTGAGATTTGATTTGAAAAAGATTTGCCCGCAGGTGATACCTGAATCTGCTTGTCTTGGTAGAAATGGATGAAAATAGCCATTGTAAATAACAGAATAACAGAGTCAGAAGGGAGCTTGGGATCTTTTAATCCAATTTCTTGCTCAAGCAGGAGATCCTATACCATTACAGACAAATGGTTGTCCAATATTTTGTTAAAAATAAAACCTCCAGTGATTGAAGACCCACAACTTCTGGAGGCAAGCTGTTCCACTGATTAATTTTTCTCACTGTCAAGAAATGTATCCTTAATTCTAGGTTGCATGTCTCCTAGATAAGTCTCCATCCATTACTTCTTGTCCTGACTCCAAATATGTTGGAGAATAGGATGACCTTCTTTTCTTTATGACAGTCCCTTAAGTATTGGAAGATTGCTTTCATGTTACCCTTTAGTCTTTCTCTTCATTATTCATACCACTTTCCTGAAACCATTCTTCATACATTTTAGCCCCCAGTCCCTTAGTCATTTTTCTTTATCTTCTCTTCAGCCTTTCAACATCTTTTTTGTATCAATACAATGTTCGAAGTGTGATCCTACCAAATCATTATAAGTGATACTAAGACTTCATGTGATATTGATTCTATCTTTCTTTTGATGCAGCCCAAAACTGCATTAGCTTTTTAGGCAGCTGCAGCACATAGTTAAGTGGTTGTCCTAGGATCCCTAGGTTCCTTTTACAGTTACTGCTTATGAGCTACATACCACCTAATTTATATCTGTGCATTTGGCTTTTCTTGTCTAGGTGTAAAACCTTGCTTTTCTCACCAGTGAATTGCTTTTCGTTGGATAGGACCAAGAAGTCAGGTCCATCAAGATCCTGTATTCTAAAGTGTTGACTATTTCCCCTAACTTGATGTTGTCTGCAAATGTGTTGAGTTTTATTCCTTCATCTAAATAGTTTATGAAGATGTTGAAAATGACTTGGCCTGATGGATCCCAATGGAAGAATTCTGGTTTTGCAAATCTGGATCAATTCAATCCCAATGCTATTAGTGGTAATTTATACCCCTAATGAAAATTAAAATGAGTTCTTTAAACATTTACATGAAAGAATAATTGGATTTAAAAAAAAAGAAACATTTGTATTTTAGGGGACTTTAATGCCATTGTGGATTATCAAAAAGATCATAGCACTGGGGGGAAGAAAGGGAAGAAAAAGAGACAGGTACCAAAATTATGTGTGGAAATGATGCATGAACTGAACTTGATAGATATATGGAGGAAGCTGAATGAAGAGAAAAGGCAATTTACATTTTATTACAACCCACACCAAATTTGGACTCAGATAGATATGGCATGGATGAATGGAAAAATAGCGAATGAATTAAAAGAGATTGAAATTTTACCCAATGAATAGGGAGATCACAATCCAATTCAGTTATTGTGGAAAGATAGGAAAAGGCCAAAGAAAAGGTGGGTGTTAAATACTCTGTTAATCAAAGAAAAAGAATTTATGAATAGACTCAGGAAGAATTAAATTACTTTTTAAAAGAAAATAGTAATGAGGTAACCATGAAACAAAATATCTGGGATACCATGAAGACAGTAATAAGGGGCATAACAATATCGTACACCACCAAGAGGAATAAAGAAAAATATGCACAGCAAAACAAATTGTAACAAAGAATTAGGGAACTAGAAATCCAATTACAAAGTACTCCAAAAGATCTTAGATTGCAAAATCAAATGACAGTAACTAAACATAAATTGAATCTAATTGAACAAGAGGGAATGATGGCAAATTTGAATATAACTAGCAGATATACTTTGAACAGGCCAACAACCAGGGAAATGGCTGTCCTACAAACTCAAAAAGGAAAAAGAAAAAAGACTAATTTACCAATTAATAGATAGAAATGGAGATATCCAACATGGGATAGAGCAGAAAAAAGAACGTATATACAAATACTTTGGGAATTTATATAAAAAAGGAGGAAGTAGATGAGGATAGGATAAGGAACTATTTGGGTGAAACAAATGCTAAAATAATAGGGGAGGAGATGAAAGAAATACTAACTAAAGATATCACTTGGTCTGAAGTAGAAATAGCAATAAAAAAACAGAAAAACAACAAAGCACCCGGACCAGATGAGATCCCAGGGAAACTCTACAAAGCAATAGAACAAATAGGACCCCTCATGATGGAAGTTTACAATGATCTTCTACTTGCAGCTAAAATGCTAGGCTCATGGAGGGAAGCACTGATTTCGCTGATTCCAAAGGAGGATTTGGATTCCCGATCTATTCACAATTGCAGACCAATTTCTTTGTTAAACACTGATTATAAAATATTCGCTACCATCATAGCAAATGGACTAAAAAGAATCTTGAATGAATATATACGTAAAGATCAGAATGGATTTCTCCCCAACAGACAAATTAAAAACAATCTAAGAATAGTCTTAGAAGTCTTGGAATATTATGAAGCTCATCCAGACAAATAAGTAGCCCTTATATTCCTGGACACTTAGAAGGCCCTTGATAATTTAAATTGGCAATTTCTAGCCCATCAAATCTATAATATGAATTTAGGCACTAAGTTTGAAAATATTGTAACTACAATCTATTCCATACAAAAGGCAAATATTATAATAAATGGAGAATACACTCAATCAGTAAGAATAGAGAAGGGAGTTAGACATGTCCATTATCTCCCCTGCTCTTCATACTATCTTTGGAAACACTACTAACTCGAATCAGACAGAATCCAGAAATAATGGGGTTAAAGATTAATAAAGAAGTGTATAAATTGCAATCATTTGTGGACGACATGTTCTTTATTGAGGACCCAATAGAAAAAGGACAGAAACTGATGAATGAGTTAGAACAATTTAGAATAGTTGCAGGACTTAAAATTAATAGAAAGAAAATGAAATTAATAATTAAAAACTTAACAGAAAAACAGAAATCAGAACTAGAAGAGACCATGGGACTACAAGTGGTGAAGAAAATCAAATACTTAGGAATTTGGGTGACGGCACAATGTAAGATGTTAATGGAAAATAACTACGACAAATTATTACAACAGGTAAAGAAAGATCTAGGGACATGCAACAAACTGCAACATTCCCTATTAGGGAGGATTGCTACTATTAAAATGTCAATTCTCCCTAAATTCATCTATTCATTTCAGACAATATCAAAATTACAAAATCAACATCATATAAAGAAAACACTTATAAAATGTTCTATAGATGGCATCTACCCCCTTCAGGATTAGCGAAGATGTTTCCCAACATGAGCCCTAAATGCTGAAAGTGTAAAAAGAAAGAAGGAACATTCTACCACATGTGGTGGTACCCGAAGATATTGGCTGAGAATAAAAAAAATGGATGGAGGAAATTACGTCTGAGCAAATTGAACTTAAACCAGAATTCTTCCTGTTAGGGATTTTCAACAGACAATTCCCCCCAAAAGTTAAATATATAATACTACATATATTGATGGCAGCTAGATTGGCTTTTGCACAATGCTGGAAACAACCCTATACTCCACCTGAGGGAATGATTATTCAGAAAATATCAAGCTGTGCAGAAATGGATAAATTAACTCTAGCACTAAAAAAATAAAGAAGTATCAGATACTATATGAGTTGGAACTGTTGGTATGAGTGGATTGATCGAAGATAGACTTTAAATAACAACAACAACAACAATAATAACAACAACAAAAACAACAACAACAACAACAATAATAATTTGTGAATGAGGAGTGTTAATAGTAGTAATTAGATATTTGCACTAAAGATTAATTGTAAATATGGCACAAAATAATGAGATAAATAAGGAATCACAAACTGTTGGTGCTGTAATCATTTTTAATTGTTTACCCCTTTTCCCTTTTTGTTCTTCTTTCCTTTCCAATCTGTTTGTGTGTTGTTTGTGTACTTTAATTGTAAAATTCAATAAAATTTATTTTTTTTAAAAAAATGACTTGGCCTAAGAGAGAGAGCCTTGGCGTACCCTACTGCATGCTTCTCTCCATATAAATGTAGCTCCATTAATAACACATTAAGTTGGTTGGTCAGCCAGGTCCAAATACATCTGGTGGAGATGCTGTCTAACCCACATTTTTTCTATCTTGCCAAGTAGGAGGTTGTGGTCTACTTTGTCAAATGCCTTACTAAAGTCCAAGAATAATAGGTCTATAGCATTTCATTGGTCCTCTGATTTACCCACTTTGTCAAATAATGCAATAAGTTTTGTCTGACATGATCTGTTGAAAAATCCATGTTGGGTTCTATTTATAAATTATGTTGTTTCTACGTGTTCACAGATTCATTGTTTTATTTTATTTTCCAGAATCTTCTCAGATATCAATAACATAATGTCAGTGATGACTGTTAAAAAGAAAGCAAAGGCAATAACAATAGTAATAGGCACCAAAATAGTTGGGACAAATTTGAACTCCATAGGTATTGACAACTTTTCCACCAATCAATTGCAAAAGGCAGTTTTCTTTGGTGCTTACATCCTGTATCCACATCTGCCTATCCCAAGTCCTTGGAAGGACTCAATAGGCAGCAACAAATGTGAAATCCAATCTGAACATCTGGCTAACTGTGCAGCTAACTTAATGAGCTAACTTAATGATCAGCTAACTTAATGATAATGATAATCATTCATGACAATCATTAATGATAATGGTAATGATAACTCTTTTCAAGACATTAACCTCTATAAATGAAAGGTCTCCAATGAAATAATTTTTTGAAATCCCACCACCGCACACAGACACCTATAAACAATTTTTTTAAAGTTAGAAATAACAAAGATGAGAAAAGGCAACACTTGGCAGCCTCAAGTTGTGCTGGATCAATTCAGTATTCTAAAATAAAAATGTAAAAACTATTTTAAAAATTAGTTTTTACATTTCCCGTTACCTATTAGAGCCCCCGTGATATGACATTAAAGAATGGCCAAAAATGTTCTTGTGACAAAAGGTAGCTTTTCTTTTCTTTTTCTTTTCTTTTGCTTGATCTTAGATTTAGGGGAAATTGGTATCTTCTGGCACTATCTCCTAACCATTGGTATATCTTAGTTACATTTAATTGTGAGTTGCTGACAATATTCTATGTTGGATATTTTGTTGGCAGAAGCATTAGAAAAGTGTTGTTGGTCCAGGGATCCATGATGCCATAGATCAGCAAGCCACAGAGAAGTAGGTTGGCACAGAATAAGCAGCTTTTGAAGCTTTATGTTATGTCAGTAAACATACACTCTCTTCAGGACACAGACATGACATAAAAAAAAAACAGATGAAGAACATTGTAGGAACTGGGGATGGCTAGTCTAGTGAAGAGAGGGACCAGGGGAGACATGATAGCAGTCTTCTAATATTTGAGGGGCTGCTACAGAGACGAGGGGGTCAAGCTATTTTCCAAAGCAACTGAAGGCCAGATAAGGATAATGGATGGAATCAAGGAGAGATTCAACCTAGAAATAAAGAGAAATTTTCTGACAATGAGAACAATCAACCCAGAGAAGTTGTGGGAGCTTCATTACTTGAGACTTTCAAGAAGAGATTGGACTGCCATTTGTCAGAAATGGTGTAGGGTCTCCTGCTTGAGTGGGAGGTTGGACTAGATGACCTACAAGGTCCCTTCCAACTCTTTTATTCTATATTCTGCATTGGTTTGGCCTAAGAGAAAATACTGAACTCAGATTCCAAGAAGAGATTAGTTCCCAATTGTTCCTGTTTGGAGTAGCATGATAGACAACAAAGAGCAAAATTGTGGGGGACCAATGCTAAAGAAGAGGAAAGCTGAGAAAATTAATAAAGCCCAAAATTATGTTAACCCTACCACCCCAAAACAGCTCTGATGTACTTGGTCTGAGGTAATAAATGTTATTGACCACCAATTTATATCAGTTTTAGAAATTCAATTATGCTAATCTCTCAGGATTTTTTATACACGAAAGTCAAGTTGTAACACTATCTTGTTCAGGGGTGGGATTCCACCAGTATAACAACTGGTTCGGTGATTGTGCATGTGTGCTTTTTTAAAAGTTCTGATACTTACCTTCTACTGCAGTCCCTGTGAGTAAAACAGCTGAGGCGCGGCAAACTACTCTGCTGCATGAATCAGCTGTGCTCTAAAAAAGGAAATAAAGCACAAAAAACCACTGGGGCAGGCGGGTGGGCCCACGCGCTCATCACAGTGAACTGGTTTGCAGCTAGCTGATCTTCAGAGCAAGGGGTTCACTCGAACCAGACCAAACCGATAGAATCCCATCCCTGATCTTGTTCCCAGTCCTGGTAAAATAAAATACAGAAGCTTTAGAGGTGCATCACCTTCTGCATCTGTCAATTCAACTCCCTAGCATCTCTCTATTGATGCTGTTAATATTCCCTCCAACCTTCCCAGTTTTTTTCTCACTATAACACCTTTGAGGTAGTCCATATAAGAAGCAGAGTCTTCCCCCTCCTTTCCTTTTAGTCTTTAGAAAACTAAGGGTGGTTCTTTCCCATTTCTCTGTTCTTGGGGACAGAGAAATATTTCCTGGTTATCCAATGTATTCTTCTTCACTCTTCTCCAAAGGTAAAACCACTCCCCAGTGTCCTTTCTGCTTTTGCAATATTTTTCCAGGTGGGTGGGAAATTTCCACAGATATTAGAATTCCAAATATAGAATGCATAGGGAATGGCTTTCAAGCCAGGAGTAATAACCATCACCGATATAATGGAAAGATAAGCAGGGCATGAGTCTGGTTTAAGAAAATAACTTGGGGAAACATCTCAGCAAGAGTGGAGCTAAAGTTAGGAAGGGAGAAGTACATTCAGGCTTGCAAGATTTTGTTCCTATAGCTATGCAATAGTAATTGAGAATGTCTTTGAGGGACAAGGGGAGGAGATTCTGCCCAGAGAATGCTCAAACAACCAAGGGGAGAATTCTCAGTGACTTAACAGTCAGAGAAATACCTTTAAGAAGAACTTCCACTTGTTATCCAGATAGTGACAGCATATGACTTGAAAGATTCTGTTGATGTAACCTTACAATAGAGATGCAGTTACTACTCATGGCTGTGCTTCTTTTATGGACTACATCAAAGGTGTTATAGTGAGAAGATACTGGGAAGGCTGGAGAAGAAGATGAGAATCTTCTCCCGTGAACTCTGCAATGAACTCAAAAGAAGTCTAGACAATTGGTTCCCAAAGTGGGCGGTACCACCCCCTGGGCGGTGGGATGCCTTAGGGGGTGCTAAGAGGCAGGGGGGCTGGCAGGGAGGTGCTAAGAGGTGGCAGGGGTGCATTTGAGACACCAGCCCTGGAGGTTTACTCATTGACTGTAGCACCGCTCCGGAGCTGGCACCTCCAATGTGGCAGCACGTTGGGAAAAGCCACCACCACCATTTTCCAAAAGTGCCGCCGCTGTCGCATTCTGTCTGTTTGTCTGTCCATCCATCCATCCATCCAAAAGGTCTGTCTGTTTGCCTGACTGCCTTCCTGCTTGCCTGCCTGTCTGCCTGTCTGTCTCTCTATCCATCCATCCATCTATCCATCCATATTTGAAGCGCCCTCCCCGCAGGCACATTGGGAAAGTAGAGCAAAGCCAGTCTGACAGGGAGGGAAGGAGGGAGGGAGGAGAGAGAAAGCGAGACAGACCTGATGCATCAGATTGAATGAGGCCTAGTTTAGACTGAGGCCCTTTTCCACATTGAAACAACTTTACCAGCACATTGAAACCTCTTTGGCTTCTATTAAAGGTTTTGTGGATGAAACATGGTCAGGACTATCAGAAAGCTCTCACATTTTGTTGAGGCTTTAAACGGGATCCATTGGACCAGATCTCCACCCTAAAAATTACTTTTCCCCAGTGTATTACAGTGCCAATTCTGAAGAAGGCAAAACCAAAATGTACTGGTAAACTACAGAGAGAACACACACACACACACACACACACACACACACACACACACACACACACACACACAGACTCCCTTCTAACCCTGCTGGAGCAGGTGATTGGACTACAATAGATATCTCATTATCTTTCTCCTCCCTCCCTTCTTCTTTATTTCTTTTTCTTTTTGTCCCTTCCTTCCATCCACCCTTCTTTAACTGTCCCTTTTTCTTTCTTTCCCCTTTCTCTTTCTTTTCTTCCTCCCTCTCTCTCTCTCTCTCTCTTTCTCTCTCTCTTTCCCTTTTTCAGGCAAACCCCTTTAGATCAGGGGTCACCAAACTTTTGGACCTCAGGGACCACCAAACTTATAATTTTAAATCCTGGAGACCACTAATATGAATTTTGACTGATGGTGGCTTTCTGGAGTTGGTGGGAGAGAGAGATTTGATCCAAACTCTCTCTCTCTCCCTCTCTCTCACAGACACAGGCAGGGGTGGGATTTAGGCCCCTGATCTAAAGCTATCAAAACTCCAAAAACAGGTCAAGTAGCTCTGGGGAGGTCAGTCATAAATTAGAACAACTGGCCATTAAGTGAGGATAACTTGTATTTGGTTTGCCAGTCACCTGGCCATGCCCACCCAGTTACATGGCCAGCAAGCCATACCCACCCAGTCACATGACCAGCAAGCCACACTCTCAAATTAGGCCATGCCCACAGAAATTTGAGTCCCAACCCTGGGTGGGGGGCACCGAAGATGAGTTTGTAGCACTAAGGGGGCGGCGGACTGAAAAACTTTGGGAACCACTGCTCTAGACAATGGAGAAAAGGACCTGTACATTGACTACCATGCTGATTGCATCAAAGTAAGTCACAAAACCCACAACTCCGCATCCAACCCTACCCCATCCAATCCACCATCACTCAAAACTAGGCATGCATGCCCCTAACTACCTCAATTCCAATTATAACTGGCCTTAAATGAAAGCTACTCAATGCAAGAAGCCTTGTGAATAAAATACCTGAATTTCTCCTCTTACTAAATGTGGCTAAATTCAACATCGTATTTGTCAGTGAAACATGGCTCAATGCATCTCTCCTATAATGTTTACCAATCAGATCATGAAATCCATAGAGGAGGTGGTGTTGCTATGTTCTATAAAAAGTCCTTACATCTAAAAAACATCCAAGTTACCAGGAGCTTGCTCTTCCTATGACCATGGTCTGTGAACTGTCCTTAAATATCACATTCCGATTCTTACTATGTTGCAGAGCCCAGTTATGACATTGAACATGTAAACAAGCTAAATTCACTACCAACATGGGCAACATCCTGCACACACGCTTTTATCTTTCTTGGTGACTTCAATCTACTTCACATTAACTGGACCCTAAACAAATGTAAAACTGAACCCATACATGCAACCTTCTACAATGCTGTAACAAATCTGGGACTGGAACAACTAGTAACCAACAATACTAGACTTAACAACTGCCTCGATCTCATCTGCAATAGTTTGAATTCAATTTGCGGAATACAAATTAAAGAACCCTTTTCCAACAGTGACCACAACATGATTGACTTTTGTCTAAACATATGTCCACACAAAAATAATCACAACAATGGAATCCCCAATTATAACTTCAAAAAAGGCAACTATGATCTTATAAACAATGATCTCTCATCCCTTGATTGGCAATTTCTATTCTCTGGATGCAATCCTGTAGAAGACCATTACAACATATTTTTACTTGAAATCAAAAGAGCCATCAAAGTATATGTACCAATAACAACTCCCCAAACCAGAAAAAAACAGATTAAGGAAGCTTCAATCCAAAAATAAGTCACTTTGGCAGAAAAACAAATCTGGTCACTTCGCCAACTTCAAAAGCCGATACAAAAATTTATGCCACCAGATAAAAACTGAATGCACCAATTATCACATTAAACAAGAAGAAAACCATCTATGCACCAATTCCACCTGTGCTTTCTACAATTTTGTAAACAACAAACTAAAAGACTCAAGGTCCATCCCACCCCTGAAAGGACCTAATGGCAAAGACTGCAATGACGACACTATTAAAGTCAATTTCTTTAACACATTCTTTGGCTCAGTATTTGTAAACAGCAATGGATCATACCCAGTATTTCCTAGTCGAACCACAGAAAACTACAATGATCTAATACATATTGATTTTACAGAAGACAATGTTGAAAAAGTACTATGCAATCTAAAACCATCTCTATCTATTGAACCAGATGGAATATGTACCTACTTCTTAAAAAACTATCCACTGCCATAGCCAAACCTCTAAGCATAATTTTTGAAAAATCTATCAGGACCAGCTCCTTGCCAAAACTATGGTCACAAGCCACAGTCATCCTCATCTTCAAAAAGGGAGACACCAGCCTAGTTGAAAATTACAGACCAAAATTACAGACCAATGCTGCGGCACCTGTAAAGTCATGGAATCAATTATTAACCAATCTACTATCCTCCACTTAGAGACAAACAACCTACTATCTAATAAACAATTTGGTTTCAGAAAAAAACTATCCTGTATTCTGCAACTCTTACACTGCAAAAACATATGGACTACACTACCTGATCAGGGTAAAACAATAGATACAATCTACATAGACTTCTGTAAAGCCTTTGATTCAGTGGTACACAACACACTACTCCTAAAACTAAAATCTTATGGTATCTCTGGACACCTGCATAACTGGATAGAAGCATTCCTGTCAAACAGACAACAAATGGTCAAAATTGGGAGTATCCTATAAAATTCTGCACCTGTCAACAGTGGTGTCCCCCAAGGCAGTGTTTAGGACCGACTCTCTTCATACTCTACATAAATGACTTCTGTGATCATATTAAAATCAATTGTGTTCTCTTCACTGATGATGTAAAGCTATTCAACACCACAGACAATACTGCTACCCTTCAAAAAGACAACTATGTATCAGAATGGTCAAACAAGTGGCAACTTCAAATCTCAACAAATAAATGCTCTGTCTTACATATTGACAAAAAAAAAATCAGAAAATAAAATACAAGCTGAATAGTCAAGACCTTGTTGATGATCCAAGCTCTGTAAAGGACCTTGGATCATGTCTAATGATCTAAGTGCTAGAGCCCACTGTGACTACATAGCCAAAAAGGCGTTAAGAGTTGTTAACCTAACCTTACATAGCTTTTTCTCTGGTAATATTACACTACTAACTAGAGCATACAAAACATTTGCTAGACCAATACTTGAATACAGCTCATCAGTCTGGAACCCACATTACGTATCTGATATTAACACAGTTGAGAAAGTCTAGAAATATTTCACAAGAAGAGTTCTTCACTCCTCTGTTCATTGTAGAATACCTTATACCACCAGACTTGAAATTCTAGACCTAGAAAACCTAGAACTACACCACCTTTGGTCCGATCTAAGTATAGTATATAAAATCATACATTGCAATGTCCTTCCTGTCAATGAATACTTCAGCTTCAACCATAACAACACAAGAGCAAACAATAGATACAAACTCAAGGTTAATCGCACCAAACTTTGATTGTAGAAAATACGATTTCAGCAATACAGTGGTTTATTGGACTGTGCTATTTCTTAAAGTAAACTTTAACTCAATTTAGTGTATTTCTATGTGGCTGAATAATTATTCATAACTACTCTCATAAATGTTTCCATGTGCACTTCCATGTTCCCTTGTTACTCAAGGGTTATTCTGTACATATCATAACATTGGTTATGGGACCAGAGAGATATTGAGAATCAGTGTGAATATACTGTTTCATATTCAGCCAGCTGATTGCGGTTTATTGTTAAACTACCAATGGCACAAGAACAGTCAACCAGTATATCCCAAATAACCTGGTTGGATGGAACAAACTATGTTTCCTGGTCTATAAAGTGCAGCCTACTTCTGCATAAACATGGATTATGGACTGTAGTTTATAGTCCACCAAATGTAACAGCTTGGGACCCATTGAATGATGAAGATAAAAAGGAAATAGCTGACTTTAACCAGGATAATGAAAAGGCTCTTAGTATAATTGGACTGACACTGAGTGATCAGCAGTTAGTCCATATTCGTGATGAAGAATCTGCTGCTAGGTGTTGGGAAATTTTGAAGAGGATTTATGTTCGAGATAGTGTGGGTGCACACATACACCTTACACGTAAACTGTTTAGAGTCTGTCTTATAAAAAGTGGCGATATGTTAGCTCATTTAGAATTTATGAAAGGGACTTTACAAGAGCTACAAGAAAAGGACCTGATTTTCTCAGAGTTGCATCAAGTTTACACCATTCTTTCTTCTTTGAATGAAACTTATGATGATTATGTGTCTTCACTGGAAGTTTTAAACAAAGATGAACTTACATTGACTGGCATAACTGGAAGCCTGTTAGAAGAGTCAAGAAGAAGGCAAGATAGAAATCAACTGAGAGAAAGACAACCAAAGGAAGAAAAACTGTCTTCAACTGCCTATATGGTTAGGAAATGTTTTTCTTGTGGGGCTAAAGGTCATATAGCTAAATACTGTAAAAAGGGTAAGAAACAGAATGCTATTAATATACAGAGAGATAATAAAGATGTTAGTTTAGCCATATCAAGTACAACTACAACTGTAAACCTGATATATAGGTAGTTGACAGTGGAGCATTGCAGTGTATAACTAAAAGTAAAGAGAGGTTTGTTAACATGACAAAGAGTAAATAGCATGTATCATTAGCTAATGGATGGAAATTGAGAGCATCTGGAGAAGGTATTGCATATTGTTCATGTATTAATGAATATTTACTGAAGTTATATATACCTAAAATGTCATTTGCTATCTGTAAGAGCAATGGTAAAAGCAGGATTTGTTGTAATCTTTCAGGGAGATAAATGTTTAATTGAAAAACAGGGTAAAAGCATTACTGCAAGATTGGATAATGGTTTGTTTATTATACATGATAATCCATTAATTAATGTAACTCAGTTTATGACAATAAAAAAACTTCATGATGAATGTATTCATCTGCTCCATAGATGTATGGGACATATAAATTTCAAAATGCTAAAGAAAACTGTTGAGTTATCTAATGGTATAAAATTAAACCCTTGTACACAGTATTTAAATTGCAATGCTTGCAATCCAGAAAAAAGCAAGGTAACTCCTGCAAATAGGGAAAATTGATTCAAAACCAGTGAACCATTAGAGGTTGTTTTTGCTGATATTATTGGACCTCAGAAACCTAGTTGAGGTGGAGCCTGTTGCATATTAAGTATAATTGATCATTTTTCCAGATATGGTTTCTGTTATTTAATGAAAACGAAGATGGAAACATACCAGCATTTTGTAAACTGGCTAAAATTTGCTGAAAGGAAAAAGAAACAGAAAGTTATTAGCTTAGTAACAGATAATGGTACTGAATTTACCAATAGAAAATTTGAAGCCATGTTACAGAAAGCTGGCATTGTGCTCCTTATAGACCACAACATAACTCATATATTGAATGTAGAGGACAAACATTACAGGCTATGGCTAGGACTATGATTTCAGATTCTGGTTTATCAGAGAAACTTTGAGGTGAAGCAATAATGTGTACTAACCATGTTTTGAATAATGTAGTGAATTCAATGACTGGTGAATTACCATTTCCTTGTTGGAATGGAAAAAAGCCAGATCTCAGTTATTTACATACATTTGGAACCCCAGCATGGGTTCATATTGCCATGCAAGTAAGGCAAAAGGGACAACATAGAGTGAGACAATTATATTTTGTAGGTTATGAAGCCAATCATAGATCATTTAGATTTTGGGAGCTAGGTACTACTAATGTATATTGCAGTGCAAGTGCTAAATTTCTGGAGCATGTTGGCTGGAGAAAGCTTGAACAGGAATATAATAAGATACAGGATAGTGCTGTTGTTGAGACTCCATTGTTTACCAATAATCCTAATGATAATAATATTGATGATAAGATAGTGGATGAATCCACAATGGAGGAATTATCAATAGAAGAACACTCTATGACTGTAGAAGATGAGGATTTGATAGGGGAGGTAAAGGAAAAGGACACTCCAACAACATGTACTGAATTGCCTAGGAGGTCAACTAGGGAGAGATGTCCACCTGACAGATTTCAAGCAAGCATTGTATGTCAGGTTAATATAGAATCTTCTAACTTCAATGAAATAAAACTGTATCCTACAAAGGATCAGGTAGCTTGGCAGAAAGCTATGAATAGGGAGTTAAAATCATTAAAGGATTTAGAGGTGTATCAGGATGTAAAGTTACCACCACCTGAGTGTGCAATAGGTTGCAAATGGGTGTATAAGATAAAGACTGGTTTGGATGGGACTATTACCCATAAAGCAAGATTAGTTGCTCAAGGATTTGCTCAGTCAGATAAGGACTATGATGAAGTGTTTGCACCTAGTCTGAGAGCAAATACATTGAGAGCAGCATTAGTATGGGCAGCTAAGAATAAATGTAAAATAAACCGTGTAGATGTTGAAACTGCACATCTACATGCACCTTTACAACATACCATCTATATGAAAAAGCCATTAGGTTTAAAGGATGATGGAAAAACTGATTATTGGAAATTAAAGAAAAGTCTTTATGGTCTAAAGCAATCCAGTTATGAATGGAATAAATGTATTGTAAAGTAATTAGTTTCAATAGATTTTGAAGCTGGTATAGCTGATCTTTGTTTGTTCTAAAGAGAAAAGGTTGGTTTAATTTCTCTATTACTGCTATTTATGGATGACATAGCAATTATAACTAAAACTGAACAAGAAGAAAATGATTGTTTATAGATTACAGAAAAAGTTCAGGATTAGAAATTTAGGGGAAATTAAGCATTATGTGGGTCTTGATATAGTGAAAACGAATAAAGGTTTTAAAATTTCACAAGCCAAGAAGATTAACCAATTATTAAAATGCTATAACATGGAGCATTGTAAATCTGCTAAGACCAATGAGTAAGGAATTTACATATAGTGATATCAAAACTCCTATGTTTAATAAGGAAATATATCAATCCTTAATTGGTAATCTATCATATCTGAGTAATTGGTTGAGACCAGATATATCTTACAGCGTAAACCAATTGGCAAGGTATAATGCTGAACCAAATGAAAGACATTGGCAAGCAGCTAAGCAAATAATTAGGTTTTTAAAACACATAATCAATTATTCATTATATTTAGAACCAAGTAATGAATTAGTATTAACTGCATATGATGATGCAAGTTTTGCTACTGATATAATGACTCGTAAGTCAACATCAGATATAGTGGTAATGTTAGGTAATGCTTTAATAGGATGGAAGTCTATTAGGCAACAACATATTAGTTTATCCACTATGGAAGCAGAATTCTCATGTTTATTATTAATGTGTACATAATTGATATTGGAATTACCATACGTGATCCGTTTGTTTATGAAGACAATCAATCTGCAATTAGTATGACTACTAATTTAGCTGTTAAAACAAGGTCTAAACATACTGATTTAAGATACTTGAACATTGGACAGTGTGTTCAAAATAAATTAATTTCGTTAGAATGCTGCATGACTGTACATAATATTGCAGATCATTTCATGAAAGCTCAAGGTGCAATTAAACATAAAGAGTGCTGTGAGAATTATGGTTTAAAGATGTAATGTATTATATATTGACCTACCCAAAGGGGAGAATGTTAGGAATTTGTCCACCAATTAGTTGGGTTGGCAATATATAAACCAACAAAATCACTGTATTGATTTATACTATATTCCGATTGGTTGATTGTATTGCAAATTACCATAAGAGGGAGCTAGAGATCATAGCGTGCTCTCTCTGACATCTGTCTCTCTGACATTTTGTTGCTATCTAAGGTTCTTTGTTGTATTTATGCTGTGCTTATACTTTGATATTTTGTTTACTGGAAATGACAAAGGCTACTGGTAAGAAGACTTTGTAATTGGATATTTTTTGGACTGTAAAACGTATATGACCTGGACCATTTATTGGACTGTGCTATTCCTTAAAGTAAACTTTAACTTAATTTAATGTATCTGTGTGTGACTGAATAATTATTCGTAACTACTCTCATAAACATTTCCGCATGCATATCCTTGTTACTCAAGGGTTATTCTGTACATATCATAACACATACCAATTTGATCTGGCACTGGAATTATTTTATTTCAAATATCTGCAGAGAGAAATGTTTACAAATCTGGGATAAAATCTTTGTAAAGTCCCTGGTGATTCTTCATAATTATGTCACTTTGGGGACTGTTTAGTGATATCTGCAAGAGGGATCTATCTGTTTGATTATTTATGGCAGCTTGTTTTCTTTCAATGGCTCCTGTGATTCCAAGTTCAGATCCATGGTATTTGTTTTACAATGTTCTGACATCCTGCTATGTCAAGATGCCTCTTAGCGCCAACCTTATAAAACTACATAAAACTGTTAGCAACATGGATCCTATTTTTCTATTTCTCCTTGTCTCTCCTACCACTGTGTCCATAATGAGAGTTAGGCCTCCAACTGGTTGCATTTATTACCATAGTTATTCAATGAACAGAATTTTAAAAGATCATTGAATTCCCACCAAGAATGTCTGTAGAAATTCTCAGATTCCAAAGAAGGATACTTATACAGTTATACAGTACTGGGTAGCAGACTGGAAATAATATAGGATCTACCCACAGCTCACTTCATCAACTGATCTGTGGAAGATTCTTATTTGAAGACTAGAAGTGGACTGTTTCTCCTGAGAACATTTGACCTATGGTGGCGCAGTGGTTAGAGTGCAATGCTGCAGGGTACTTCTGCTGACTGCTGGCTGCCTGCAATTTGGCAGCTCAAATCTCACCAGGCTCAAGGTTGACTCCTGTTCCCTCCTGTGGTAAGTAAAATGGGGCCCCAAATTGTTGGGGCAATATGCTGACTCTGTAAACTGCTTAGAGAGGGCTTTAAAGCACTTAAAAGTGGTATATGTCTAAGTGCTATTGCTATACATATTCAGGGCAAGAGTAGGTGATTAAATGTTCCTGACAATATTTATAGGAGAATGATAAAATAGTGCAGCAGGAATCTAAATTTGTGCATTCTCTTTTTTCCTCCTTAAATGATTTTGATGTCAAGCCGTTTCCAATGTCTTGGGTATTTTTGGCTTTAGATCAAAACTCCACAGCAGAATAAAAATATATCAGATGCATTTCAAAATAGCAGATCAGATTAACAGCATATCTACTGTTCAACCCTAATGAGCAATAATATATCAACCTCATTAAAAGTTGTTAAAAGCCTAAGGAAAACAAATACATCTTTCTAAAACTGGGCAAAGATGAATAAATCTCACCTTACTAAATAGAGATTTCCATAATTCAGGAAAAGAAATGGGTAGATAAATATTTGTTGCATAATATATATTTTTAAATAATAGGCATATGATTCTTTTAATAGTCTTTGTACATTTAATTAAATAATAGGCATATGATTGGGCATTTTTTATTTATTACAGCCTGTCCTTTCTTATTTCTCCTGTGCTAAAGTGTAATGTCCACACAGAAATATTTCAAGTACTTCTGGGGTATGTGTATGTGTACCTGCTAATCTCAAAAAATTCATTAAGAAATATTCACATAGCTATTTTACTCATCACCATATAGTGATCTTAAAACAAGTCTTCTGGCTTAGCCAGAAGGTTTCTGATAACTATAACAGACTTAGAATAAGTCTTTATTGTCACTCTGAACGTACACTAATCGGCATACATTAAAATGAAATGTTGTTACACAGCTCTCAAAAGATCACCATCTCCAATATATACTACATAAACATGACTACCCCCCCCCCCACACACGTGTGTATGTGTATGTATGTAGGTATGTATGTATGTATGTAAGAGAAGAAGCAGATATCCTGCGATCTCTGGAACTAAAATTATATTTATTATACTTTCTAAGCTTTCGTCAGTCTCTGCTGACATCATCCGAGTATTAAACTACCATTACAGAGATCTATGCCTTTATATATCATTAATCAATTTAGCCCTTGCACACGTAATAGGCCCTTCCAACTGCCTCCCACCTGTAATTAACTCTGTTGTTTTTGCTTCAGTCATGTTGGTCAATGGAGGTTTAACTCCTATTGTTTCCTCCTTTACCAGACCCAGCTTGTTTTGCTTATCTCTAAGAAGTGATGTTAACCTGTCAGCTATTGCAATTTGTTGTTTTGCCTGTGGCCTTATAGTTGGGCTGGCTTGTTCTTCATTATTCTTGTCTGTTATAGCTTGAGGCAGCTCTGCTGGGCTCCTCTGTATTTGGTCAGGCCTGGATGTGCCTTCATAGGATGAATCCACATGCCCAGGGGTGGGGGAATACCATCAATCTCTGCTCCCTGATGGGAAGTGGTCTCTGCTCCTCCTGCAGGGTCTCTCCTGGTGTCTCAATGCCTGGTAGGACAGTGATAGTTCAATATGCCTATTGATGGAATTGCTGTTGGAAAACCAGGCTTCTTTTAGTAGGCGTCCTCCTTTCGTTTTATCATGGGCAACAACTTCTTGAAAACTGTATGTGTGATTATGCTCCTTCATATGTGCTTAGATCTGAGAGTGCTGTTCTTTGTGCCAGACAGCCAGTTTGTGTTCATGTACTCTGGTCTGTAGTTTCTTGACCGTTTCTCCTAAGTAATTACTTGCACAGTCTCTACAGTTGATGCAGTAAACCACCGAAGATGTCTCCTCCTTGGGTAGTGTTTCCTTTGGGTGCATTATTCGCATTCTTAGAGTTTGGTCCAGTTTGTGCACCACCATGCTCCAAGAGAATGTATGCAGCAGTTTCAGATACTCCCCATATATACAGGAGCACCCTCCACATAGCTGTTCCACTGGCACCTTTAATAGTTGTCGGGCCCTGGGTGTAGTACACCTTCAGATGAAGTCCATGGAATAACCATTGAACTTGCAGACCTGATAAAGATATACCCATTCCTTGGTTTTGGCTGTCAGTGTACTACAGTGAGTGCCTACCCACTGTAAGCAGTGCCTGAATACAACTGACTTTATGTGCAATGGGGTGATTACTCTCACTGTGTAGGATACAATCCGTGCTCATGGTTTTACACTACACACCTGTGTCAAGGCTCCCATCTGGGTTATAGCTGACTAGCACATCCAGGAAAGCCAGCGTGTTATTGGTCTCTTCCTCCATCGTAAATTGGATGTCTGGATATATGGACACGTTATGTTGATGACACGTTTGTCATCATTAAACAGTGAGATAAGATCAGATTTATGAGCATCTTCAATTCCTTATATCCAGACTTAATTATGGACTTAAAGTATTAATGACTTAAGATCTGAGTGATTTACATTGTGTGTCACATAGATAAAAGTGTACCTGAGTTCTACCTGGAATAGGGACAGCACTTATGAGAGGCATTGTTTTAGGTTCCAACCTGTTACATCTTAACCTTGGAGAAAGCTTTACTGAACTCATTGGGACTCCAGCTGAAATGAAGAAATACACAGATGTTTTGCTTGAACAGATCTTTTTTTTTTTCCAAACACTGCAAACAAATTCAAGTCAGGAATGTGGTTCATAACAAGCTTCAGTAGATAATTCTCTTTCTTATGAAAAAACTTTGATGTTGCAGCAAGACCCCCTGACCTGGGGTGCTCACATTGCAGCACTGGTCAAAAGAGCCGAGCAGAGATTATACTACTTGAGACTTCTCAGAAAACAACAACTGAATGAAAAACTGTTGGTGACCTTCTACCGCTGCACCATAGAGAGCATTTTAACTTACTGCACCTCTGTATGGTTTGCCAATTGCACAGGGGCAGATAGGAAAGCACTCCAGAGGGTTAATGTCATTGCCCAGAAGATCATTGGTTGCCCTCTCCCCTCTTTGGAAGAGCTTTATAGCTCCTGCTACCTTAAGAAAGTTCAAAACATTCTCAAAGATCCATCTCACCCTGGGCATCCTTTTATTGAACTATTACCATCCAGAAGACGGTACAGAATATTAAAAACAAGCACAAATTGGCTGAAAAACAGCCTCTATCTCAGGCCAGTAGCTCTTTTGAATTCTACTGTATACTGCAGTGTTGGTGCAGTGTCAGGGGTTTCTGGTTCAACGTGTGGAGGGTGAAGGATGTGTGTTTGTGTTTGTTTTTATGGTCATGATGTGCACTGAGGATGGTGTTTGATTTCATTGTAGGTGGTGCAATGACAATAAAGTAAACTAACTAAACTTTCAAGAGTAGCTGTTGGGGTTGAATATTCTTGTTTATTTCTCTTTTCTACTTTTGAAAACTCTCTACATCTAATAACTTCTTTTTAATTTACCAAGGCTGGCAAAAGAAGGCATGTCCTTAAGAAGCAAGAGGCTAATTAGAACACACAACTCTCCAGCAGATACTGCTTGTATTCTACCAGGAGATAAACAATAATTAGCCTTCTATAGACCAACAGAAATAGCAGAATCTGAAATGTTGAGAACAAGGTGAACAACAGGGTGCAAATGTCAGTGTTTTGCTCCAGCTTTTTAGCACATTTAAGAGCTGGGGAGGTTGTAGATGAACGTGGCACTGTTGTGTTTTAAATTTGCTCACAAAGACAGTGGTGTTCATCTTGATTTCAAGAATGCTAATTCTAAATAAGATGGATTTTAAAAGTAACAGGTGGAGCTGGAACTTATACAAGGGACTCAACAAAGTGATCATAAGGTTGCAAAACCAAATCTTCAAAATTTTGGTTTCTTAAACACACCATAAACTGTGCATCAAATAACAAAAGCCTTCGAAAGAGAAAATGGACAGATTATTAGATCACCCCAATAAACTGTGTTTCTTCTCAAGATTAAAAGTAAACCTATCCTAATGAGAAGGAGTTACTGAAGACTTCTTCTCTTCATATTGCATGATGCTTTGTAAGAGGTTGTCCTTGAAAATAACTTAAGAAGCTGTAATGTGTCCAAAGCATAGCAGTGGAAGAAATTGGTTATTTATTTATTAAAAATGTATGTGGCTGCCCAACTTATTCACAGTGACACTGGGTAGTTACAGAAATAAAACCCCAATACAAAACATAGTACTCTCTCCCCCCTCAACAAAACAATCAGACCAAGCACTTGATGGGCTCTGTATCACCTTGGGGTCTCCCTGCCTGCTGACAAAATAATATTTTCAGGGCCTTTCAAAAGAGTGTCATGGTGGGTGGCAATTTTATTTTCACAGTGATGGTATTCTACAGGGAGGCACCTTGGAGAAAAGGCCCTTCTTCTTGGTCCCACTAGTTGGATCTCCTTAACAGGGGATCTATAACATATATTTTGTCACTACTCTGATAGATATGTTAACTGGGAAAAGTTGCCCCATTTTTTTAAACCATCCTTTAGCATTGACATCAATATAGTTCTGGGCAGGATTCATGGCGCTGGTTTAACCTGTAAATCCTAGAGGTGTCCATGTTCCTACCTGGAAGGAATTAAGAGCCCCGAGTTGCACTATTTTGATTGCAGCCTGTAGACCATGGAACATCTCGTCCCTATGATACAAAACATTATTGTTCCTTAGAGCTTTTGGTATGGATTTTGCATCTGGGTTATTTCCATAACTTTGTGGCTGCAGTTAATTGGGGATTGTCCTATTTTAGTTTGATTTAACATATATTACTGTAAATTGTCTTCAGTCATTGGCTGTAGGGCAAATTAGAAATTGTTGCCTCCATATGTCTGTGGAGATTCTCAGTCATCCAAGTCATGGTTGTCTCAAGGGTGCTTTTTCAAGAGGCAACTGGACTTTCTGGTTTTTCTTTGAAGACATTTCACTTCCCATCCAAGAAGTTTCTTCAGCTCTGGCCTTCCATTCACTACTATTCAGTCAGAGCTGAAGAAGTTTCTTGGATGAGAAGTGAAGTGTCTTCAAAGGAAAACCAGGAAGTCCAGTTGCCTCTTGAAAAAGCACCTTTGGGTTGCATCCATATATACAAGAAAGGGCGCCTTCCTTTTTTTGTCTTTGCTTTTCCTCCTTGTTGAAAAGAAGGAAAGAGAGAGGAAATGGTTCCAGCAAAAGAGTCTCTGGGACACCCTTCCAAAATTTTCCTGCTTACCTGGGGAGACACACAGGTGCTAAGTAAGTGGATGGATCAGACCATTGCTGAAAAAAGGATGTGAAGCCATTTCTAACACAGTATGTATCTCTTTCAGGAATATGCACAGTGATGCGTGTGTCAGAAAATTGCATATGTTGTCTTTGTGATCAAAATCCTGCCCTCTTTTAGATATTGCCTAGTGCAATATTTCCCAAACCTTGGCAAAATGAAGGTGAGTGTACTTTAATTCCTAGAATAGATATTCTGGCTGAGAAATTCCGGAAGCTGATGTCTTGAAATTGCAAGGTCGAAAAAAACTGGCCTAGCAGAAACTACAGTACATGTAGTTCAGACTCAAGTTCTTGGTGCTTGTCTTATTAGTGCGTATATCTATTGCAACACAACATATATAAGTTATGGATTCAATCATATAGTCTCAGTTGCCACCTTGATCTTTTTTTTACTTATTTCCCCTGTAGACTTTTTTTTTTACTTCTATTTGTTGAATATTTATTTTGTGATTGAAATAAATAGAATAGAATTTTTTATTGGCCAAGCGTGATTGGACACACAAGGAATTTGTCTTGGTGCAAATCCTCTCAGTGTACATAAAAGAAAAGATACATTTGTCAAGAATCAATAATCATAAGTTACAGCACTTAATAATAGTCTTAGGGTACAATAAGCAATCAAATCATACTAGGAAACAGTAAAAAAATAGTTAGGATACAAGCAACAAAGTTACAGTCATACAGTCTTAACTAGGAGGAGATGGGTGAAAGGAAGGGAGGATTAATAGTAATAATAATGCAGACTTAGTAAACAGTTTGACAGAGACATCACAATAAAAGAATGAATGTACAGCTCTGTGTCTGATCTAAAGACACTTTGCTTCTGTTTTTCTTAATAACATGGACATTCTTTTCATAAGCAATTATCGGAAAAGCTTCTTTCACCATCCACTTCCTTTCAAACAAAATAAGCTAATATAAGTTTGGTGTACCCAGGGTATGTTTTCAAAGGAATCAGGTAAAAATAGACTCACCACCTGCTTTGGAGACTTGCATTCCAAATCACTTCTCATTAAACAAAGAGGGAAGCAGAAATAAAAGAGCCTATTTTAAATTAATTATGAAAGCATAAAAGCAGGCACTTTCTTCTGAAATATACCCATTCTCGGCATTCTCTCTTTGCCCAATGAAATACTCCTTTAATTTGATTGGTTATTTGTTTGCCAGGATTTTACCTTCAAGTTTTGCCAACATCAGTTCTTCAGGGACTGTTTTGCTTCCTTTTTAAAAAAAATTATCCCCCCCCGCCCCCCCCCCAAAAGATTGTGTTCACAAAAAAATTAAGGACCTTTCTCATTGGACCCATTAGGTTCAAAAGATGTTATAGGGATGAACAAATAAGCTTCTTTCTATCCATGTGATATTATTTATTAGATGTAACTTATTTTAAAAATATATTTTGTTCTACATTTCTAAATGCAGTTTTTACTTCCCATTCACATTTAAGCCAAATCCCGGTATGTTCTTTGAGCCAAAAGCTCTGCTGAAACTTTGAGGAGAAAAATAAATTAGGAATACCAGGCAAAAA
The DNA here is from genome assembly GCF_049901715.1 of Pseudonaja textilis. Lineage (NCBI taxonomy): Eukaryota > Metazoa > Chordata > Lepidosauria > Squamata > Elapidae > Pseudonaja > Pseudonaja textilis. The sequence continues at coordinate 14,114,146 of NC_142008.1, forward strand.
AGGTGGAATATAAATATGTTAATGAAGTTTGGAAAATCATTCCAAATTATGTAGTGGTCTGGTAAATACTGTATATTTCACATCAGTTTAAACTGTGATATATATAAAAATCAAATTCCATTTAACTCCATTAGATTACCCAAGACCACAGTTAATTTTTATATTATTATAGCTGATCACATAATCACCTAGATGTTTAGACTGATTTAGCATTTTTATCTAGTCTAAGCACCTGGCTGGCTATTTTAAATAGTTGACTGGACATAGATGGACTTGATAACTTGGATTGGAAGACAAGAAAACTAATGAAAATGCACTATGCTTTGCACCCAACAAGTAATATTGTTCATCTTCATTTGCCAAGACCTGAAGGGGATAGAGGACTCCTACAGATGAAACAAACTGTAGATGAAGCAAATGGCTTGAATGATTATATTAAGAAAAGCCAAGAACCCCTGCTGAAGGAAGTCTGTTTTCTTAATTGGAAGAACAATCCAATGCAGGGTTAATGTTAAAAAAAAACCCTCATGGAGTTTATTAAGATCAAGACTGTTAGAGAAAGAAACTGAAAGGTTTCATTTTAGGGGCTTAAGAACAAGTTTTGCCAATTAACTGCAATTCATTTTCACAAAGATGAAAATTCAACATGTAATATATAACAGGATATGCTGCCTTTGTAGTGAAAAAGATGAAACAATTAGAGGTGTCGAACTCAAGGCTGATGGACCAGATCCAGCCCAAGGGGTGCTTAGATCTGGCCAGCAGAACTGCCTGGAAACTGCAAAGGACCAACCTGCAGTGCCTCTTCCAATGAAAATGGAGCTCAATAGGGCTACACGATGGCCTCCAGCAACCCTCTGAACGTGAAAACAGACCTCGGGAGGGCCATAGGGTTCTCTTGAGCTCTGTTTTCACTAGCAGAACACTCAGGCCACCAAAGGTGCCCCTGACATGAAAGACATCAAACTGGCCACACATGCCCTGGTCATGACCCCCCTCCCGACCCAGTGGTGGGGTTCAAAAACGTTTACCACCAGTTTGGTGGGTGTGGCTTGGTGGGCATGCTTTGCACGCATGCACATACTTTGTATACACACACACACACACACACACACACACACACCAAACATGTACTCTGCATAGGCGCAGAGATGTTTCGGCAGGTGCAGAGACATTTCAAGTCACCTCCTGCAACCTGCACTCTCCCGGTCGCTTCAGCAGCTTCTGTGTATCACTCTTCTGTGCCGAGCTGTGCTTCAAAAACAGAAGATAAAGGTGAATACGGGAACCCGGGTAAGCGGGTGGGCCCAACAGCAGAGCGGCAGAACTGGTTCGGTCTCCATTGCTCATCGCTGCTACCAGTTCAATAGAACTGGCCCAAACCGGTAGCATACCACCACTGCCCCTGTCCAGGGGTGGGATTCAATTTTTTAACAACCGATTCTGTGGGCGTGGCTTAGGTGGTGGGCATGGCTTGGTGGTCATGTGATTGGGTGGACATGACTTGGTGGTCATATTATTGGCTAGGTGTGGCCAACTCAATATCACTCACATTGAGGCATGCATCTCCTCCCCTGGCCTCTCATGACTGTGGGGATTCTGCAAGTGTGAAAAATGGACATAAGTCACTTTTTTCAGTGCTATTGTAACTTTGAATGGTCACTCCACACAAGCAAAGTACCAGCAAAAGGTGGGGGGATAATTCCAGAGATGTTCCTGAGACAGGAAATCTAGTCCTTCCAAGAATGTAATAAGGGTTAGCAGAAAGGCAGTTTCTGTAAGCAACACCACAATGTTTCCTTCCTGCCTTCCTTACAGGATTAGGCCAGTAATTTCTTCTAACAACTGGTTCTCTGAACTGCTTAGAATGTTAATAACCGGTTCTAGCAAATAAGTGTGAACTGGTAGATTCTCACCCCTGCCCCTGTTCCCCCGGAGGTCAAATACAACCCTGATGCTGCCCTCAGTGAAATTGGGTTTGAAACTCCTGAAACAATTGACCAGTTGATCAGTGGCGGCAGCAAAATCTCACAAATTAAGTACAAGCAGTGTCATGAATTGCCAGAATTATTCATTGGACATTTTGCTCGAGGTTGAATCTGAACATAGTAAAAACTATTGAGATCATCAAGTTGAGAAGGTTTTGGAAAATGAGATGGTTGATATACTGTGAGAATTTAAGATCCAAATAAACAGGGTGTATTGTTCATAACATGCCTGATATAACAATTGTTGAAAACAAGGAAGTCTGACTCATTGATGTTTCTATACTGAGTGATCCTAGGATTGAGGAAAAGCTATTGGAAACATTATGAAATACTGGAACTCCCGGATCAAAGCTGAATGATTATAATTTGTTGTTATATCAATCGTCATAGGTTGCCCTGGAGCAATACCTAAAGAACTTCTTTATTATTTGGAAATGTTGAATTTCCAAACTTGAACACCCTAGTTTTGTCAACAATAACAACAACAACAAACCACAAACAAACCTTACCCCTGCTTGGAACTGAATATATTCTTAGATCATATATCAGTAATTCTTAAGTCTTTGGCTATGATTTGAATTATTAAATTTCCACCAGTCTTAGACTATGAATTTAACTATAGATTACCCACACATAAGATTATGGCATAAATCAGCTAGGGTGGTCACAGTGGTTGCTCACAGACTGAGTGCCACATCAAAAATCTTGGACAGCACTTAGAAAATCTGTGCATTGAGAAAATTTCTATCTGCCAATTGCAAAAGCTACTATCCATATATATATTATGCAGATATATTATGACATCCTAGGTTCTTTGGAAGGACTTGCTGAAGGCCAACACAGCCAAAAAACTAAGAGCTATGACTTCACATTGTTGTGAATAGATAATAATAATAATAGTCATAGTACATAAGCATTGCATATTTAGAAACTATGTACAAAAAAGTATAATTGAACTGAGTATTTTAAAAAGTATGAATTAAACCTAGATACACTTAGTTCAGTTTATTTAACATTTAGTTGCAATTAGTTAAATTTACATATAGTGTTTGTAGACAAAGTTGCAGTAGCAATAAGCATACTTCAGGAAATGTAAATAAACCATGTTATCTAGGAATACTTATGTACATAGAGAAATGTACATGACTTCATATTTTTTTAAGGCTCATATATCCAAAATTTATACAAGTTTGGATATTTGATCATTCATCCATTCATTCATTTTCATTCATTCTGTGTGGCTGTGCACACATTAGTGGCTGTTAACTCCATTTTCTCTAAGATGACATTTAAAATCAATTAAAACATTCATTTTTCAAGTCATTTGATGAGTTGGCTTCATGTAATGCTCTATATATGTTACTGGAGGAAGCTGTTTTGTGTTCTTTGGACAGCCAAAAGGCTTAACCGTTCAATATTAGAGTAAATGAAGCTTGAACGCTCATTAGAAGCCAGGATTATGAAACAAAAATGATTGTATTTTGGATACTTTGTGCAGGCTGATGCTTGTATGGAAAAGAGAAGAATGTCAGCAAGAAGAAAGAAGGAAAGGGGAAAGAAAGGGGAAGGAGAAAGAGAAAGAGAAAGGAGAGGGGAAGTAGAGGGAAAAGGGGAAGGGAGGGAGGGAGGGGGAGAGGAAGGAAGGAAAGAAGATAGAAAAGGAAAGCTTGTCAATGGACTGAAGACTGGAAACTATAGGAATAAACTTTCAAGAATTGTGTAATGTGGCAGAGAAACAGGTCAACCAGAACAGTTTTTATTCATAGGATCACAAGAATTCATCCATGACTTAACATAATACTGTGCAAACCTTAATTTACCACCAGGTCAGGTTGGAATGAACTTAGGACTGATCATAGGACTGGAAACATAAGATGAAAGGTGTATGAATCCTTCATTTACTTCAATTTTAGCCTTTTATAGAAAAATCAGGCCCAACCTTAACATAATCATCATGAGTCACAAGCTAAAAATTCTACTTTCCGTGTGTAAAATGTTCTATGTTGCAGCAATCATAACCTAACAAGGTTTTCTTAACAATTCCCCAAAAGTTTTTCCCCTTTTCTCTTCCCATGTATAAATCACTTAATTTTATCGGACACCCAATGTGTGGAAGAAATGCTGAATTCCACTCACACAGTTGTATTCCCAGATCTTCTCCCATGGTGTTCTCCTTTTTAGCTGTTCTGTTTTTCAAATATTTGTTGTCTCTGGGACTTCTTGCATTTCTCACCTACACACAAGGCTGCCTGGTGAATTTTGTGAGTTGAAATTCACAGATCTTAAGGTTACTAAAGTTGAGAAACACTACATTCTGCCAAACGTCTATGAAGATTCACAGTCATTCAGGTCATGGATTTTCCTTGAAGACATTTTACTTCTCATCCAAGAAGCTTCTTCAGCTCTGACTGATTCTCCAGTCAGAACTGAAGAAGCTTCTTGGATGAGAAGTGAAACATCTTTAAGGAAAAACAAAGAAATTTCAGTTACCTTTTGAAAAAGCACCCTAGGGCCTGCATCAGGCTGTTTCCAGTCTTTCAAAACCTTCATTAGGGATGAAAGCAGGGGTGGGATTCAAATTTTTTAACAACTGGTTCTGTGGGCATGGCTTAATTGGTGGGCGTGGTTTGGTGGTCATGTTATTGGCTGGGTGTGGCCAACTCAATATCACTCACATCGAGGCACGCATCTCCTCACCTGGCCTCTCATGACTGTGGGGATGCTGCAACAGTTGTAAGTGTGAAAAATGGTCATGTCACTTTTTTCAGTGCCATTGTAACTTTGAATGGTCACTCCACATAAGCAAAGTACTAGCAAAGGAGGGGGAAAAAATTCCAGAGGTGTTCCAGAGACAGGAAGTCTAGTCCTGCCAAGAATATAATAAGGGTTAACAGAGAGGCAGTTTCTGTAAGCAACACCAAAATGTTTCCTTCCCGCCTTCCTTACAGGATTAGGCCAGTAATTTCTTCTAACAACTGATTCTCTGAACTGCTTAGAATGTTAACAACCAGTTCTAGCGAATAGGTGCGAACTAGTAGAATCCCACCCTGGATGAAAGAAATAGTCTATTTCTAACCATTTCAGTGATGCATATATCTAACAGAAAATCCATTTAATTTAATTTTAAAGACATAACAATGGCTTTTAATGATAAAGTATATGCATTATTATATTTATTTTTCCTAAACTGTTGCATGCATTTTTCAAATGTATTTCATGGAGTTCGGAATGACATCACAAAATAGGGAGAAATGCACAGAGATTATAATGATGTTCTGATTCTTCTATTAGTTTGGGAATTGCAAATTGGGTTGAAATTGTCCAATATTTCAAGGTCTTTCACTCTGCCAGCCTCTTAGTATGGATGTACAAGATTTGTATGCCACTCTTTTTTTTTTTGCCAAGGCTTCTTAATTAATTGTCATTAAACTGTCAGGAGAAAAAAAGAACAGCACACACAATAAAGAAGGACACTATGCAAAAAAAAAAAAAAAGCAAAAGCAGCAATTGAGTAATTCAGCAATCTTCAACTGGCCTCCAGATTAAGAATTGCTGAGAAACTTTGGGTGATAAACCAGGTATTCCAGTCAATAAATGAAACCACCAAGACAAATGATTACAGGTTAATACAACCAAGGTAGTATTAAATCTTCCAGTTATAGAGAACCGTCCTCTACCTGAGGATAATTCTATTAGAATTCTTAGGGAAGCTTAAGTTCCATTCTATCAGATTTCCCAGATGGACAAAATGGGAAACAAAATCAGAATGAACTAATTCTACTTTATTGTAAGATTTCATTAACATTGAGTCTGATATATAAATTCCTGTTGTTTCTTCTGTAGCCTAAGAAATTAGAGTTTCTTTCCCTGTCTGTTATGCAGCTGCGGACTCGACCCTCTCTTATCAGATAATTCCCTAGGCAGGGCTCTTTCACATCTCCTCTTTATCCTATTACACATTCACCACCCAGTCTAAGTATTATTTCCACTCTGGGTGTTCCAAAGGTGCTTTTTCAAAAGGCAACTGGGCTTCCTTGGTTTTTTCCCTTGAAAACGTTTTGCTTCTCATCCAAGAAGCTTCTTCAGTTTGGGATGAGTTCTGGACTTCTTGGATGAAAAGTGAAACATTTTCAAAGAAAAAAAAAATCAAGAAAGTCTAATTGCTTTCTGGAAAATACTTTTGGGGCAATCACTGCAATGTGATTCTGCAATGATTGAGAATCTCCATAGACATACATCCAATTTAAGTGAGTTGCATTCCCTCAGTCCTACTTTAAAGTCTCGTAGGGATTTTTTTTAAAGGGAAAATACTGTGTCCCAAACTTACTGTCTGGACCTGCAGAGGAAAAATTAGAATAGAAATACTTTAAAAAAAATGCAATTCAATGAGAAGCTTTAAATTAGAGCTTAAAAGATAATAAATAAATCAGCTGATGTCTATACTAAGAATAGATTAAAGAAAAGAGGATGACTGTAATGTAACTTGCTAAACAAATATTAATAAAGCATTAAACAAATATTAATAAAGTACCAATAGGGGTTATGACTTTTGGAAAGGGTTAAAAGAACAGTTGGCTTCCCAAATCTTTGGCTAAGCCAAGATGGTGTCAGTCACTAAGCATAATGTAATTCAATTGCTGATTACAAAGTTAACGATGCATAAGAAGGCAGGAAAGTAATAGATTTAAACCCTTTGATTTTTGTTCAATGAAGTAAACGTTGTTGCCTTTGGAATGTCATTATAATAACTAGACTGCCTATTTCTACCAGGAAGCCACTCAAATGACTTTATTCCATCTGACCATTTCCTGGATAACTTTTCAGTGCCACAAATAAATCAAGAAAGAACACACCTGGATTGAGACCAAATGGAATAGCAATACGTATATTTTAGAAAGAATGCTATTGTGGATTGCCTATATTCAAAACTTTTTGCCTTCACTCAGATCAGAGGAACTAAATCAACGTAGCTGATCTATAGAGCCCTTTTAACAGGATTTACTTGCCATGGTTCAGGTGCATTTAGAAAATTGTGAATATACTTGAAGTGCAGCTGAATTTGGTTCATCTATTGATTCAGAAAGTATATCTACAGTAAGGTTATTGTAGCAGATGAACTAAGTCAAGTTCTGTCTATCCCTTCAAGCACAATATGATATATATTTAAAATAAAAAAGGACTTCAAAGCTTGATGGGTTAAGAATACAAACAGCAATTGGTGAGGATCAATAATGGAGAGGGATTGTTGCATTCATTTATGGAATTTATGGAATCCTCGAGGTGAATATGTTGGGGGCAAGAATATTGAGTTAGACTGATTTTTCAGTCTTTAACATTTTCTATTCTTGAGTTCATTAATAACATCAAATATGTCAAGAAAGGTTGATTGACCCTTATCAGAAAACTTGGACTTTCCTGTGCATTTGACAAGAAGGAATTGATTATGGTCTGAGATATTTTCAGTAAGAAGTTTAGTTCACATTTTGTTTGTTGTTGCTAACTCAAAATATAATGTTTACCAATGAACATGTGTCAGTCTGCTATATAACTGCTTATTATACACAGTTAAGGAATCATTGAAGCAGACCTGTGTAGTTCATATCTTTGTTCTGCCTCAGCGTTAACCAGTCCTGACCTTAATATAATTCCTAAGAGCAGATATGACTAAAATTGCTCTACTTTCCTTATCTCTTAATTTTAGTAAGCGTACAGAGGCCAACTTTGTTGATCTTCACAGGAAGGGTAAGAGACTATTGTAATAACCAGGAATCTGCAGAAACTTGTTAAACTTGATCAAAATCAAGAATCTGTTTCAATGAGATTATAACTGAATAACAAAGTTGGAAGGGATCTTGGATATCTTCTAGCCCAAGCCCCTGCTCAACTAAGAGACCCTATGACATTCCAGACATATGGCTGTCCAATCTTTTCTTAAAAGCCTCCTGTTTTGGAGGACCACAATATCTGGAAGCAAGTTATTCCACTGATTAGTTTAACTGTTGGAAAATTTCTCCTTAGTTCTAGGTTGCTTCTCTCCTTGATTAGTTTCCATCCATAGCTTCTTGTCCTGCCTTCAGGTGCTTTGGAGAATATGTTGATCCTCAGGGGTGGGATTCAGATTTCTTAACAACTAGTTCTGTGGGAGTTGCCTAATTTATGGGTGTGTCTTGGTGGTCACATGACTGAGTGGGCATGGCTTGCTGGTTGGGCATGGCTTGGTGGTCATGTGACTGGCTGGGCATGGCTTGGTGGTCATGTGACTGGCTGGGCATGGCTTGTATGTAAATATTCTAAGTATTTATGGAAATACTGGGGGTTTTTTTTATAAAAAAGAGCAACTTTTACCCCAAATCAGGCAAAGCAGGCAGGCAGATTGAGTTGCTCACAGAATCACAGATTCACTCAGAGATCTACCTTTCTGCAGTCTCCTACCTGAGTCTGCACTGAAAAATAGAAGCTTCAGTCCTAAGAAAGGTTGAGCTCTGCTTTTAGATTAGCTAGAAAGCAAGAAATCCAATGATTTCATGCTTTCTTGCTAATCTAAATCTCCCAGCACAGCAGAACAGCTAATGGTCTGGAAAAGAAAAAAATAGCAACTTACCAAAGGCAGGCAAGTTGGATGGCATATATGCAAGGTAAGGAGTGAGGGGAGGAGAAGGAGTGGGTGGGAAGGGGAGGGGCAAGCCAGTGGAGCAATTTGCAGTTCTCTGAACTTTGCAGAATCATAACAATCAGTTCTATAGAACTGGACCGACCAGGTAGAATCCCACTCCTGTTGATCCTCCTTTCCTTTGTGGCAGCCCCTCAAATATTGGAAGACTACTTTCATGTCACTCCCAGTCCTTCTTTTCACTAGACTAGACACAGGGCTGTCTTAATGCATGGGCCTGATGGGCACTTGCCCATGGGCCCCATGAACATAGGGGACCAATACTAATCTGTGTATGTTAACCCTTCAATGTGCCTTGTATCATTTAAATACAGCCACATATTTATTACATTTTACTGCATTTTTATTAATACTAACATGCAAATATGTGCTTAATTTTTATCGACCATTTACATTTTCATTCCTGTGAATAGTTGTCATAGGGGCCTGCTATTATGGGCCTGCTTTGCCTGGGGCCCATAACAGCAAGAGCACTTAGACTTACATACCACTTTATAGCACTTTACATATAGCTCTCTCTAAGCAGTTTACAGAGTCAGCCTATTGCCCACAATAATCTGGGTCCTCATTTTACCCACCTCGGAAGGATGAAAGGCTGAGTCAACCTTGAGCCTGGTGAGATTCGATCTGCCAAATTTGAAGTAGCTGGCTGTCAGCAGAAACAGCTTGCAGGACAACACTCTAAACACTGTGCCACTAAGGCTCTATATAACTATATAATAATATAATGCTGTTAAAATGGCCCTGACTAGACATACTCAATTCCTGCAACCTTCAACTCTTCATACATATCACACAGCTGGTCTAAACTGGCAAAATGTTGCAGAAAGGATAATTTTTTCTTTGCTTATCCCAAGATAGACTACAGGCGGTTGTGGAAGTTAGATTAGAGTTGTGTAGATGACCACATTTGCCTGATTTGATCTGTCCTGTGATTTATGACAGTCTTTGATCCTTGAAGTAGATAACTGAATACCATTTATGGAAGAATTAAAATACCAACAGCATTCTCACTTGTAGTTCATTTACAGATCTCTCATCCAATATGCTAGTACTTAAAACCCTGCAACAATTTTGGCTGGTTCTTCTGATGAAACAGCAATAAAAAAGAGAGTAGAACTGAAAGATGTAAGATGTACATTTCTGCAGAAGCTGATAATCATCTCAAACCATAAGAAGTATCTAAGTAAGTTCTCATTTATAACTGATGAATAGAAGCAATGGAAAGCACAAAATACTAAGAAAAAGCCCACATTTAGAATTATTTGTGGAGATCTTTCTCTTTCTTTAGCCAGTCTTCTTACCGGAATTGATGGTCTCCCTAGCTTTTTGTATTATTCATTCCTGATCCTTATATATATATATATATATATATATTTCTTTTCTAAGTTATTATTTTGATATTCAGGACAACATGGTTCTACTGAATCACTCCATAGTTACGTGAAAATTCATTAGTTAACATACATTTCTTGTAGGGCTGTGTAATGATCCAATTTTTATTTGGAAGAGATGTTTTTGGAACATGTAAATGCACAAACATAGCATCCATCTGGGACTCATTTAAGCTATTAAATCCACTCAAATATTTATAGCTAGATGTATATTAATATAGAAACAGAACCAGTTGGTCTATGTCAAGAAGGGGAAACCTGCACTTTGTAATTGTGAGCAGAGCTAGATCTTTTATCATTGATTATGCTGGTTGCAATCACAAGGATCAGCAATTTAGGACTACAAATTAAATCCAGAAAAAAATGTTAATTCAGCAAACATCTTCAAAAGATAATACTTGGACAGAATAACTTGATTAAGAGAACACTGATTTTGGGATATTCAAATGAATCCATCATCTTTCTGGCAAAAGATCAATAATTTGGAAATATGAGAGAAAAAATTCCTTCCTCTTTCTCATCTTCCTTCTTTTATATTTCATCTTTTTATCTTCAATCTCACCTTTAACTTCTCTCTCTCCCCCCTCTCCCTTTTACCATTGTCTCATCCTAGCTTCTCACCATTTTTCTCTTCTTCCTCCATTTCTCATTTCTCCTTGTTGACTCTCTTATCTTACTCTTTTTGTCATCTGGTACCCATCTCTCTTTCTGTCAGTATTTCATACATTTGTTTTTTTCATCTCTTCATGTTGTTTCTCTTTTTCTCTAGTTATCCCTTTTTCACTATCTTATGTCTCATTATCACCTGACTCATTTCTCCTCATTGTTTTGTCTGCTTCTCTTTTCTTATCCTTGTATGACTCACCTTTCCTTCTGGTCTGGCTCTATATTTTTCTTGACTCCTATTTCTATCATCACTACCATCATTTTTTTTTGCTTTATTTATTTATTTATTTATTTATTTAAAACTGATAGTCACCCACCTTATAACCAACTCTAGGCATCAACATCATCATCATCATCTTTTTGTAATTTCTTCTCTCTGACTGATCTTTTTAATAATTATATTTTCTCCCGTTTTTCATGATTAAAAACATATTTCTTCCGTATATTTTCCTCCCACCAAACTCTCTTTGCAACACCTCTAATGGAATTCATACAAATCTATTGCTGCATTTGTTCAAATTTTTACCAGGATAAGGATAAATTAGATGATCTAAGTCCACACATATCAAAACCAATCCTGCTCATTAATTCATAATAGACAGCAGAGAAGGACTGCAAGAAATATCAGGAGAAAACAGAAGAAAATTCTATTGTTGTATTCTTCTTCCAAGATTGCAATCTTCTCTGTAATCTCATGGAGTAACCTCTGATGCATCTTAAATGCCATGCCATATAATTGAGTATTACACAGAAGTGATCAATGCATGAAAGAGACCAACTTCCACTTGCCAAGTGCTTTCCGGATGGGCAATGAAATAACATAATACTCATAGCAAGTGACCATGATAGAATTTCTATTAGTACACTGTTTACTAAGTTTCATTTGACTTTCTGAATGCAGTTCTTTATTTTATTTTTTTACTTATTTATTTTTATTTTATTTATTAAATTTATTGGTCACTCATCTTACTGCAGGCAAATCTGACTGGCTTACAAAACCCCAACCCTAAGTGTAACTCCAACCCTATACAAAACACAGGGAAGGTCTCCAACTGGCATAACCACTGGTTTGGGGAGCGCGCACATGCACGTCAAATGCATGCTTCATGCGCGTGCATGCTACCGGTTCCGGCAAGCATTTACCTTCTCCAGCTGATGAGCGGCACTCAGCTGTGCCGCGCAAAGCAGCTGAGAAGGAAAATGCAGCCATTAAAGGACAGCCTAGACCCTGGGTAGGCAGGAGGGCCAAACAGCAGAACAAAAGCTCGTCCCAGTGGTTTGGTGTCAGCTGGTCTTCAGAGCTACCAGTTCTATAGAACTAGACCGAACCACTAGGATTCACCCCTGCAAAACACACACACACAGACACACACACACACACACACACACACACACATAATACTATCAAAATACAATTCTCAACTCTAACTATTAAATGGGGAGAGAGGAAGTAGGATGACTTAGAGGAAGATGGGGATTTCTGTTATTAATCTGTCAACCACTTCCAATGTGAAGCTTCTCCATTGGACTTCCGAGCCAACTGTCAGAGTCAGGGCTTTAGGCTCATACAAAAGGGTCGGAGCTGACCTCACAGGAATGAGTGGGAAACAATATGTTCCAAAGGGTGGGAACGATGGCAAAGAAGACTCTTCTCCTGGATCCCACAAGCTGATGGGTCCCAAACTATGTCTTCTCTGCCAGTGTGGGTGGAGCAGGGCCAATCCCATTGGGATGAGACAGTTCATTAAGTAGCTTCAAGTGTTAAACTGTAGATGTTCTTTTATTCAAATATGTTGAATCTTTCCCTCCTTCTCCCTATTCTTATTCCTTTTCCTCTATTCTCTTTTCTCCTGTCTCTTTCTCCCTCCCTCTCCATCTCTCCACCTCTCTCTCCTTCTCTCTTTTCCACCTCCAGCTCTTTCTCTTTTCCCTCTTCTCTCTCCCGCTCCCTATTTTTCCCTCCCCCCTCTCTCTCCCTCTCCTTCATTCTCTCTCCCACTTTCCCCATCTCCTTCTCTCTTTTTCCTCTCCAGCTCTTTTGTTCTTTCCCCCTTTATCGTGCTCTCTCTCCCCTTTTTCTCTCTTTCCCTCTCCCTCTCTCTCTTCCCCCTTCTCTCTTTTTCCCTCCCAAGCTCTTTCTCTTTTTCTCCTCTTCTTTCTCTCTCTCTCTTTTCTCTCCATACTCTCTCCTTCTCTTTCTCTCTCTCTCCATCTCCCCTTCCCCTCTCTCTTTCTCTTTCTCTTTCTCTCTCTCCCTCATCCCCACTCCCCACTTTCCTCTCTTTTTCCTCTCCAGCTCTTTCGTTCCCCCTTTTCTCACTCTTTCTCCCTCTCTTTTTCTCTCTCCCCCTCTCCTTCTCTCTTTTTCCTCTACAGCTTTCTCTCTTCCACCCTCTTCTCTCTCTTTCCCCATCCTTTCCTTTCTCTCCTTCTCTCTCCCTTCCTCCTCTCTCCCCCTCTCCTCCTTTCTCTCTCTGTCTCTCTTCCTGCCCCCTTGTCCCCTCTCCTCTCTCTCTCTCTCATCTTCTAATCAATTGATTGTTGTTTCTTATAACCTCTATATCACAATTTTCAAATTGCCTATATAAACAATGCTATAAAGCACTGAACATCAGAACAACTAGACACAAGGACAGTTTCTTCCCGAACATCATCACTCTGCCAAACAAATAATTCCCTCAATGCTGTCCAACTATTTACAAAGTTTGCACCACTATTACTATTAATCTTCTCATCACTCCTTATCACCAACCCCCTCTCATTTGTGACTGTATGAGTGTAACTTTATCGCTTGTATCCTTATGACTTATATTGATTGTTTCCTAGTATGATTTGATTGCTTATTGTATCCTATGACTATTATTAAGTATTGTACCTGATGATTCTTGACTCTCGATGAATGTATCTTTTCTTTTATTTGCACCAAGACAAATTCCTTGTGTGTCTAATCACACTTGGCCAATAAAGAATTCTATTCTGTTCTGTTCTGTTCAATCACTCCATTCTGTTCAAATGTCTCATTCTTTGACCTCTTATGCCTTACATAACTGGAAGTCTTTTCATTTTTACCCTAATTATTTAAGAAACAATTATCTCTTTCTCATTTTTCTAATTTCATGGGTTTGATTTCCTTCAGCTGATTTATTATTCTTATAGTCCTCTTTGCCCATATCAGATGTTCAATTTCTCAATCTACCTGTCATTATTTTTATATTGAATCATAACAATTTTAGAAAATAAATATTGCTTGATTTTGTTTTAGATATGCTAAAATTATATAGAATATTATATTATACAAAAAACACCATTTGAACCTATTTTGCAGAAATCACAAATGAATCAATGGGCTATGTATCTTAATGATTGAAATAAACTCATTTGTTTTATTCATATGAAGAAATTCATATGTAATTACATTTTGAAAAATGGATGTGTAAGGACATCTTGTTCCTTAACAGAGAAGCAAAAATAGCTATGACTACAGCAGCTTCTGTATGAAATCACAATCAGTGTTCTAAACATTAAACCATCCCTTGAAAGAAGAATTCCCACAGCAGATTTATGTTTTTGTGCAACATAAGTTACGTCAAGGATGGGTAGCTCATGATTCCTGTACTGCGTGCTACCTCAGATCCCCTTTGGACTACCTTATATAGACTCTGTTTAAGCCTATATAAACACCAAAAACTTCCCTTCCCCTCCCTTCCCTTCCCAGAGAATCTGATTTCTGTCAAAATGCATTGTTCTTTGGCAGCACAAGCAATGGGGGAAGGGGGAGAAAGACATGACTCTCAGCTGCTGAAATGTGGTCTGATTTATGGCACAGAAAGTCAATGCCAGCATTTTAAGTTGGATTTAGAAAAGAATTGGAAGCCAAGATGCATAGCATTATTTGTTCCCTAAGACAGAATCCCTCCTAGGCTTCTAGTTAAAATTAGACAACATTCTAATCCCCATAATGTTAATTGCAGTTAAATTCAGTTGGAATTTAGTGAAATCAATAAATTGTAACTCATTGACTTCAATCCAGCTTTCCCTAAGTATTTTTTTTAATTTTATTTTAAAAATGTTTTGCAATCTTGAGCAATGCTGAGAAAATAGATGACTATTGAGTGATATCCAAAGGAATCCTTATTTAGTTATTCTGTTTTAATGGAAATTTATATTCAAACCCTAGGGCTATTTATTTATTTCTGATGGGTTTCAAGTTGAAATTATCCCAAAAAGGAAACAATGAAAAGAAAAATTCACTGGAAAAAAAGATATTCCCATGGCAGCTTCTCTTTTTCCTGTATTTGTTACTTTCCCCCATTCATCACTTTACTGTCAAAGCAAAATAGGGCAGAGAATGTATCTGCCTAGTCATCTTTCTTTTCTCCCCCCCCACACACACTCCTCCTTCAGTTTAAAAGATCAGGGAGGTTTTTAAAAAGGTTGGATGAAAACATAGCCAAGATATTGCTAGTATTTTCCATCAGCTCATGTCAGAGTTATTTCACAAATAATTGTTGAAAGGCATATGTGTGCCCTTGGTACTCACAACTCTGTCTGAAGATACATAGTCCACTATTGCAAAAATAAACATATATCAGCTTAAAAAGACTTCAGGTGAACTCTATAAGGCAAATACAAAGCCAAGAATGACTTCAGAGGAACTCTGATAAAGAGAAATGGATAAACAAACCACAATGAAATGTTCTATTTATTCACATTTTTCAATAATAGTTGAAGAACAGTAGGCAATAGTAACTTCTTATTTTTTTTCAAATCTTCTAGTAAACACCATAAAGAGAAGTGACATTTCATGAAGCATTTTTTTTTACTGCAAATATCTCAGAGTACAAACATTGTTGCCAAAAAAAAAAAAAAAGATCATTGTGGACAATGGATTCATTTAACAATTATAGTGGTCAATTAACAACCATGCTGTTTGTTTTATGACTGCCATATTTACTGAACAATTGCTGCAAAAGAGATATGGTCACATGGTGATCCACTTAATGATTGACATGACTTATGATCACAACTATGGGCGCCATTACAGTCATAGATTAAGGACCACCAGTACCCTAGTAAACATAGTCGTACTGGATAACAATTCCAATGCTCTATAACTGGGGTATCAAACTTGATTTCACTGTGGGCCATATCAGGGTTGTGTTTGACTTTAGGGGTCTGGGGTGAGCATGGCCAGCTCGATGTCACTTGTGTCAGGATGCCCTTGGTGCAACCCTCTGCCAGTGAAAACGGAGCCTTGGATGGCCACATGCAGCCCTGCTGAACTTTGTTTCCCCTGGCAGGAGCACTGTGGGCTGCTCCTTTGCTGTTTCAGGGTGGCCCCAGGCCAGATCTGAGTACCCCATGGGCTGGATCCAGGCCCCGGGCCTTGAGTTTGACACCCCTACTCTGCAAAACCAAAAGCACATGCTTATGTGTGGTAGTTCTGGATTAAGTTTCTTATCAAAACCCTAAATAGGTTTAATTGTGGTTGCTTGAAGAAAACATTAGCAAATGCCAAATATTTCCTTCTAAATTGTTTCACAACCATGTATATATATATTTTTTGAAGAACACATTGAAGTCTCTGTTAATATTTTCAGTTCTGTTATGAAAATGCAACTTAATAAAGGAAGATTTTGACCATACTTTTGTTCAGTTCCATTCCCTTTGTAGCTGATACAGTGAATGAGAACTGGCGCTTCTTTCCTTTTATTGCTGGGTGTTGCTTAGCAATATATTACCCTGACATTGAACAAATGTGGAATAGTAAATATTATGGTTTCATCTAACATTTTGACTGTGAAAATAAACTGCTTCCAAATGAAGTTCAGAGAACAGATCCCAGGGTCAAAGACCACTAGAACAGGCTTTTTGTAACTGCCACACTACCTTTCACACAAAAGAGAAATTATTTATTATAACATGCTTCCTTCCAACCCTGGTGATTCATAGCATGCCATTCTCTGGAAAATTCCACCCTCCACTCTTAGAAGATGTGAACCTAGCTATATGTGCATGGGGTGTTGCATGGAGCCCTCTGGACAGTGACAGCCTGTCCCACTTGAAAAATGACAGATCTTTAATATGCTTGTCAAATGGACATAATAGAGCAAAGCAACATCTTCACAGTTCTTGGCTAGACAGATCCAAATGATCAAATCTGGGTGAAAACTGCTCAGACGGGCTCTTGGTACTTTTCATTTGAAGGAGTTTCAGCCTTTTTCCTGTATGATTTATGTGAGTGTCCTGTCCACCCCTTTTCCCTTCTTAAAATATCTTTCTCTCAATCTGAATTAATATAAAGGGGTTTGCTTTGCTGGTTAGATGTTTTAAAGCTTCTTTCCTCCTCCATAGCCCATCAGACCAACCTTTTTTGCATTTCAAATTCAGCTAAAAATATCCCCCCATTAAAATAGCAATCATCATTAAAATTAACTCCCTGAATTTGTCGGTTATTTTTTTCTCTCCAGTAACAGGCATGCTGTAATTAAACATATTTTTAGATTAAACCTGTAATGTAAAATATGAGCACAAAGATAGGCAGTGTGATGATACACCATTAAAACACAGGGAATGAGAAACAGAAACATGTTTTTCAAATGTAATGAATCATATTGATCACTTATTTATAACTGTCATCACCTACAACCCGCACTAAATTCTGGGAAAAGACTTAGTTAATCTGCTAGTTCTGTTTGAGGATTGTGCCATCTCTTATCTCAACAGAACAGAAATAATTGATATTTCAACAATTCTTTTCTTTTTTTGGCTTCCTAGCTTTATAGTTACACTATTAGCTTTATAGTTATTTCAGTGGTAGAAGATGTGCAAAGGCTCAGAGAATCCAACACAATTGAAAGTCACAAAATATTACCAGGTCATCTATTCAATTATTTCTATTGACTATCTTCTCCACTATCTATATAAAATTAAAACCAGAGACTCTTCTTTTAGGTTTATCAAACAAGCAACCTGAAAAAAAATCTGGAATTTTGTTGCTGTATATGCTGACTGCAGTAAGAATAATTTATCTGTAAAAAATGGAAACATACACTAATTCCCACTATGGAAGAATGGCTGAAAAAACTGATGGAGCTGGAAAAGGTAGCCAGATTAACTGATTTAATCAGAGAAATGAATACATCCAACTTTGTTTTTACTTGGAAAACACTGCTAGATGTTGTGCTTGAGAGAGAAAAAATGAAATTCTGATATTTGCTGATTAGATAAGTTTATTGTCATAAAAATGTATAGCATATATTAAGTATGAGAAAGAAAAAGGTTAAGGCTGCAATTTTATTGCCTTTATTCTACTGCATTGAAAAGAGTTGGAAGTTAACATTTTTCTTCTACTTCCTATTACCCCATTATTTCTCTTTTCCACTTCTTTCCCTTTCATATTTCCTTATTACCTTTATTTTCACTTATATTTTATATTTTTATATTTTCAATAGAATTATATAAGAAACAAGACAACATTCTTTCTGATGTAACGATAATAAAAAAGGTTCTTGAGTGAGATGGACAGGTTAACTATGGAATTAAAAGATAGAGAAGAAACGGAATACTATAAGATCTGGAATGTATGGTATAATTGGTTGGAAAACAGACATAAAGTTGTTACATGAAGAGTACATACACATACACACACACACACTCACACTATATGTAAATACTGTTATAAGTTAAATGTAGAAATAATTTTATAATATTTAGAATAATAACCTATATAATTAGAAACTATGTCAACATGAGTGAACACTGATACTGGAACACTGTAATGAGTGGAAATGTGATGTTATGGTGGAAATATTACTAATAAAAATTTACTTGTTAAAAAATTTAAAAATAAATATGTTTTTAAACTTTTTCAATGCAAAGATGTATCCCAATATGAATCCAAGATGTTAGAAATGTAAACAGAGCCAGGGTACCTTCTTCCACATGTGGTGCCTATGCCCTGAAGCCAAAAAATACTGAGTTGGTTAAATACTGAATATTTTGTTGGAAATAACAAAATGTCAAATAGAGTTCAAACCTGAACTGTTCCTTTTAGGAATATTTAAGGGGAAATGTAATAAAAAGTCCAAATACATGATATTACACATAATGACAGCAGCGAGGATTACATTCATACAATGCTGGAAGCAAGATAGTATACCATTGGAGGAATTAGTAACCTGGAAGGCATCAGAATGTGCTGAAATGGATAAATTCATTCTAAAGCTAAAAGTCAAAGAAGAGTCAAAGTACTACGCAATCTGGGATAATTGGTATTGGAATGGTTGAATAGTAGGATTAAGAATAGTAGAGATAAGAAAAATGTATATAAATGTATGGAGATCTGTATAGGTAACAATGCCACAGTATTGTTAAAGATGAGAATGAGATATATAAATGTGAAAAAGTGTAACAAAACAAATAAATAAATTTACTTTGGAAAAAAAAAAAGAACTGTACATAACAAAACTGCCTTTTCTACTATCTGTGGAATGCAAATAGTACAAACCTATGGCCCAGCAAAGCCCAGATGGGGATTATATGCAGCCTGGGATATTGAATGTCTATGGAGATTCTCAGTCATCCTGGTCACGGTTGTCCCAAAGATGCTTTTTCAAAAGAGACACTGACTTTCTGGTTTTTCTTTGAAGATGTTTTGCTTCCCATCCAAGAAGCTTCTTGAGCTGAATCTGGATGGTGGGGAATGGAAGGCAAGAGCTGAAGAAGCTTCTTGGATGAGAAGAGAAATGTCTTCAAAGAAAAACCAGAAAGTCTAGTTGCCTCTTGAAAAAGTACCTTTGGGTTGCATCCATAAATACTAGAAAGGGCATGTTCCTTCTTTTTTCCTTGATTTTTCTCCTTGTTGAAAAGAAGGAAAGGGAGAAGGAATGGCTCCAGCAAAGGAGTCCAGCAAAAAGTTTCACCCTTCCAAAATTTTCCTGATTACCTGGGGAGACCCACAGGTGGTAAGTAAATGGATGGGTTAAACCACTGCTGGAAAAAGGATGCGTGACCATTTCTAATACAGTATGTATCTCTTTTAGGAATGTGCACAGTGATGTGTGTGTTTCTATATGTGGGTCAGAAAATTGCGTTTGTTGTCTTTGTGATCAAAATCCTGCTCCTTCTTTAGATATTGCCTAGTGCAATATTTCCCAAACCTTGGCAAAATGAAGGTGAGTGTACTTTAATTCCCAGAATAGATATTCTGGCTGAGGAATTCCAGAAGCTGATGTCCATACACCTTGAAATTGCAACGTCAAAAAAAACTGGCCTAGCAGAAACTACAGTATATGTAGTTTAGACTCAAGTTCTTGGTGCTTGCCTTACTAGTGCTTATATCAGTTGCAACACAACAGATATAAATTATGGATTCAATCATATAGTCTCAGTTGCTACCTTGATCTTTTTTATATACACTGCTCAAAAAAATAAAGGGAACACTTAAACAACACAATGTAACTCCAAGTCAATAACACGTCTGTGAAATCAAACTGTCCACTGGGGTAGCAACACTGATTGACAATCAATTTCACCTGCTGTTGTGCAAATGGAATAGACAACAGGTAGAAAACATAGGCAGTTAGCAAGACATCCCCAATAAAGGAGTAGTTCTGCAGCTGGTGATCAAAGAGCACTTCTCCATTCCTATGCTTTTTGGCTGATGGTTTGGTCACTTTTGAATGCTGGTGGTGCTTTCACTCTAGTGGTAGCATGAGACAGAGTCTAAAACGCACACAAGTGGCTCAGGTAGTGCAGCTAATCCAGGATGGCACATCAATGAGAGCTGTGGCAAGAAGGTTTGCTGTGTCTGCCAGCGTAGTGTCCAGAGCATAGAGGCGCTACCAGGAGACAGGCCAGTACATCAGGAGATGTGGAGGAGGCCATAGGAGGGCAACAACTCAGCATCAGGACCACTACCTCCACCTTTGTGAAAGGAGGGACAGGAGGAACACTTCCAGAGCCCTGCAAAATGACCTCCAGCGGGCCACAAATGTGCATGTGGCTGCTCAAATGGTCAGAAAAAGACTCCATGAAGGTGATATGAGGCCCAACGTCCACAGGTGGGGGTTGTGTTTACGGTCCAACACCATGCAGAACATTTGGCATTTGCCAGAGAACACCAAGATTGGCAAATTCGCCACTGGCACCCTGTGCTCTTCACAGATGAAAGCAGATTCACATTGAGCACATGTGACAGACGTGACAGGGTCTGGAGAAACAGTGGAAAATGTTCTGCTGCCTGCAATATCCTCCAGCATGACCAGTTTGGCAGTGGGTCAATAATGGTGTGGGGTGGCATTTCTTTAGGGGGCCGCACAGCCCTCCATGTGCTCGCCAGAGGTAGCCTGACTTCCATTAGGTACCAAGATGAGATCCTCAGAACCCTTATGAGACCATTTGCTGGGGCGGTTGGCCCTGGGTTCCTCCTAATGCACGACAATGCTAGACCTCATGCGGCTGGAGTGTGTCAGCAGTTCCTGCAATATGAAAGTATTGATGCTATGGACTGGCCCGCCCGTTCCCCAGACCTGAATCCAATTGAACACATCTGGGACATCATGTCTCACTCCATCCACCAATGCCACATTGTACCACAGATTGTCCAGGAGTTGGGGGATGCTTTAGTCCAGGTGTGAGAGGAGATCCCTCAGGAGACCACCTGCCACCTCATCAGGAGCGTGCCCAGGTGTTGTAGGGAGGTCATACAGGCACATGGAGCCCACACACACTACTGAGCCTCATTTTGACATGTTTTAAGGACATTACATCAAAGTTGAATCAGCCTGTAGTGTTTTTTTCCACTTTAATTTTGAGTGAAACTCCAAATCCAGACCTCCATGGGTTGCTAAATTTGATTCCCATTGATAATTTTTGTGTGATTTTGTTGTCAGCACATTCAACTATGTAATGAACAAAGTATTTAATAAGAATATTTCATTCATTCAGATCAAGGATGTCTTATTTTTGTGTTCCCTTTATTTTTATGAGCAGTGTATTTCCCCTGTGGAGTTTTTTTTACTTCTATTTGTTGCATATTTATTTTGTGATTGAAATAAATAGAATAGAATAGAATTCTTCATTGGCTCAGTGTGATTGGACATACAAGGAATTTGTCTTGGTGCATGTGCTCTCAGTGTGTGTGTGTGTGTGTGTGTGTGTATGTATGTATGTATGTATGTATGTGTGTGTGTATATATATATATATATATATGGATCTTTGGTTGTTCGGGTTTTCTCCCGCGTAAGATTCAAAGTATCTAGGCAACGTTTCGATGAAGTCTCATTCATCATCATCAGGCCTCTGTCTTTGGCTCTTGCTTTTCAGAGTGATGTGAGGTTGCAGCTGCTTTTTTCTTTCTAACTGTCAGTGGGGGTGGGATTTGAATGGGTGGGGCTTGGCTGTGATCCACATACAAATAGATCCACATACAAATACCATGAGAACCTCAGAAAACATATATATATATATATATATATATATATATATATATATATATATATATATATATATATATATATATATATATATATGGATCTTTGGTTGTTCGGGTTTTCTCCCGCGTAAGATTCGAAGTATCTAGGCAACGTTTCGATGAAGTCTCATTCATCATCTTCAGGCTTCTGTCTCCGGCTCTGTGCTTCTCAGAGTAATGGAGATTGCAGCTGCTTCCTTCTTTAACTGCCAGTGGGGTGGGACTTGATTGGGTGGGGGCTTGGCTGTGTTCTGATTGGGTGGGGTTGTGTTCTCATTGGTAGGGGTTTGGCTGTGTTCTGATTGGTTGGGGGTTGGTCGTGTTCTGATTGGTTGGAGGCGTGTTCTGTTCAGGTGGGGGCTTGGTTGTGCTCAGGTTAGTCTTAGTTGCTGGGGATTTGAGCTGGAGAGTTGTGATCTGGCTGTTTGGCTTCTAGTTCGTGGTCCTGCTGCATCTTCATAGTGGGTGTCGGTTTGCTTCATGTATGGCTCAGAGGGGTTTGAAGTGGGTAGTGATGTAGCTGCAGTGCAGCTTCTGGTCCATGGTCGTTTCTCATTTTCTGAATGGGTGGGAGTCTGTTTTCTACATGGAAGTGTGGTGGTGGCATCTTGTGTGGCTCTTATGGGTGTGGGTCTGGTGTCCTTCTTCATGTTAGGTATTCGTCTGTTCATGAGGCGGGTTTCCAAATGGCTGGAAGGCGGGAGGTGTCATCTCGTTTGTTCATGCTGTGTGGGCGTTTTTCTATCTCTATGGCTTCTCTGATTATTCTGCTGTTGAAGTGTTCGGTTTTGGCGATAATTCTGGTATTTTTAAAATCAATTTCATGTCCTGTGGCTTTGAGGTGTTGGACCAGGGAGGAGGTCATTTCTTCTTTTTTGATTGAGTTCTTATGTTCTTCAATGCGTGCACTTATTCTTCTGTTAGTTTGTCCAATGTATGTGGTAGGGCAGGCAGTGCAGGGGATTTCGTATACTCCTTGGTTTTCTAATTCGATTTTGTCTTTGGGGTTTCTTAGGATGGTGGATATTTTTCTGTTTGTGCAGAATGCTGTTTTGATGTTGTGTTTTTGGAGGATCTTGCTAATTTTGTCTGTAGTGCCTTTTATATATGGGAGGAGGGCTCAAAGCCACAGGACATGAAATTGATTTTAAAAATACCAGAATTATCGCCAAAACCGAACACTTCAACAGCAGAATAATCAGAGAAGCCATAGAGATAGAAAAACGCCCACACAGCATGAACAAACGAGATGACACCTCCCGCCTTCCAGCCATTTGGAAACCCGCCCTCATGAACAGACGAATACCTAACATGAAGAAGGACACCGGACCCACACCCATAAGAGCCACACAAGATGCCACCACCACACTTCCATGTAGAAAACAGACCTCCCACCCATTCAGAAAATGAGAAACGACCATGGACCAGAAGCTGCACTGCAGCTACATCACTACCCACTTCAAACCCCTCTGAGCCATACATGAAGCAAACCGACACCCACTATGAAGATGCAGCAGGACCACGAACTAGAAGCCAAACAGCCAGATCACAACTCTCCAGCTCAAATCCCCAGCAACTAAGACTAACCTGAGCACAACCAAGCCCCCACCTGAACAGAACACGCCTCCAACCAATCAGAACACGACCAACCCCCAACCAATCAGAACACAGCCAAACCCCTACCAATGAGAACACAACCCCACCCAATCAGAACACAGCCAAGCCCCCACCCAATCAAGTCCCACCCCACTGGCAGTTAAAAGAAGGAAGCAGCTGCAATCTCCATTACTCTGAGAAGCACAGAGCCGGAGACAGAAGCCTGAAGATGATGAATGAGACTTCATCAAACGTTGCCTAGATACTTCTCGAATCTTACGCGGAGAAAACCCGAACAACCAAAGATCCACATATAAATACCCGAGAACCTCAGAAAACATATATATATATATATATATATATATATATATATATATATATATATATATATATATATATATATATATATAAATACATTCATCAAGAGTCAAGAATCATAAGGTACAACACTTAATAATAGTCATAGGGTACAATAAGCAATCAAATCATACTAGGAAACAGTAAAAAAAATTGTTAAGATACAAGCAACAAAGTTAGGGTCATAAAGTCATAAGTAGGAGGAGATGTGTTAGGGTTAGGAAATGAAGGGAGGATTAATAGTAATAGTAATGCTTTTAGGAATGTGCGCAGTGGTGTGTGCATCTGTATGTGTGTGCCAATAAATTGCATATGGTGTCTTTGTGATCAAAGTTCTTCTTTAGATATTGCCTAGCGCAATATTTCCCAAACCTTAGCAACATGAAGGCAAGTGTACTTTAATTCTCAGAATAGATATGCTGGCTGTGAAATTCCAGAAGCTGATGTCCATACACCAAGAAACTTCTTCAGCACCTTTGGGACAACTTGGTCCTGAGATATTGAATTTTCTTAACCTTTAGTCTTTGTTACCAGCCTACCTTCTTTTATTCCTTGCCATTATCTTGTATTGCCAGATCTATTCTAATCCATGGAATCAAGCTAACCTCTCTGAAACAATATTGAAAGTTTCTATGGGGGTCCCATTAAATCAATGTTCACATATTCACCAGGTTGGTAAATCAATACTTGTGGTGATTATTTCTCCATAAACCCATCCTTCCCCCAGAAAAAAAAAAAAAAACCCACGAGGAGGGAAATCAACGGTTCAGTCTTCCTCCTGGGAAAGTTTCAAGAGCATTTCCCAAAGAGCTGATCTTATCTGTCAATTCTCTTGGTGCACCGCCCCCCAAATTGGCAAGCAACAAGATATCCTCAAGTCGCTGGTGCAGGTGGTTTAAATGAGTATCCCAGCTTCGAATAATATTTTTTCCAGATGCTTCCTAAGGAACAAGCTACTTTAACAGCAAATCTTTTGTTTCTGAAGTTTGAGGCACAAAGTTCTAATACAGCCCTTTCTAATTTACATTTGTGATGAAAAATCTACTGTCAGTTTTCCTTATCTCTGAAGTTGCTTCTATGGACTCTTATGATCGCTTTATTTATTTAGCTATGATATATCATTCATGGACTACCAATATATATTAACATTTCACATTGATTAGTAAGACACAATAAAATATAAATGTTAAAAAGATCTATCTTCAAATACCAAGGTCTAGGCTGGGGATGTCAAACTCAAGGCCCGGGAGCTGGAGCCGGACCACAGGATGTTTAGATCTGGCCTGCAGGGCTGCTCTGGAAACAATGAAGGACTTATCTGCAGTGCCTCTACCAAGGAAAACAGAGCTCAGGAGGGCTGTGTGCAGCCCCTGCAAGCTCCATTTTTGCTGGCAGAGGGTTGCAGGCTGCTGTTGTAGCCAAAAATGGACTTGGGAGCCCATTTTCACTGGGAGAGCACTCAGGCTAACACAGGTGCCTCCGACATGAGTGACATTGAGCTGGCCATGCTCACCCTGGCTATGCCCACCCAGGCCCGCCAAGGTCAAACACAACCCTGATGCGGCCCTCAATGTAATCGAGTTTGACACACACACACACACCCCTCCCGGTCTAGGCCATCTAACCATTTTAGTGCAACTTCGTTTATTTTTATTTTTAATTAGGTACTGGATTAGATATGCCCTTCAGCTTTCAGCCCATCATGATGTGACCTACGGTTTGATGTAGGATCCTACAGTCACACTGAGGGGAGGATACTATTTATACAGAGGGTCCTGGCAGATGTGAGGTGTGAAATTCTATTCAGGATTGTCCATTATTGATGTTCAAACCGTGACACCTTTTTGTGGGGTGTTTGATATGTCTTCCAATATCTGGGCATTCATCAACCCATTTGGCTTTCCATTGGGAATTGATGTTAAAGTTGTTGAGCAGATATTATGCAAGTGTCCATGGCATTTTCTGGATTAAACCTTTTGGCTGATAAATAAAGAAGGTTGGCACACAACGTAGGAGTGAATTGTTCATAATTTTTCTGTATTCTCTCACTAGTGCATCTTGCCTTTGTAAAGCTGATGATGCTATATGGCTCAGAATAGGAAGACAGTAAGCCGGAATGGTTTTAATACATCTACTTATAATGTTTATGCTGTTGTTTAGCCTGGCATCAATTTTATGCTGACTCTATAAACCACTTAGAGAGGACTGTAAAGCACTGTAAAGTAGTATATAACTCTATTGCTGGTCTAACTGCTATTTTACCAGTATGGCAGATTTTAACCCATATAGGGACAGATTATTCTGCTGTAGAATAGACAACCCCTAGTCCTGATGACCTGAAGATGGCAGCTGAAGTTCCCCATTTAGTTTGGGGTCCGAAGCTAGTTCTCCTTCTCCTGTGGTGCACCCTGGATAACATAACAGCATGAGCAAAACAAACAAAGTCTATTCTGTGGACTTGGTTGGCTTTCAAAAAAAAATTGGTCTTAGACAATCTGGAACTGTGCTGCCTATGGTCCGATCTAAGCACAGTACACAAAATTGTTTGCTATAATGTCTTTCTTGTCAACGACTTGTTCAGCTTCAATCACAATAATACACAGGCAAACAATCGATAGTGTTGTGGTTCACTGGCAGCAGGTGCAAATGGCTGAGGTCTTGGAAAGTGAGGACTCAGATGAGGGATCTGCGTTTGATGCAGGGATGGGGCCAGGACCATCAGAGAGTGGAATGCTGCCTTCAGAGATTGTGGAGGCTGGCAGCAGTGATGAAGAGGTCCCCGGGGAGCCTGTGCCCAATGCACGTGCATGCAGGGCTGCTCGAAGGAAAGAGCAGCTGAAGCAGCCTGGGTGACTCAGGAGTAAGGCTGCAAGGTAATGGCCCCTCCCTTAAGAGATAAAAGCCAACTGAGAAACCAGAGTTCTTTGCAGGAAGCAAAGAAGTTTTTGCACTCAAGCCTTGTGGACGTTCAGAATATCTTGGTTGGTGTTTGGAGATTCTTTGTGTTTTAAATATCTCATAGTAACTTTATCTAGTGTTCTTGGCAGCCTTGCACAACCTTGGCAAGGCTGGTTCTTATCAGAGACAATTAGTTTGAAACAGCCTTTTAACTGTAAAGGAACAGAATAAAGAATCATTAAAAAGTTTGCTGTTACCTCTGTTTCGTGTTTGTTTCCTTGGAACAAGGTTTGGGTCAGAACAGATACAAACTCAAGATAAATCGCTTCAAACTCGATTGCAGAAAATACAACTTCAGCTACAGAACGGTCAACACCTGTTGACCAACAATGCCCTGCTACTCCATGGTTGCAGCCTCAAATCCTTACAGCTTCAATCTCAAACTGTCTACTGTGGACCTCACCCTATTCTTAAGAGATCCTTAAAGGGAGTGTGCATAAGCGCACCAGCATGCCTACAGTCCTTGTCTTACTGTCCCATTTTCTGTATTTACTTCCTATGTTCATGTTTATGTTCATACCTATACTTGTTATCTTGTACATATTTGACAAACAAACAAACAAACAAACAAATACATGGCTTTTGTGAAGTATACCATCTTTCTTATCAATTATTCTTTTCTGCAGTCAGCTCTGGAACTAGTGCCACCATGTTAAAGAATGAGATGAGCTTAAGTGTCCGCAATGCACAAGCAGCTGCTTTTTCTTTTCCCTTCTGACTCAGGAGAGCAAAGGCCTTTTAAGATCAGGTCCTTATTTGAAGTCAGAATATGACAAAAGTTAAATCAATATGGGTGTTATTGTAATCATATGTAGAAGTGACCTTAGGAGACAAGGGGAAGAGACTGCTGCCAAGGAAACAGTCAGATAAAAGGCATAGTAACCCTGAACAGGGCAAGCAGCTCAGAAGGATCTCTGCCTAGTTTCTTGGTCTGCAAAGGGGTTGTGGGGGTGGAAGGCAAGTAGACTTTCAGACTTGCAAGTTTCTATTAATATATTTTCTATGTGCCTGCTTCACAAATGTCATAAACAACATCTGTTGTTTTTCCTGCAGGTCTACCTCACAAGGCAGTGGTGGAATTCAATTTTTTTTTACTACCGGTTCTGTGGGCATGGCTTGGTGGGTGTGGCAGGGGAAGGATAGTCTCCAGTCAGAGGTGGTATTTGCCAGTTCTCCAGAACTGGTCAGAACTACTCAAAATTTCTGCTACTGGTTCTCCAGAACTGGTCAGAACCTGCTGAATACCACCTCTGTCACAAGGTTGGCATCAATCTTGCAAGTTTGACATTACATTTGTCCATCCCCTTTACACTTCTCTAAATTAGGAAGGGTCCCTTCTGAGCTCCTTTCCCATCACATTCCTGAAGTGAGTTACAATGTCTTTTATATTACCTTCCCTTGGCTGCATCTTTCCCCCATTTCCCAAGGCCATTCTCATATACCATTGCACCTTGGTCCTATTTGTTGCAACAGCTTTGCAGAGGTAGAGAAGGGGGAAAAATGTGCTATGAGAGGAAGCATGGCTTTGATATTGTTATTTAATTATTGTGCAGAGTAAGATAAAGAATAGCAGCTGTCCAATATTGTCACTGCTTCCCAATATATGCCTTGAATGTTTTTCTTTTTTTAAAAAAAAAAAATAGGGAGCACATTACAAAAGAAAGTGAGATTTCTTCTAAAATGGGCGAGCTGCTTTATAGGGGGGAAATGAGAAGGAAGGGAGATATTTGAAAGATTTCACTTCCTTTCCCTCTGCTATAATTTCAGAAATTGCAGTACTGTCATTTCAAAGCCAAAATAGTAATAATTGGAAGTATTTTTAGCTCACCCCTGATGTGGGGTCAAACAACAATCTAGAGGGCCATATGCTTCACATTCATATATTACATTTTGTTTGTTTGTTTTTAAATCAAACTCAGATTTGGGAACCAGAGAACTGTAGTAGATTATTTAAACTACTGAGTTCAGTTCAGTGGTGGGATTCAATTTTTTTTACTGCCGGTTCTGTGGGCATGGCTTGGTGGGCATGACGTGACTTGATGGGTATGGCAGGGGGAAAACACTGTAAAATCTCCATTCCCTCTCCACCCCACTAACCTGCTTTCCAGCTCCATTCTCCTGTGCAGGGCAACAAAAGAAGACCCAGCCAATCAGGTGGGACTCGGGGGCAGGACCAGTCAGAGGTAGTATTTGCTGGTTCTCTGAACTACTCAGAATTTCCACTACTGATTCTTCAGAACTGGTCAGAACTTGCTGAATACCACCTCTGGTTCAATTGCTGTTCAGTGAAAAAAATGAGCGATCCACATAAGCCTTCATATTGCTTTTTATTTTTTTTTCCTTCTGATCATAGTTTAACATCAAGTTATTGCTTATTAAAGGAGTTATGTAAATTGGGTGATCCAGGGCTGCAGGTAGCTTAGCAGCAGACAGGAACACCTGGGCATGTCAAAATAATAATAATAATAAGATGGAGGCTGTGATCAAGTGATTGAATCCACTACCCTTTTTGATATGCAGATGGCCTTACCTGCAACCATTTGTGGCCCTCAAGAACCCCCTTAAGCAGACCCATCCAAATATTTGGCCCCTATTTTCCATTTTGGAGAACTGTGGAGAAGAATTAAGAGAAAATGGGACCTTTCAACTCTTGCAACACTTAAACCGCTGATTTTGTTTCTCAAAACTCCCATGTTCTCATGCAGGAACCTTGGCTCCATCCTCTTTGGAGTATGGCCCTTGAGAAGCTAAATAAAGCTTCGTATGAGAGAAGCCCTGAAGCCTTAATTGCAAACCAGTTCAGGATTCACCAATAGAAGACAAGCTTTGTTGACTTTAATAGGCAAATTAAACAGAAAGTTTACCTTCCTTGCACCGAAGCCAAATTACTTAATTCTGCTTGGATCATTATGCAAACTCTTGCTACACAGTTGTCTTACAAAATTGAAATCAGCAAGGCTGAAAAGACTTCGAACATTAGCGGAATTGTGCACTTTGTCTCATTTCTCCACATCATGTAGCACCAATTCATCAATCAACAATCTTCGAATTATCTTCAGAGATTGTCTCTTGATAAATAAGCAATATAAAATAATTTAACTGAATTTTAATTGTAAATATGCAATGCCAATTGATCAACCAAAATGCTTGCAAGGAAGCTAAAGGGGGAGGAATATAATTTTGTTTCTTTGATTCAAGCAATGCATGTTTAGCAGAAAAAATAGATTCCCTGTTTCCAGGGAGTGTGGGAATCCCTGGTCATCACTGTTTACATGTGGTAAACAGATTAAGAGATTTCACAATCATTTCTCTACATCATGTAGCACCGATTCATCAATCAACAATCTTCGGATTATCTTCAGAGATCATCACTTGACAAATAAGCAATGTAAAAGAATTTAACTGAATTTTAATTGTAAATATGCAATGTCAATTGATCGACCAAATTGCTTGCAAGGAAACAAAAAGGGGGGGGGGGATACAATTTTGTTTCTTTGATTCCAGCAGTGCATGTTCAGTGGAAAAAAGGATTCCCTGTTTCCAGGGAGTGTGGGAATCCCTGGTCATCACTAACAGAATGTGGTAAACAGATTAAGAGATTTCACAATCAGTGAATGAAGTGACACAGCTCAAATTATCTGTGCAGTGGTGGCTATAACAGCAGGGTGATGTCACCGTTTTGGTATGGCAGTTCTGGTAATAAACAAGCCAACTCTTCAAATATGCTTACTGTGGGGTCAGAGATATTCAAAATCCTGTTTTGAGATCAGCACTGCCTTGGCTCAAGAGCTCTCCCCAGAGGCAAGTTAAGTATCATAAACCTGACAGGAGATATTGTATATCTTCCCAGCTTTCCCTATTTTTGTTGTTGTTGAAAAGTTAGAAATTTGGTTCATGAAAGAATGAAGATTAAAAATTATAAATATCTTGATGGTAAGAATGTTCTTGTTAACAAGGAAAGATTGGAAGAATGTGGGACTAAAACTTTATACATTAAAGACAGAGAACTCTTTATGGACCTTTGCCAATGAGGATACAGTTCTAGTCTTAATTCTGGAAAGAGAGAATTGGTTTTCAATTTAGGGGCATGCTTTGAGCTTTGCTTACGAAAGCACAATGAATATCAAACTTTCTGATCATAAATTAATCTAATTTGTTATGTGAGTCTACCTACAATGAATTGTACAAATCAGTGAAATTGAATTAAGATACAAAAGGATCTTGACAGACTTGAACATTGGGCACTATCTAACAAAATGAAATTCAGTGGTGAAAAAGTAAGGTTCTACATTTAGGCAAGAAAAATCAAAGTATATGTGGTACTTTGCTCAACAGTAGTAACTGTGAGAGGGACCTCGGAATCCTAATGGAAGACCATTTAAATATGAGCCAGCCATGTGCAGCAGCTGCAAAAAAGCCAACACAGTTCTAGGCTGCATAAACAGAGGAATAGAATCAAGATCACATTAAGTGTTAATACCGCTTTCTAATGCCTTCGTAAGGCTACACTTGGAATACTGCATTCAGTTTTGGTCACCATGATGTAAAAAAGATGTGGAGATTTTAGAAAGAGTGCAGAGAAGAGCAACAAAGTTGATTAGGGGACTGGAACCTAAAACATGTGAAGAATGGTTGCAGAAACTGGATATGTCTAGTCTAATGAAAAGAAGGAGTAAGGGAGACATGATAACAGTGTTCCAATATCTCAGGGGCTACCACAAAGAAGCTGCTACTCTCCAAAGCACCTAAGGGCAGAACAAGAAGCAATGGATGGAAACTAATCAAGGAGAGAAGCAACCTAGAACTAAGGAGAAATTTCCTGACAGTGAGAACAATTAATCAGTGGAACAACTTGCCCCCAGAAGTTGTGAATGCTCCAACACTGGAAGTTTACAAAGATGTTGGATAACCATTTGTCTGAAGTGGCGTAGAGTTTCCTACCTAGACAGGGGGTTGGACTAGAAGACCTCCAAGCTCCCTTCCAACTCTGTTATTCTGTTCTATTCTAATTAATTTCACAAATATGGTTATATGTACTACAGGTAAATGCATCACACAAACATAGCTATCCAAATGCTAAGAAATTCATTACTGGATTCTCTCTTCTTCCAAGTCCTACAACCTTGGGAGGTAATTTTCAAAAATTTATTTTCACCATAAAGGCATTTTCAAGTGCTCCAGGTTGTAATTGAAACCTTAACTATGTCCAGCTCTCCTATAACATCACGATAAAGGAATATCTATTTAACATCAAACCCAAGTAAGGATCAGTGGGTCTTAGTTGATAAATCACCTATAGACAAGAACAGCTATAACATTCATTTAGTGGTCATTCGAAGTCACAACAGTACGGACAAAAAGTGACTTATTACTGGTTTTCACACTGGTTTATGACCATTGGTCTCCATGATCACATGATCAAAATTCAGGCTCTGTCATATATTCGTGATAGTTACTCTGTTCTGGCAACATGTAACCATCATTTGTAACCTTCCCTTTTGCCTTCCAACAAGCAAAGTTAAAGAGGAAAGTCAAATTCCCTTAACAACCACATAATTCATTTAACAACTGCAGCTATTCATTTAACAACTATAGCAAAGAAAGGTCACTAAATGAGGCAAAACTCACTTAAGAACTGCCTTGGTTAGCCAGGAAAATGTTGGCCCCAATTATGGTTGAGGAGTACCTATATCTACTCCGGTCAAGTTGGGGATTCAACTAAAATCCTTCATGAGCAGACTTATCCAAGGAAAAATGAACATAGAAATGGATGAGGGGATACTGTACAAAGTCAGTCCTTATTTATCAAAACATGTTGGGTCCCCAGGTTGAGCAAGCTTTTCAAACCAAGGGCATATGTGGAATATTGAAATAATATGGTAGATTTCAGGAGCACACATTCTCAAAATGACTGCATTGAAGATCACTGCTAATCAGAAACAATGTCCTGATCACAAGATATTTGCTGCTTATCATCTAAATAGGATTTTTAGGAGTCCAAAGGCAATGCATCAAATAATTATGAGCCTTGTGTTTTTCTGTGCAACCTAGCAGCTTTCTAAGATTTGTGCAAAATACATCAACACAATTGCCTACTTCTGCCTTAAGTTCCACCTACTAAGAAAATGTGATTAGGAAAATACTAGAATGTGCAGAAATTAATAGATTAACACTTGTAATTAAAGAAATAGTCAACTAAATATTATAAGGTATGGGGATTATTTTATCAATGGTTAGAAAAGAAATATGAAAGCTAGATATAATTAATGGATTAGTTAAGAATGTTGAAGGATAATAGATATTTTTAATAGAAACAACTAAGCTAAGAAGAAAGATAAAGAGATCGTGATGTTAAGTACAATAAGATAAGATTAGAGAATAACACTATGTAATGGATATGACTGTAAACACTAACTGTATTGCACAAGATACAGTATTTGTATCCAGATGCTAGGTTGTCAGAATGGAAGAAGATATGTTTGTAATAAAAATAAAATAAAAAATTATATAAAAAAGTTCCACCTACTAGAAACTGGACCATTTAAGTTGGGTAGGAGTCCAAACTTGTATGGTTGCACATAGCCTAAAATCTATTATTTAGAGATTCTGCTTACTACTAACAAAACAAGTGAAATAGACCCCTTTCAGAAACTACTGAAAATTAAAGTAAGAAAACAATAGAAAATGAAACAATACAATAAATAAAAAGGAAAATAATATATAAGAAGTGAAAAAAACACCCTTCCGCCTAAAAAATGACTCCCCTTTTAATGACCCAATAAAATTTAACAAATTGTATACTAAGGGCTTAAGCCATGTTTAAAAAAATAAAAATGAGACAGGACCATTAAAATTAGAAAATTCCAGACTTAGCATAATCATTACACCCAGTATGACACTTGACCACTAAAAATGAGACAGGACCATTAAAATTAGAAAATTCCAGACTTAGCATAATCATTACATCCAGTGTGACACTTGACCACTACAAGAATATAAGCACAGATGTCTGGCCAACGAAAGATTGCCAAATCCTGGTGAAGAAGAAGCCAATAAAATACAAAGTTGATATATTCCTTTGATAAATCCCCTTTCTCCCTCCAAAATCTACTTTGGCATAAGTAATAAGATAATCAACCTTACATGATATTTTAAAGGTATGAGCTGTTTAGAAGAAAATATTTCAATAATCACATGCTTCTTCTGTATGTTTCTCTTAAATTTTAAGAATAAAAGGAAGAATGGGGAAGAAAAGATTATGTTTAAATAGGACCATTGCTGGCTGAGAGGATGTAATAAGCAATTGAAAGTCCATTTCTTCCTGGAGAACATGTCAGTGTCATCCTCAGTTCATATTCTTTCAGTCACATGCTCTGGAACACGCTTCACAACTTAATAAGACATGGAGCTGCTACAAATGTTTCATGAGATCCATATCTCTGCATAATCTGGAAATTAGAAAGGCAACCGACCGGAACATATTAGTTAACAGGAGAAAATGACAAAGGAAGGCTGTCTAATGAACAAGGAGAAGAATATATGAATATGTTAAATATATTCTTCACTGTAATACTCCCAATTGTTTCACTGTATTGCTGGAAAATATTGATCCATAGGTTGATAAATTGCTTTTAAGATATATAGACACACACATACAAACACAAATATGCACACTTGCTTCAAAGGGCTTAAAGGACATTCTGAGACAAAGGAGTATATAGAGATATGCTTATGTCTTACAAATATGTATTTATAAGGCACTCATAATGGAGAACATTGCAAAATTTAATTTCTACTTCTTTCTGGGAAGTTGCTCAGCTACCAAAAGACTTTTTGGTAAGTTCTCTTAATTGTTAATTTCCTTTGTTATGGAATGGGAAAGTATCTGGGTATCTTCTATTAGTATAAGTGCACTGGAGATTTAGACTGATTTTCCAACAACTTGTTCGCTTATAAATAATGGAAAGAAACAGATGAAACCAATAGTTTAGCTCCTAATATCGATTTGAAAGAAAGAGATATCTGCAAACAATAACAATAACACTTAGACTTTTATACTGCTTCATAGGGCTTTACAGCCTTCTCTAAGTGGTGTCCTGAGTAAGCATATTTTCCCCCAATAATCTGGGTCCTCATTTTACCAACCTCGGAAGGATAGAAGGCTGAGTCAACCATGAGTCAGTGAGAATCAAATTGCTATGGCAGTTGGCAGAATTAGCCTGCAATACTGCATTCTAACCATTGTGCCACCTTTCACTCATGCTTCAATTGGTTAGTTAAAGAAAATACCATAAAATTGATTGGGAATTCCTGTGGATTAGTTTTCCTGTTCACACTGGATTTGCAGTAGCAGCATTTGGCTAGCATTCAATATGACTTCCCCTTAGAATTTGTGGAGGAAGAAGATGAAGAGAAGGGATGCAGAACAGGAAATACATGCAATTAAATGTCTTATGCAAAGAGATAACATTATGTTCTCAAAAGTCATTATTTTCAAGAGGCCTGCTGATGACACATGTGTCAGAGGGCAGTATAATTGACATATTCTTTTAAGAAAAGAAATCTTGGGCAATTTAAGTCCACAGCTCTATAGCAGTGGTGGAATTCAAAATATTTTACTACCAGTTCTGTGGGCATGGCTTATTTGATGGGCATGGCTTGGTGGTCATGTGACTGGGTGAGCATGGCCAACTCAATGCCACTCATATCAAGAGGTGCCTTACCTGGCCCCTCTCCTCCCACCCATTCCTTGTCACCCAGCCTCAACTTATCTATAGTTCTGTAAAAATGTTGTTCACCTTTTTTGACTTTATTATCTGCACACTATAGATGTACTTTCATGGATCACTGAAAGGAGGAAATGACTCACATGCTTTACTCAAGAGTGTGATAGGCAACAGGCTTTTAAGGGGCTGCCACAAAGAAAGGGGGACAATGTATTTTCCAAAGAAGCAGAATGCAAACAAGAAGCAATGGATGGAAACTGAACAGAGAGAAGCAACCTAAAACTAAGAAGAAACTTTCTGACAGTGAGAACAATTAACCAGTGGAACTGTCTTCCTCCAGAAGTTCTGGGTGCTCAATCACTGGAAGTTTTTAAGAAAAGATTGGACAGCCATTTCTCTGAAATGGTATATGGTCCCCCCTCAAGGTCCCTTCTAAGTATTATTCTGACACCTTTCGCAGGATTTCTACTCCAAGTTTGGCATCCTCAGTTTTCTTACCTGAGCTGGGGGTTGGACTAGAAGGTCCAACCAAGGTCCCTTTCAATTCTTGTTAAACACATTTGCATTTTATGCTCTGGACTATTGACATTGAATGCATGTAAACCCTGAAAAATATGTGATAGTCTTGGGCAAAAGAAAGGCATTAAAATCACACTAGGTGTAGGGATAGTGTAAAATATTAACACATGATAAATAATGGAACAATTAAAAATAATAGCACAGAGTTTTATCTCTTTCTCTCCCTTCCTCCCTCTTTCTTTCTTTCTTTCTTTCTTTCTTTCTTTCTTTCTTTCTTTCTTTCTTTCTTTCTTTCTTTCTTTCTTTCTTTCTTTCTCTCTCTCTCTCTCTCTCTCTCTCTCTCTCTCTCTCTCTCTCTCTCTCTCTCTCTCTCTCTCTCACACACACACACACAGAGCACTTAACAGACAAGCATTTTGGAAGCAGCTCCTTTAAATTTCTCCAAGCCTGCAGTGGATTCCCCCACCCCCTCTGTCAGACAGCACTCCTTCTCACTTCAGATACTTTAACTCACACGGGGAAGGAGATACTTGCAGCGTCTATGGGAAACCCTTGGAGAAGTTTTTAAAGGACCTGCTGCTTCCAAAATGCATTTCTTTTATGTTGCAAAAGTGCTCCGAGGCTTGATTCACCCCCACCCCCTCTGACTGCACTTTTTCTCACTCCACAGACTTTAATTCACATATGGGGAAAGTGGTATTTGCAGCATCCATGCCTTTCTTCCTTTCCCTCAGGGAGGATGTGGGGAACGGAAAGCTAGGAGAGCGATCGCAAGTGAGTGACCGGGCAACCGGGTTGGGGGCTTAGCGAGCCAGGGGTTGCCACCTGTTTGGCGACTCTTGCCAAATAATCACTACTGGTTTGTCCGAGTAGGTGCGAACCAGTTGAATACCACCTCTGCTCTGTAGCATGTGGAAAGTGTAGACTATTTTGCATGTTACAAATAGGGGCAAAGATAAATCTTTTGATGAATTAAACATCAAATTGGAAGGGAAAAAATGTCAGGCAGAATTCTGACCTGGAGATTCTGACTCATATGCTTATTCTAATCACATCTTGTCCCTGTTTCATCAGCCTCAAATTCTTCACTCTCCTGATTGTGGGAATGGCCATAAGCATAAAGTCAAAATCTTTCCTGATTTTACATTATGTTGTAAAAAGTAGATGGGGACAGGACAAGGCAAAAAATGCAAGATGGCATCCTACCACCAAAACTCCAGCCATCTTTTTACATGTGAGACATACAGAAAAGGCCAATGAATTTATTATGCAGTTGCAGCTACTACATGGATTTTTTTCCCTTTGGGGACAGTCCTAGGCCAGGAACTTCCATGTTTTCCTACCAATGAACTTAAAAGGCGAACAGATATCAAAGACCTAACCACCCATTTCTCCTTCTTTTTGATAACATGATATACCTCTTTCATAATCCAGGTGTCTGAGATGACTGCATGTTTTGGTAAATACAATTCGTGTGGTAGGAATCCTAGAATAAGCCCAGAAACTTGTAACTATGGTAGTTTGATGATGGCCATCATGATACTCTTATGTCCTTCAGATTAAGCAGAATAGCTTTACATGATGGGATCAGAGGTAGTTGCTACTTATCTACCATGAGATCTAAAATGACATGACAAGTTGATCAACTGACTTCCATTCAGCATTGGGTAGCAATCCTTTTAGGCTGAGCTCTATGGAATATTCTTAACCTTATTATTGGTCTCTGTCTTCTGAGGGCCACAATGAAGCAGTGATGAGGTTTCTATAAGTTTTTGGAGCTGTTTGTTTAATATTAGGTGAGATTTATAATTTATAATTTCAAATGTTCCAAACTGTCTAGCCTTTAGTTGTAGAAGTTTTCATTATCCTATAAACTGTAAAAACCTTATCCACTCCTAAACATAGAAATTTCAAACCAGAACTGAAATAAAAGACTTTAAGCCAGTCAACAGTTTACTCCAAACAGATCAACTCAAATTGTATCTGTTTGAGCAACATTTCCTGAAATCAGATAGCTTATATACCAAGTATAGAATAGAATAACAGAATTGGAAGAGAGCTTGTAAGCCTTCTAGTCCAATTCCTTACTCAGGCAAGAAACCCTATACTATTTCAGAGAAATTGATATTCAATCTTGTCTTAAAAAATTCTGATGTTGAAGCATCTATAACTTCTGGAGGCAAGGTGGTCCACTGATTATTTGTTCTAACTGCCTGGAAATTTCTCCCTAGTTCTAGGTTGGCTCTCTCCTTGATTAGTTCTGATCTATTGCTTCTTGTCCTGCTTTCAGATGCTTTGAGAGTAGATTGACTCCCGCTTCTCTGTGGCAGTCCCTTAGATATTGGAACACTGCTATTATGTCATCCCTAGTCGTTTTCTTCATTAAACTAGACACATCCAATTTCTGCCACTATTCTTTGTGTTTTAGTCCCCTAATCATTTTTGTTGCTCTTTTCTGTACTCTTTCTAGAGACTCAACATCTTTTTTTTATGTTATGGTGACCAAAACTGGATGCAGCATTCTAATTATGGTCACCACAATGTATTTTTTTAAAAAATAATGTAGAGTTTCTTTTAAGAAAATAAATGTCTTACAGTATTCACAGAGACTCCTGAAGCTTAAATAATGGGAAGAAGAATGGGTGAAATGTTTCATTGTGAACAACAATATCCCATCAATACAATAATTAGGGTCAGTCCAATAGTCATGAGGAAACCATCTGTGGATGCAGAGAGGTGTGGGAAGGGGGAACAAAGAGGTAGATCATGTGAATTCCTTCCTGAAGAATTTCCACTAAAGTAAGCTGCACTGCAAAAGAAAGAAATAAGGCTTGTTGGACATAAAACTTCAGGAGAGGAAATCATTTGCCATCTGAAAAACAAACAGCAGCACAAGGCCAACACACTAATCTAAAACATACAAAAATCTCTGTTTTTTCCTTTAGTGGTTGAGCTAAGTAATGAACAGCTGTGAGAAATTGCCACTGGTTTTTGTTTTATTTTGTTTTGCTTTGTTTTTAGGGAGTAGATTCTTATTTCGGATGGAGAATGGACATCTACAGCTTTGAGTCACATGAAGATCTGAAGGAGATTCCTTCTGAAGTTGTTCTATTTCTTACCTTTTTCCTTGGGAAAATTCTTTCTTTTCGAACTGAGGTGGGTGAACTATAGTCCTTGGATCCCTTGTGATTTTTAATGCCAAAATCTTTCTCTAAGACAACCAGTTCACACCTGGGTCCTATTCTGAAAACTCCTTTGTCCTTTTCCCCTTATTGAAACTGAAAGAAGAATGTCTTTCAAGGAAGAGAAGCCTTTCTGGCAGGGAAAGAAAATCTACTGAGAAATCACAAAGCTGCTTTTAAGAAAATGTTAATTCAGAACCTGCCCCATGAATCTATGATGTGGTACAGAATAAGGAAGGGATGAGGATGTGCAAGCATCTGTATGAATGCATGTATGAGAGAAGGGGGAAATGATAGCAAGGCAAAAAGAAAGAGGGAGTACCCCCCCCCTTAGATCTGATTCATACACCAATGACATGGTTTTTTTCCACTCAACAGAAAAAAAACCCCACATTTCAGCTGTGATCTTCAAGGTCAACAGTGATGGAAGGAAACTTTTTGCCTTAAAGCACCCTGTTGCTTTATTTTTCCAGGCATTTCCTGACCTGTCAAAGAAAAACATCTCCCAGGGATATTTCTACTCATACTATAGTTACATAGTGGCCTTCGGAAAGACTTTAGATCATCCTTCTGTTATGACACAATGCAAATTCCTTATTTTATTTTCCCACACTCAGATGAAAGAATAGGGACTGAATATTGCCTCCCCCCCCACATGTGAATTAATTGTTTTGTAAAGAGTCACCTACTACTCTTAAAATCTTCTTTGACACTTCTTCAGCATTGCTCACAAGATAATGGAATGTCCGGGATGAGAAGCTACTTAAAGAACTCTCTCATATTAATGTAGGAAGTTAACACTCACCCTTCTCCTAGAAAAATGAAATATCCCGGGAAATATTTAAAAGGCAGAATATTAATCCTAAAAAGAGTAGGAACTCAGGAGCTCACCCCACCTTTGTTAATGACCAGGGACAAAATAGTTTACATAACAAAGATCTCCAGGTAAAGCTATAGCAATTGCCCCAAGGCTCTTTCAGTGTATCATCAGCCAGCAAGGCTCAACCAAGCCTGGAACTCAGGACAGCCTACAGAGTTGCCCTGCATGGCCCCATGGAAGTCTGACAACCAATCAGAATACAAGCTCCAATTCAAATCCCAACAAAGGTTATAAAACCCAGGCACTCTCAGCATATCAGTCCTTCTTGATATCTTCCTTCACCTTGAAGCATGTGATCATCCTTCCTTTTCACTTTGGAACTCCAAGCCATGTGGTCCTGCCCATCATTAAACCATCTTTCTAAACAGCCTCCATATTTCCACTGCCTTTTTCCCTACTTGGAACTGAATCCAGAATGATAATTATTCCAACATCAATCAACCCTGTGGATGGAAGAGGAGAATGAGAAGGACATTGTTTACTCTGCAAATCATTTTATGTGAAAGAGGTTCAGGGTTGCAGGTTCAGAATTCCTGGCTCTCTCCAGACACCAAAATGAATCAGGGTTAGAAGTTCTGTCTTCTCTGGTAGGGCTAGATTTCTACTGCTTTCTCCTTCTCCTTTTAAAAGCTCCATACAACCAAAGGTTTTTTTAAGGCAAAAAGACAACATCCATGATCTTGATAAGTTAACCTTTTATTAACTATTAACTGCTAACGGGTTGCCACAGTAGCTGCTGAATGCGTGGATCGGATGACAGAAGCAAGCAACAGCTGATGCAGTCTGACAGCTCCCTTTATATGGCTCGCTGTCAGATGGGTCAGCCAATGGGAATGAACTTCAGTTCCCACTCAGCTCTGCCAAATGTAACACCCCTCCTCACTAGTCAGGCGCATGTGTAGTAATTGAAATAGGTGGGGCATTGTTTGGTCCAGCTGGACTTTTGCAACTCGGCTTGTCTGGCCAGCGAAGAATGATCGCTTGCAGGACCTTCAATCATCGTCGGGAGCTTCGCTGGACCATTCTCCATAGCTGACTCAGAATCAGGTGAAGGAACTTCAGAAGGTAGGTCGACCTCTTGCAGTGGCTCATTGACAGTTGTTTCACACCTTGGCCTGTCAGCCTCTCTGAGTTTGTGTTGTTGTGCACCAGCCAGCTCACTATCTGCTGGGTCACCCAGGGTCTCTGCCCAACGCCCTCTCACATGGTCTACATGTCGGCACCATACTTGGCCATCTGACAAACTTATCTTATATGATTTAGGCCCAGTGACTGCCACTATTTTCTCTGGCAGCCACAATGGATTACCCACAAAATTCCAGGCGTAAACTAAATTCCTGACCCAGAAAACTCTAATTCCACTAAAGGAGTCTAATGGAACAGTTGGGGTATAACTGGGGTGGAGTGTGTCCATATGATTGCTCAACTTCTGCCCCATTAACAACTCTGCTGGGGAACAATTGGTAACTGTGCTTGGGGTAACATGTTGCATTAGCAGATATTTTGCCAACTTAGAGTGCCAGTCCTCGCTCTCTAACTGCCCAGCACTTCCTTGGTGGCCCTTACAGTTGTCTCTATTTGGCCATTAGAAGCCAGGTAGTAGGGCACAACAAGCACATGTCTTATGCCCCAGTGTGCCAGGAATAACACAAAATTTGCCACGGTAAACTGTGGACTGTTGTCCGACTCTAGGATGTCGGAAAACCCATGGGTTGCAAAAAGGTGATCTAATGCTCTGATAACCATATCTGATGTGGTAGAATGCATGAGGGTCAACTCTACCCACTTAGAAAAGGAATCCATAAGGATAAGGAAGGTGAGGCCCTGGAATGGCCCAGTGAGGTTGATATGGAGCCTAGCCCATGGAGACTTAGCAGACTCCCATTCACCAGAGACAGCAGCTAGAGGGGCAGCTGTAGAGGCTTGGCATGCCTGACAAGTTCTAACCTTTGTGGTAATGTCAGAGTCTATACCACACCACCAAACATAGCTCTGGGCTGAAGCCTTCAAGCTGGCCATTCCTGGATGGCCCTCGTGCAAACAAGTTAGTATCCTAGGTCTCAGGTGGCTTGGAACTACTACCCTGCATCCCCACAATAGGAAGCCCTGCAGGGCGGACAATTCATGCTTCTTTGCTTTGAAGGGCAGAAATGGGGCATCTAAAGAACCTTCTGGCCACCCCCTCCTCACCCAGTCCAATACCTGTAAGAGAATAAGATTGTTAGATGAGGCTTTAGCAATGTCTGTGGCCCTGACAGATAATTGATGATCATCAAACAATAGTATCAATGAGGCAGGTGTGGGGTCTTTGATTTTGTCTGGCAAGGGGAAATGGCTTAATGTGTCTGCATATCCAAGGTGCTTGCCTGCCCTGTATGACAGGATGTAGGAATATGCAGCCAGGAATAATGTCCAGTGGGTCATCCTAGGGGACAAAACAGGGGGACTTTGACGATCACCAGACAGAATATCAAGGAGAAGTTTGTGGTCTGTCACTAACTGGAAGTGGTGGCCATAGAGGAACTCATGGAACTGTTTAACTGAGGCAACAGCCGCCAAAGCCTCCTTATCACTTTTATGGAGCACTTCAAATCCTTCAGGAATGTTGTGTTCCTTCATCGCGTCGATCCCATCCTTGTCACAAGTTTTGTGAAGGCAAAAAGATGACATCCACGATCTTGATAAATTAACCTTTATTAACTATTAACTGCTAACGGGTTGCCATGGTAGCCACTGAATGCGTGGATTGGCTGACAGAAATGAGCAACAACTGACGTGGTCTGACAGCTCCCTTTATATGGCTCGCTGTCAGATGGCTCAGCCAATGGGAACAAACTTCAGTTCCCGCTCAGCTCTGTTGGACGTAACAAAAGGTACCTGCTTTTTCAGGTGTGGTGCTTCATACCTGCTTCTGCATTCCTAAAATTGCAGAAAAAAAATCAACACTTAGTCTAGATGGCTCTCTAGACAGAATTAAAGAATGCACCATCTTGTTCTTTGCATC
This sequence comes from Pseudonaja textilis, assembly GCF_049901715.1. Lineage (NCBI taxonomy): Eukaryota > Metazoa > Chordata > Lepidosauria > Squamata > Elapidae > Pseudonaja > Pseudonaja textilis. The sequence continues at coordinate 14,157,563 of NC_142008.1, forward strand.
AGACAATAAAATAGACTCTATTAAACATTCTATTTCTAATCATTAGGTTATACAAATTTTGACTCTGCTTGTAACTAAAATAAATTGAAGTGTTCCACCTTTCAGAATGTCACTTGCATTTTTGTATTTGGAAACATGTGTAAAATGCAATTTTATTTCAGTCTCAAATTGAGTGATAGCACGACGGAAATGCAGAAGAAATTGTTATTATTATGGTTAATGGCATAATCAGCCAGATGTTTGTCAGAGTATATTCATGAACTGGAATAGAGCATAGTAATAAGGTCAGTCAATGAATAGGCTTAGCAACTAATTCAACCTATGCAGACTGTTTGGAAATTGAAACTAGAAATCGCCCAGGCTGGAAATTGAAACTAAAAGTAGCCTAGGTGTGGCTCTATATTAAGTTCTGCAGCTCTGAAGCTATGTTAAACTCTGCAGCTTTGTTGAGCTCTGAGTCTGTCTATTGGAAATGAAACTGCTTCTCTCCTCTGCTGTCTATAATGCTTGCCTGCTGAACTAAAGTGAAACTGATATCTGTTTCTGAGCTGCTGAAGTTGCTGCTGAAGCTCTGAACTTGTAACATGTTTGCTGCTATTTGAGTTTGCTCCATGTTGGAGAAATCTACAACTGTTTTTTTTTTAAATTACTTCATATGTTTATAAAGAAGCTAAATGAAGCCTCAGCCATCTATGTTTATTTTTCTGGTGCTGAATTAATGCTGCAAAACTCTGAACAATATTTAAACTGGCTTGGCATTTTTATCCATCTATCAAGTCCTTACTAAGGAACTGGGATAGACAGATATTGTTTTTGATGTAAGAATGTAAGCTGTTCACAGTAAATCTGCCTTTTGCAGTTGATTGGTGGTGATTTTGTCAATGCCAATTATGTTCAAACGGTGCTCCACTTGTTTTGGGATAGGAAGGTGCCTATCTTATTGATACTATCTTTTCTTTCTTTTGCCATAGTTGTTCTATTTGCAGGACTTTCTATCTTTTGATTTTTCCAGTTCCTTCTCCTCCTCCCTCTCCTCCCTCCTCCTCCTCTTTTCAACTAAGCAGGCTTTCCATCTTCATGTCAAAGAGGAAGAGAAAAACAGGAAATTACTAATCATTTTCCTGTATTTCAATCCCAAGTGGGGATTCCTAGTGAACGATTATCTTTATATAATCTATAAATGTAATGAGGGGGGGAAGGAGGGAGGGAGGGGGAGGGAGAGAGGGAGGGAGATTCCATGCTGAGAGAAGTAGAAAGAAATGTAACTGTATATATGTGTATGTAACTAAGGGTGATCGAAAATAATATCTCTAGGATTCCTCAGCAAATCAAACAGAATAAGGAACATACTCCTATTAAACTTCCTGAATTAAAATAATACCCTTTTTAAAGACAGAGTATCAACCACAAAGGATGTGAGAAAGACAGGCTACCCCGTGAAATGTTAAATAACAATCAGATCAACTATTTTTTTTAAAAAGCAACAAAGAAGCATTAACTTACTAAGACATTTTTGAGTGAGTAAAATACTGGCAATCCTCAATTTACAATCACAATTGAACCCAAAATATCTTTTGCTAAGTGAAACAGTTGTTAAGTGAGTCTTACCATATTTTATGACCTTTCTTGCCACAGTTGTTACGTGAATCATAGCAGTTGTTAAGTTAATAACATTGTTGCTAATTGAATCTGCCTTCCCCATTGGCTTGGCTTGTCAGAAGGTTACAAAAGGTGATCACGTGACCTCAGGGCACTGCAACCATCATAAAAATGAGTCAAATGCCAAGCATCTGAATTTTGATCACATAACCATGGGATAGCTGCAATGGTCATAAGTGTGAAAGATGGTCATAAGTCACTTTTTCAGTACCATTGTAGCTTTGAACAGTCACTAAAAGAACTGTTGTAAGGACTAATTGTATAGATTTGGATTTACAAATACAGGCCATATCAGGTTTAGAAACTTGGAACTCAGCATGGGTCCTCCTGCATTTTTCTGTCCTTCAGCCTAAAGAAAACTCAGGAAGATTGATCCCAACTGCTATGATCCTGATTGGGACCATAGGAAAAAGGAGTCCCATTTTCTAAGCCTCATGGTTCTCCTCCCTTCAAAATTTTACGGATGGCATTACTCACCTGCAAGATTAGCGAACATGTATAAAAACAAATCGTTTAAATGTTGGAAATGCAACCAGACACCAGGTTGATACTACCATATGTGGTGGACATGCCCCCAAGCCAAAAAATACTGGAAGAAAATACACACATAGTGGAAAATATGATAAGACAACAAATAGACTTGAAACCCAAGACATTTTTGTTGGACATGATTCTAGGAAATTACAATGAAGGTAACACATATTTGGTTCTACATATCTTAACAGCAGCTAGGATTGCAAATGCACAATGTTGGAAAAACCTGCCAATGTCATTATACACATGTTGTACTCTGACAATAAAGGTAATTTTTTTTAAAAAAATTAAATATCCCTGCAGATGATAATATAATAAAAAAAAATTCTGGAATGTGCAGAGATGGATAAGTTGACGTTAAAAGTTAAAGGAAAAGAAGATTCTGACTATTTCATAACTATTGGGAACTATTCTATAAATGGTTAATTGACAGATATTGAAGTTAAAGGACTGAAATATGGTTTACAGGAGAAAGAAAAACAGATGAGTAAATATTTCTGATGGTTATATAATCAATACTATAATGGAAGATAACATATTATAATAAGATTAGTTGTTATATTTTTATATATATTATTGCATGATGATGTTTGTTAACACCTTGGATACCTAAAGAGCAGACTGCTCAACACAGAAAGGAAATGTATGATATAAAACAATAAAAATATTTTTAATTGTATAATTCCAACTCTACTCTGTTGTTTTTCAAATTTGGCCACTTTAAGACATGTGGACTTCAACTCCCAGAATTCCCCAGCCATGTTTCCTAATCATCTCAGAATTCCGGGACTAGACGTCCACATGTCTTAAAGTGGCCATATTTGAAAGGAAAAAAAAAGCACTGATTTAACCAGTTTGATCAGTGTATTCAGTAGAACTACAATCCAATTCTCTGTACAACAGCAGATTCCTCTGCAGTTGAGGAATCCTGATACCAAGCCAATGATGTTCATTCCTCAGCTTGCTTCCATCTACAAGGATTTCTTTCTAAATCCTCTGATTAACAAATATGCCAACACATACTCCTCTTCAAAAGGAAGCCAAGGTAGCCAGCCAATCTAAAAATGAATCTAGAACTCAATGTTCTTTTCTCAACAAGAATTGGGAACATTGTTTAACCAGATTTTTTGGGGCCTTGGTATTTTTTCTTGGAAGAACTACTCCAGCTGCTATTTCTTTCTCTTGTTGATATTGCTACTAGAAATAGAGTTCTAGGACAGCCCTTCCTCCTACACACCACATGTTTTACAGTAAAAGATTACTCTAATCTCATCAATGCTGCCAATCAGGTAACCTAATCTGAAGGCTACAGTCAGAGAAGGTCACTGTATATTTTGAGCCCTGCAAGTCACTCTGACTTGACTTGAATAGTGCTACCTAGTCATTTATTGCTGGTAACTCATCAGCAGGTTTGAGGATTAGGATTATTCCGGTAATATGGTTCCTGCCTTGTCTGTCTGACTCCAATTTCTTTTAACCTCCAGAATGGCAGGAGTTGTAATTCCAAACTCCTGGAGCACTCACAGGTTTCTGTGGGAAGGAGTGCACTCAAGATAATGGCTGCAGCTGTGTATTTGATACACCATCTCTCTTTGGTTGGGCATCACAATAATTGGAGAGACCACAGTGATTTTTTTAAGCCTCTTGCAGATGTCACTGAGTCGCACTCACTAGGTTGCTTACTCCTTAATTAGGGTTAAGTCTGGTTTAATTACCTTAATGCAGCAGGGTGCATGTAAGTGATATATGTAACAAGATCCAGGCTCAGCTCCTAACATTCTCAATTGTTGTACCTAAATATAGACAAAGCAGAGTTGAAATTCTCCAAAAACATATAAGAAAATATCATTTTCTCAGTTACATAAAAATGCAATTGAAAGGCATTTTCCCCCCAGAATATTCTCTTTAAAAAGGGGGAGGCTATATTTCCTTTTCCTTCAAATACAGTATCTCAGAACAAAACCAGGTTTGTGGCATTTTGGAAGATGCAAATGGCCAGTTTCTCCAAATGTTCAGTTTCTCATGTCCCCAACCCCCAACATTCTTGGAGTGGGAGGGGGGAATGAAATAATTTTGTGTCCCCTGATGGCAGGGGTGGGATCCGACAGATGTAACTACTGATTTGGTGATTTTACATTTTGCAGAACCAGTAGAATCCCACCCCTACCTGATGGTCATCAGCATTCTTAAAGGTAAAGGTTTCCCTCACAAAGGTTTTCCTCATATGTGATAGTCGTTTCCGGCTATAGGAGGCAGGGTTCATCTCCAAGAGCCAGCGCTGTCCGAAGACATCTACGTGGTCTTGTGGCAGACATGACTAAATGCTGAATACGCACGGAACACTGTTTACCTTCCCACCAAAGTGGTGCCTATTTTTCTACTTACATTTTTACATACTTCTGCTAGGTTGGGAGAAGCTGGGACAAGTAATGGGAGCTCACTCCATTATGTGGTGCTAGGGATTCGAACCACCAAACTGCCAACCTTTCTGATCGACAAGCTCAGCATCTTAGCCACTGAGCCACCATGTCCCTCTCAGCATCCTTAAGTTTTTTGTATAATTCTCATCTAAATAATTTGGGTGAAATAGATCCTGCAATTTTGATAGACAAGATGAAGTTATTAAGTTTATTAAGTGATCTATATTAAATGACATGTAACTGAAAGGTTCATTACAAAATTTCAAAAGACAGGCTGGACCAGAGGGTGAAATATAACTGAACTGACATAATATAACATGTTCCCTTTTACAGAATTTTATTTTCTGCCATTATACAAGGTGCACCACACAAGGATTCTCCCAGGATTTATTGTTAGGAACAGTCTCATGTACAGATGTACAGATGAGATAATTTCATATCACTGCTGCTGGATTTCAATCATCAAGAATTTCCAGTTATAATACAGTTTTGGAGAAAAAGGTTATCCCCCTCCCTTTTCTTACCCTTGTGACTATAGATAGGATAAAATGCACATTTTAGTGCATTGTACCTGTGCTGTGCAATTTCATTAGATAAATCACATCTCCTTCCTTCCAACCTAACCAAGGAAAAATCTTTGTGTTCTGGGAATACACATTAAAGTTTCATGACTTTACTGGTGGGATATCTTTAAACAAGTAAAGATATACCACCAATACCTTATCTTCCATAGTGGACAGTTGTAAGAACATTTAAAAATATTCTCTTGTTGTATTATATTAAACATTCTAAGTCTTATCCTTGTACATCCCCAGCCTTGGCATAAATGCAGAAAAATATGAACTCAAGTTCCAAGCAGGAAATTACTGGAGTTGGGGTTCTTCTGCTTTTAGTTTACAGAAACAGAGATTCCTCTGACTCATATGGTTTGGTCATGTCCTTCTCTGGTTCTTTTTTTTTTTAGCATCATGCTACTACAAGTGTTAACATTACTGTACTTTGAGGTAAAATACAATTAATGTATTAGTAATTAATGTTGTAAATGTGATGTTGAATTACATTCCTAAATTATAAGACAAATTTTATGAAGAACTGGCCTGTCAAAACTGGAGGTAAATTATTCTAAACAGGTAGAATGAAATTTACTCTCCTGATGTTAAATAGTAAATTCAAATGATTTTTGAAAAGTGTTTATATTGTAAAATTGAGAAGATGGAGCAATATGTTTAATATGGAGTAGATTTAATAATAGATGCTAGAGGCACTCTTGGAGAACAAATTAGATGAACATAAATTTGGCAAATTCCAGCAAACAGAGGAGGATGGATGGCCAGCGTGCTATGATCCATGGAACTGTAAAGAGTTGGACACAACTTAGCAACCAAATAACAAAATTTAATTGTTGAATTAATTCTAATATGTGCATTAAAAAGGATCCTTTTATTCTAGCTCACTCTAATCATAATTATGTATTCATTTTTATTATATAATCATTGATGTGGAGTTTTTTTCTGTTTCGGTTATTATATTTCACATACATAGTTTACAGAACCATATGTCTATCTCCTTGCTGCCAGCCACTTACTTTGTACTTAAGTCTCTTCCTGTCCTTTGTGGCTGGACAGAAATTGTTGCAGACACTCCCAGGAGCAACAGGTAAATTAGATTTTTAATTGGCCCCCAGCCCTGTCACTTGTCAGCCACTTCGAGAATTGTTTAAGTGAAAAGATGCGTAGATGTGATTGGAATAATAATAGTGGATATCAAATTGAGAAATAATGTAAGATTACAAAAAAAAAAGAGGACAACCAAGATGCAGGCCTAATTAGAGCATTGTATGAATGCTGTCTGGCAACTAGACTTCAGGAAGCTTGATGAGATTTTTCTATGAATGATGTTGCAGCTTTCTGGCCTCTTTTGAACTAGTTTGCTAAAAGTTCTTTTGGGACATTATTGTTTTTTTTTTCATTTAGTTTCTTCTAAACTAGAAGAAACTAAACCTCTAGAATAGACTAGATGTATTCTTTGCTCCTATTTTGTCTAAACTTCAGCTTATATATTCCATCACACAGTTTCTTTAAAATTAATTATAACTTTTATTTCAAACTTCAAAGAATCACTTCAATTTCTATAATGATCTTTATTGCTAGCAGAGTCATATAACAGAATATTGAAATCCTGCCAAAGCAATTCTCCAGATTGGTTTACACCTGATGTCATTAATACAGAATTGATTCTCCAATTCTTTCTCATGTTCTGTTCTCAATTGCACTAACTTGCTCTTCTGTAATATAACTTGCTTTCCTCTAGGTTCTCAGAGTCTGCTGGGTAGTCCATCACAATTATATATTACTATATTTTGAGAATTGAAGACAGTGTGTTTTAAATATAGGCTATAGAGAATAATGGAAGAAGACTTTGGCCCTTCTGCTCTGAATTTCCTCCTTAAACTGTTATTCTCTGACCCTGTTCTCTTTGGGTTCCAAAACGGAAGTTCTCAAAAAAGTATTTATTTATCTATTTATTAAAAATATATGCCACCCATTTCATTGTCCAAGGTGAACCAAAGGCCAGAAGGGTAGAAACAGATCTCACTTTCAGAGGGAAGATATTCCAGAGGGCAGGCCCATGGCAGATAAAGTTGTTCCCCTTGATCCTCCTAATTGAAATTCCTTGAGTGACAGATTCAAAAGATGTGTCTGTGACACAAGTGTGGTGGACCAATCCCACTGGAACAAAGTGGTTCCCCAAATAAACCTGGTTCTATGCCATGAAGGCTTTAAAGTTGATAACTAATATCTGGAATTGAACCCCAAAACAAATCAGCAAACAATAGTGGTTATACATACCACCCTAGATTGCATCTATAGAAGGTATGGAATAATAATCAAGGTTAGTGTTGGATGTTTAGGCACACCTTAATACTTTTATAGTCCCTTTTTAAATCTCCTTTTCTGAAGCTCTCCAAAAGTAGTGAATATTGGAAAGCAGACATGTCTCAAAAAATACATTGATCTATTCCAGAAGTTACAAATAAAGAAGCAATGTTGCAGATGGTAAATCTTCAAATCAGTTGTACCATCGTCACCAGCAGACAGAATTCCCAGTTTAAGATCAGCAGGGAGACTGTTTCAAAACTGACTTCTAAAATCATGCTGCTAAGAAGAGGGTTCCTTAGAAAAAGTCTGTGCACTTTGGATTGAGATCAGTATAAGAATGTGAAGACGACAGCTTCCCACAGATAGCTTTGGATTCATGGGGAATTGTTGAGACTTTGACAGCTTGAACTTTTATTGCTAACCTAATCATATGCTCTGGCTTGAAAATGGCAGGTTTCCTAAAGCATTTTTCTCATTTATTTCAAGTCCCATTTAACAAGACCTAGAAAGTGATTTTATTCATGGAATAATAAGAATGGGAAAAAAAATAGACAAATATTTACCTCTAGAAAATATGGTATCAGATTGAAATGGAAACCTACATTTACTTGAAACTAATATGGCAATGCTTGCTTTCCAATTTCTGAAAAGTCTACCCCATTCTCAGGGAAAAAAAATATTTCTGCTTGTTTCCTTTCTCTCGAGGTGCTTCAGAATTATTTTCTAATTTATTATCATTGTTGTTTTGCATTTAATTCATTGATGGATGTAGAAATATGTTCTATTTATATTACTTGTGTCTGTTTTGAATCTTCCCAATTGTCTGAACCTATTTATATCCTCCAATGATTTTTTTATGGAACTTATCTGAAATAAGGAAAGTTAAGGCTTTGGGATGGTGAAGTGAAAATTACACAATGAAAGAAGGTCTTTTACACTTATAACCTTGTTATAAGTCATGGTTCAGAGTCTGACTCTGATCTAGAATGGGATGATACTTTAGAATTATCCATTCAGAAATCAGTAAGCCAGGATTCTGTTTAGGCTGATCAGTCACAGGAATCTCCCATGAAATCAGACGATGAGACACAACTCCCAAGTCTTGATGCATATAGAAGCAAACCAAGAATTATTCCTCAGTGAGGTTTCTGGAGAAACAAAGGCAAGGCATGAATAATTGCAGCCAACTGGCTGCTGACAGATTTAATTCACTCGGGTGCTTGAAGTCCTTGTTGGACACAACCATTCAGCTGTCCAGCTCTTGAATCATATTCTTGCTCCTTGTTTGTGGTTCTTGACCCTTGGAACAACTGACTTCCCAATTTGGGATCTCATGACTCTTGGAAAGGTTTGGGGCTATACTATTGCTTATTGGACTGTATTGGTTTCCTTTCAGGCAAGCACTCTTCATAAGGCATTTGAATCATATTTCTGCCTGCTGTCATTTGCCTAAACTCCCTAAATTTGCCAAATGAATATTCTTGCTTCTAAAATACTGTGTGATGTGTGTCAGCAACCACAAAACACAACATTCCTTGTTAACTCAGTGCCAAAATACTCTTCTAATCATTATGTCTTCAGACTCTTTTCTTCCAGGAAAGGTAGGTTCAGTGTACAGGAGAACAGGAGAGTCTTGAAGAAGATATGCAACATTTTTTTTTAAATAAAAGTTTTATTTAAATTTTCACAAAACACACAAATACAAATAAAATATCTTTTTTTGAGAACAGCATGGCCCTGGGTTATCACTTCTCCATACATTCTAATCCATATCTTATAACTATTTTTGCGATTTTTTCAATAGCTTTTCCCTTTCTTTACTTCCTATAGCCTTATTTTAAATTATCTCATTCCTTTCTTAATTCAATTACATATCTTTTTCTAATTTTTAAAATCTTTCTAATCAATGTTTTTATACTTTCGTCTGTTCTGTTTACAATTTCATATTATCTTTTCTCATAAAACAAATTCTCCCCTGTAATTACCAGACTGGAGTGTAACACCTTTGTATCTTTTTTCAAATCTTATTTTAAAATTTAAGTTACATCTTTACAGTTATAACATTCATTTTCTAACCTCTATTTTATAACACATACCTATTTTCAATCAAATTCTGCTTGGTACATTCCCTTAAAATACCTCTGCCATTAATATTAATAACAATCTTTTACATTTCTATTTCCTTTAACAAACATTACCTGTAAAATCAGCTGTCTTTCACTTTAATCATCTATATTTCATATTTTACTTATTACTGTCTTTAAATAAAAACCAAACAATAGTTATTAACAGTAGTCAATGAAGTTATTATTCTTATTCAAGTTTGTCTTATCAACTGATAAAAATCTTCCATGTTTTTTTCAGTTTTTTTTAAACATTCTTTTTAAATCATTGAAAGCCTTATTCTCTTTTCAAACAAATATTCCACTACACATCAATAGAAATTTTTTCTATCACTTTAATCATCTAACATATTTTCTAACCCTTTTCTATTTCTAATATAACAATGCTATCCCATGCACTCTTGCAGAATCCTCTTCTTAAGTTAACTTTTAACCATTGTCTCTGTGTCTTTTAAATAGGTTTATACCTTTAATTCTTGTACATTTGTCCTATACCTCTATATCTTGTTTCTGTCTTTTGTAGTTTCTTTTCCTTTCCCTCTTCCCTCTCTTCTTTTCCCTCCCCTTTTTATTCCCTTTTCTATCTGATTCTCCCTTCTGTGATCCTCCCTTCTGTGTCTTTCTGATATTATGATTACTTTTCAAATTACTCTTTTTGTTGTTGTTGTTGTTGTTGCTTCAGTGCTTAAGTTTTTAACTCCCTTTCCTCCCTTTCCCTTTTTTATCCTGCTTAAAATTACTTGGTCATTAAAGATGGCTTCTTCGTTGCCCCGCCCTTCTTGTTCTGCCAGTATTTCTTGTTGTTTTTCATAGTTCAAGATCTCCATTTCTAAAAATTGAAATACAAAGCCAAAAGATCCTCTTCCGTCTTGTGCTTCTTTTTGTTCTTTAAGTCTCATTTTTAACTCTTCAAGGAGTGATGCCATTTTTAAAAAAAATTTAAACAACCCCCCAATTGATTTTATTTTATTTCATTAGGATCCTCCATCCAAAGTTCCAGGAATCATCCAATAATCCAAAACTGTTTCTTGCTTCTTTTTTCACTGTCTCTTTCCAGGGGCTTTGTTCTCTTGTAACAAAGTTTTAGCTACAATGTATCTTTTGCAAGCCTTGTTAAAATTCCACTATCATTTTTTTTTAAGTTCCAGGTGGTCTCCTCCATTTTCCAGATTCCACCCTCTTGTTTCCTTTTTCCCTCCACTGCTTTCTTTCTATTTCTAAAGAAAGTTTTTAAATTATCCAAGAATCTTTATCCTTTTGACACTTTATTTTCAGCTAGAAATAGCCTATTAATGTCAAAGTGGATTAGTATCAATTTCTTATTCAAATCTCTTCTGCCTTGGTAAGCTCAGGCTTTATGATGTTATGTATATGTTGTCAGCATCTCTCCTCCTGTTGGTCCATCTATCCATGCTCCTTTTCTCTCATGACAGCATCACTGTCGCTGAACTTTTGTTGACACATCAATTGATTGCCCTTTAGTTATGATTCTGAAGGCCTCTCTAGAGGAACTTCATTAGAAGTAGTGGTAGTGAGAAATAATTGGAATGGTAGTCTTCTGGGGCATCTCTGTCCACCTCTTAGTCCACTCTGCTCCTTGAAGCCATTGCCTTATTTCACTGAATGATAGATCAGCTGACTGAGGAAGGCCACAGGTAATTTAATTGGCAAAAAGATAGGCCGATTCTGGAGAAAACAATAAGATTTTCTAGGAAATAAGAAGACAGGTTGTATAACAATGAGCTTAGCACAAAAGAACAGGAGGATGAGGAATACAGAGAGAGGAGAGAGGGAGAGAGAGAGGGAATGAAAGAGAGGGGAGAGAGAGAGAGGGTGGGAGGAAGGGAGGAAAGAGGGAGGGAAGGAAGGAGAGATGAAGGGAGGGAGAGGAAGGGGAGAGAGGGAGGAAGGAAGAGGGAGGGAGAGAAGGAGGGGAGAGAGGGAAGAGGGAAAGAGGGACGGAGTGAAATGGAGGGATGGAGAGTGAGGGAGGGGAGGGAGAGAAAGAGATGGAGGGAGGGAGAGAGAAAGAGAGGGAGGGAGGGAGAGAGAGAGGAGAGTGGGAGGGATGGAGAGAGAGAGAGAGAGAGAGAGAGAACCAAATCTTTGCCTACAGTGATACCTATGTCTTTGCTTCAAAACTCAGCGAATTTGGTACTTGACAGATTTTGATGTGAAAATGTCCTTGAATTTGTAGTTTCTTTGGTATTCAGCATGCTGTAAAAAGAAGTTGGGGACAGCCACAGAAGGTGGACAGAAAGTCAGCCATGGTGGGAAGGTCAAGCAGAACTTTTTTTCTGAGCCAAAACAAAAGGTCACATGGTAAGTCACCTAGTTTATTTTACACTCATAGGTTTTGATACCCATCATGCCTCCCAGAACCAGTTAATGTTGACTCAAGTTTCTTAGATTGTTTGGATTTCAGCTGCCATCCTCCCAACCTCTATGGTTTCCTTACATTTCTATTTCCTTTATTTATATTCTCTGTCTCATGCCTTCCTTATTCCTTCCTTACCATCCCAGGAATGAATAATGAAGGCATGAGACAGAGATTATAAATTGCTTGATGCTATTCAATGAGAATTTATACTCTGGCCTGATCATCCCTTTTTGCTCATCCTCGTTAGCTTTGTGTGCAGAATCCTTCTGTGAAGTCCTTGGTTCTCTTTGTTTAAAATCTTCTGTGCTAAACATACAGAAGGGAATATAATGATTTAAAATCATCTCCAAAAGGAACAATATTGGAAAGAAAACCATGCATAAGCAATTGCTCATTTCAGCCTCCAATTATCTACATCTACAAACTTCATAAATAACACACCAACAAATCAACTGAGAAAAAAATGCAGGCATATATTTCTTGCCTTAATACATAGAAGAATTGCTGGGGCTTATTCTGAGGTTCCATAGAGCAAGCTTCAGATTGACAAGCAGCAAATCTGGGCTGTATGGTAAAAAATTATGTTCATGCTGGACATGTCTGGAACCATCACATTTTTCCTCTTGAAGGATCCATCAAAGTAACCGATGCAGAAGAAACATAATTATCATGAACGATAAGATGTTTGACGAATGGACTGAGGTGAGCAAAAGCAATGAGAATGCAGACTTGGTCACCAACATATCTGCTTTCATTTCCTGTTTTTAAGACCTGGGTAACCACTGAACCATTTGATATACTATGTGTGCTATGGGTGTCTATAAGACACTGGGGGGCTGTGAAGGAATCTGACTTCAGCTAGACATGAGCAGACATCATGATTTATTATAAAGTGCAAGAAGTCATAATGAGGACACTGTAAAGAAAAGTAACACTAACAATATGATAATCATTCTATTTGTATATGTGAGGGAGTGAGGGAAGGAGGGAGGGAGGCATTGTTATAAGTTTATATAGTCCTTTTGTATTTAATTATTATTTTACAATGAAACCCACATTTACATCATACTATAATATGTAGGCTTCCCTTTTAAAGTTGCAATTGTAAGCGGATTGCTTTGATTGAATTTTGTGGATTATTTCTGGGAATATGTTTGAGAGGGTTTTGCTCCAAAAGATGAGATGTCAATTCTGGAAATCCAATAAATATTAATAAACAACTCAGCATTCATAAGACAAAATATCCAAGGAAAAGGAAATAGAGGTGGCTAAAAAAACCAACAGAGAAAATACCTCCCTCCCTTCCAGAGGTGGTATTCAGCCAGTTCTGACCAGTTCTGGAGAACTGGTAGTGGAAATTTTGAGTAGTTTGGAGAACCAGCAAATTCCACCTCTGACTGGCCCTGCCCCCATCTATTCTCTGCCTCCTGAATCCCAGATGGTTGGCTGGGTCTTCTTTTGTTGCCCTGCACAGGAAAACAGAGCTGGAAAGCAGGTTAGTGGGGTGGGGAGAGAATGGCGATTTGATAGTATCTTTCCCCTGGAGTGGGATGGAAATGGAGATTTTGCAGTATCCTTCCACGCCAACCAAGCCACGCCATACCCACCAAGCCACACCATGCTCACCAAGCCATGCCGATGGAACTGGTAGTAAAAAAAAATTGAATATCATTACTGCTGCCTTCCCATTTTTTTCCAACAGTTCTCTCTACTCAAAAGGCTTCCCTTTGAAACTGCATTCCTGTGGCTTTTTTAAAAAAAATATAAACTTATGTTTTTGCACACCTCTGCCTGAGAAGCACAGCTAGATCTTCAATTCCTGTGATTAAATGTACTAATAAGGTATCATTGTTAGATTCTTTATAATGGGATTCTCCTAAGAATCATGGAAAGAATGAGAAAGACAAGAAACAGATGGGGAAAGGATGAACCGGTTGACAGTAGAAGGACATGCAAAATGCAGAACAAATCGAAGCAACTCTGAATATTGCTTCCTTGTGTGCTCTTCTGAGGGTTTCCCCCTCCCCCATAAAGTCCTTTATTATAGAGCCACTTTTCAAGAGCTTTTGACTTACTCAGGAAGCCACAATGGGGTTACACCTAATTTGCAATTTCCATGAAATAAATGTCCATTAATGACCACCAGTCTTCTAGGTAGTATGAAAGTAGCATTTGGAATATATTCCACATTTGTTATAGTAATAATATCTAAAAGAGCCTGCTCTAGTGGACTCTCCTAAAATAAAGTCTGTTAGGAGAATTCAATTACAAGAGGGCAGATCTCCTTCAGGCTTTATGCCGCCCCTCCCCCAATCAGCACCATTTTTGCTTCTACCATCTGTGAAAGAGGCAGAGTCACCTTAATCTAATACAGAACTTCAAGTATTATGAAATAGACTTTGGAATGAATAGTGAACAGTGTTTGAGAGAAATAAAAACAGAAGGAAGTTTTACTGCTTGATACCAAGCAAATATCAACAAAGGCCCTTAATTCCTGTGAAGAAGTTTCTTAAAAATCTGTTTCTCCTCAGTGAGCATCTGGATATCCCAGTGAAGTTCTGAGTCATTCTCACATGATTTTGTTCCAGTAATAACAGACCTTAACAGTACTTTCCCATCAGTTCTTTAGAGCCACAACAATGCCCTTATGAACAAGTAAGAAAATTCCATTGCTAAGTGGAGCCTCTAAAGTAGAGCTAAACCATTGTGGAATTTAGTTCATAGAGAGCAGAAAAGGATGACCCAGTGCAAAGAAAGCATGAAAAAATAAAATAAAAGCAGTGATAAAGAATCACTGGAGATGTTACTGGATTAAATAGCTTTCTGGAAGTCATTTGGACAGACATTTGTCCAGGATGTAATAAGGTCTCCTGTCTTGGCCACTTTAAGACTTTGGACTTCAACTCCCAGAATTTCTCAGCCAGCTTTGTCTTAAGGTGGTCAAGGTTGGAGACCCCTGGACAAGAAGACTTCAAGGTCCCTTGCAGTTCTTTGATTCTATGATTCTTTTGTAGAGTGGGGACAGACAATTCCTTTTCCACTGAAAAGCTTCCCATGAAATAAAGTACCAAATAATGCTTCAGGAAGATAGACTTATTGACATCTTTTAAAATTAGCTGGATGAAGGGATGGCTTTTCTACCACCCTTAGCCTTCAAAAGGTTAGATAAGGGAAAATGTTTCTCCTACATCAAGTTCTCATTATGTTTGTACCATAATTACTATTGCTTTGCAAATCGTATGGAGTTGTGTGAAAGAACAGAATAGCAATAGCGCTTAGCCTTATATACAGCTTCACATTGCTTTACAGTCCTTTCTAAGTTGTCTACACAATCAGTCTATTGCCCCCAAACAATCTGGGTCTTCATTTTACTGACCTTGGAAAGATGGAAGGCAGAGTCAACCTTGAGCCAGTGAGAATCGAACTGCCAAACTGCTGACAGCTAGCAGAAGTAGCCTGCAGTACTGCATTCTAACCAGTGCACCACTACAGCTCGTTAGAATAGATATATGATAAATGATAAATTAAATAGATGGATGGATGGATGGATGGATGGATGGATGGATGATACAAGACAGAGAGGGAGGAAGAAGACAGAGGGAAGAAGGGAGAGAGGGAGGGAAGGAGAGAAGGGGAGGGAGGGAGGGTGGGAGAGAGGTGTTGGTTTCTGCTCCTTCTTAGAAGAGGTTAGCTGGATAATGATACTATTTATGTTAAAGTACCAGCCAAGGAGAAGAAATTCAGGGATTATTCCTTTCCCACATAAACAGAACAGGGGATACTAAACTCAATGATTCATTGAAAGAAAATGAACTAAAAGAATATATCTTTATTTAAATTGAGTGATTTATTGATCTGATTTCATCAAATATGTGAAATCTATCTCAGTTCATACCACTTCCACAATTCTCTTTCTTTCTTTTTTTCATTTCTATATGGTAGTCCTTGCTTATCAGCTGCCTTGTTCAGTGACCACTAGCAACTACAATGGTACTACCAATGGTAGAAAAATAACTTTATGATGAATGTCCACGTTTAACAACTTTACAGTCTCCCTCAGTGATGTAATTGCCATTATGGTCATAATGTATTGTCTTGTTTTTTGTTTGGCCTCTTGAAGAGCAGAGAGAATGGAGAGAAAGGACCACAAGAAAGTAAACAAGCAAACAAGAATACATATCTAACCCAATACAATGTATTTGGCAGACATGAGCATGCCTATGCAAATAGCCCAGTGAATGCTCCATTATGTTCCTACTTACTCTTTTTGTAATCTTTTCCTCTCTAATTTCTCCACACTGTAACTCTATATGTGGAGTTTTCTTCAGGAGGGGTTTGAAAAGAACAAACAAGCAAGTAAGCAATTTCTGTAGCCAATTGTTCTATGCCTCACCTGTTCCACCCTGGTCTCAGAGTGAAGCAATTGGAGCTAAAGAGTTTACAAGAGAGGAAGCAGGCACACAATGGAGAATACACTTGGTTAGTTGTATAGCATGTTCATAGTTGTCAATGCCTGGGCATTGTTTTTGATGTGCATTCCCCATTGTGTTCCTGTTTTCTCTCTTTTAATCCATTATCTCCAATTGTTTCACTCAGAGAACAGAATGGAATAGGTGAGGCATAAAATGATTGACTATAATGATTGCTTGCGTTTTTTCTTCAACCCCCTTCTGGTCATAGAGTGGAGAGATTAGAAAGGAAAGAATTAGAAAAAAGTAAGCAAGAACATAATAGGGAAATCACTGGGCTATTTGCATAGTATACTCAGTTCTGCCAATGACATTGCACTGCTTTTAATGTGTATTCTTCATTGTGTGATTGTTTATTCTCTTGTAAACTCTTTTCCTCCATTCTTTCTGCTGTTCAAGAGGCTAAAAAAATAGATGAGGCACAGAGCGATACATTATGACCATAATGGCAATCACGTGACACAAGGGCATGTGATTTAAAGAAAACAGATCTCCCAATATATTTTTCAGATCATATGTTTGAGCAAGCTAGATCTCTATCACAATATATGGAAAAATGCGTGGGAAGGAATATAGATAAATTTAGATAGGTTCACAACTTGTTATGTTCTACAAGAATTTATAAAGCTGCATCCTTCAAATAACAATTCAATGGAATGAAAATAAGCCTATTGGTTTATAGTTCACAGAGCTATGCTGTGGTTTTGGTGGAGAAAATTTTCATAAATTTCTTCTTCATAGAAAAGCAGCAGCAGCAAAAAAAAAAATCTTCACAAGATTTTTCCACCCATTTCTGGAAAATGAAGACTAACTTTCACAATTTCTTCAAATATAATGCACAACTTAAGAAATTGACTTTATTTGTTGTGAAAATATTGTAAAACCCTATAGCTTGAGATCTGTAACCATTATGGATTTTAATCTTTCAAGCACACAAATGGACACAAATGTACATTAAAAAGGATATACATTTTGCACCCAGTGGATGCAAGGATGTAACAATGCATCCAATTAGAAGAAATAATTTACCAAAATATTTTTTTTATAAAATACAAAAGTTGTGAAAGTAATGGAAACAGAGAAATGAACATGAGTTACTTGTTTATTTGTTTTTTAAAAGTTGACAAACTGATTCAGAGAGAGAGATTGCCGTAAATTTAAGGTTGAAAAAGGCTAGATATAATTTGAGATTCACCACAGAAGGATGAAGTTCTACATTTAAAATAGGTAATCTGATATTCTATGAACTACATCTCCCACAATCTGATCATTGATGTTGCTACCTAAGGTTTGTGAAGGATAACAGGAAATTTTCTGTTATCCTCCAGAAGAACTATAAATTCACTAGAGACTTTATAACAACAGAATGACAACTGAGATCGATAAGGAATCTCTTGTCAGTTTCTTCTTCATAGAAAAGCAGCCAAAAAAACAAACAAACCCAAACTCAAATGAAAATGAGTAGAGGATAAATAGCAAAGGCATTGTGAAGAGAAAATGACATTGCTGGGAGTAATGATATATGGTGGATGGAAAATGAGTTGCAAATTTTTTAAAACATCTGGAATGCATTTTCTGAGATGTCTCCAAATAATAACACAAACCACAAGAGGAAAGTCAGACTAAGAATTACTCAGTTATTTTCTTCTTTTCTCTTGCTATAAGCGGATGGCAACCTCATCTCAGAATTTCATTCCCCACTGAAGGGGTTGCCATGTTGGTTTATTTTTGAGAGGTGAATTTCATAGCCATGATTCATCCTCAACCAGTGGCATCTTAATCCTTTCCTCTTTTGATTCGTCTAGAAAATCATGGAGTTGGAGAGTTCCACTTACCCTATCAAGTCCAAACATTTGTTCAGGAAAGAAATTCATAATGAAACTTTCCAGAACGGTGGGTATTAAGTCATTGCTTGAATATATCCAGAGAAGGACTCTACCATATGTTTGAGCAATTTTTCCAGTTACCAAGTGCTATTTTTTTTCTGCTATCCCATGACCATTTTGGTGCCTTTATTGTGTTATAATTTTTAAGACTTTAAACCAGAAGGCAGGGAATTTCTTGTGATTATCATTCTGTGAAACAATCTAGAAAGATTTCTAGCAGTACATACATGCTTTAAGTAAGAGTGTGAAGCAGACTAGGATTGTTTTATTTATCTAGGATTGTTTCATGTAGAAACTACAGTGTACAATGTATTGTTTTGGAAATAACATATTTAAAGAATTTAAAAAAACTTATTAATCCTTTAGACATTTGGACTTGTCATGTGAAAAATAGGATTCTGTGGGGAAAAGAAATTTGCAGATTCAAATTTTAGTGGCAAAGGCTTCATTATTGTTTCACTATTTGCTCTTTTTTTTAATACAGCTACCATGTTGCAGGTAGTCCTCGACTTACAACTATTTGCATAGTGACCATTTGAAGTTGCAATGCCACTTTAAAAAATGACGTATGATCAGTGATGGGATTCAAATTAGTTTACCCCTGGTTCTGTGGGAATAGCTTCATGGGTGTGCTTTACACACGCATGCTTTGCACACACAAGGAGGCTCTCCTACTGACCTTCTCCTGCACTCTCCCTGTCTCTTCAACAGTTGACACATGGCAAACTGCTGTGCTGCACGATGCAGCTGAGCACCAAAAGCAGGAAATAAAGCTCAGTATAGAGCCAGAGTAGGCGGGTGGGCCCAGCAGCTGATTGTCAGAGCGAACCGGTTTGCTCCCAGATGATCTTTGGAGCTACTGGTTCGGCTGAACCGTGCCAAACCGGTAGACTCCCACCCCTGCTTATGATCATTTTTCACACTTACAAATATCGCTGCATCTCCATGGTCATGTAATCCAAATTAGGACACTTGGCCAACTAGCAAGTATTTATGAAAGTTGCAGTGACCCTGGGACACATCATCACTGTTTGAGACCTTCCCAGCCAGCTCCCAACAAGCAAAATCACTGGGGAAATCTGTTTCACTTAACAACCATGTTGCTAACTTAATGGCTGCAGTGATTCACTCAGCAACTATGGCAAATAAGGACATAAAATGGGGCAAAACTCAACCACTGTCTTGCTTAGCAATGAAAATTTGGGGATCAGTTGTGGTTGTACGTCTCGGATTACCTGTAATGCTTTTTGCAAAGCCCTAAAAGTGCTCATTAATTACATTAATTAATTACAAAAAGATGGAGCCTGTTTAGGGATTAAAGTGACAGGTTAGAAACCAAGAGACTGTGAATTCTAATCCTGCAGAATTCCTAACTCACAAAGCCTTCTAGATAATCTTGAATCAGTCACTCTTTCTCAGCCCTATGAAGAAAGCAAGGGCAATTAATTTCCAAAACACCTTATCAACAAAACTGCAGGGATTAGTCAACATTGACTTAAAAGCACAAACACACACACACACACACACACAAATGGGAAGGTCCTTCATAGAACCAAGGCATGAAGTCTTCACTACAGGTAATCCTCATGTTACAACCATTCATTTAGTGATCATTCAAACTTCTGATGTGCTGACTGATATTTAGAAGAGGACCTTGCATTTGCAACTGTTGCTTGGTATCTGGAATGCTATTATGACATCATAGTGTCCTGTGATCATGTGATATCAATTTGTGACATTTCTGAAGTAAAGTTGGTGAGGAAGCCAGCAGGAAGTCAAAAATCATGGCCATGTGAGGCCTTGCTTAACAATCTGCACCATCCTCACTTAATGGTAACTAAGACTGTCAGAATTGCCATCACTAAGTAGCACTGCCACATGGTTTTTCAACTTACAACTGCAATGTTTAATGACAGAGTTTTTGGTCCCAACTAGTCTGATTGAATAAGGACTGTGAGAATCTTCTCTAGAAACATTAGTACAGGGATTGTTTCCTGGGTTCATTCTCTCCAGACAAACATTTGTATCCAATTTCCCATTTATTAAAATTATCTCCAAGCTTCCCTTCTAATTGTTTATGGAGACTCCCAGTCATCCAGGTCATAATTGTCCCAAAGGTGCTTTTTTTAAGAGGCAACTGGACTTTCTGGTTCTGACTTTCCAGAAAGACCGGTTGCCTCTTGAAAAAGCACCTTGGGACTTTCCTTCTAATGAAACAAGACCATCATCATCATCAATGATAGTTGCTAATTCTACTGTTGCTATTCATATAACTTGTAACTTTCAAATGCACGCACACACAAAATAAGCCATTTGCTTGCAGGTATTTACACTATGCTCTTCCTACTAGCTCTGCTTTCTCTATTTTTTGTTTAAAATGTGTTTCCTTACAAGCACGTTGTAATACCCTTTTGAAACAAGATGTCCCATCTGTAACCCATGCAAAATGACAAAACAATGGGAACTTTCCACTGTTGTCCTTAAACCTCTGAGTGAAAGAAACAATTTTGCTTTGTTCTCCAAAGGTTGGTATGTTCATCTTCCAGTGCCAACAATTAAACAATTTATGAGGAAAAAGAGATATTGAGGAAATTGTTGTAAACTACCATAGTGCAGAACTAGGTAAAAGAGGGGAAAAACAAGAAAACCAGATGGTGGGGAGGGGGGAACTAAGTAGTAACAGGAAGATCTCTGAATTAAGCTTGCATCCTGTGGGTATTTTCTAGCTGCTGGTATTTGGTTGAAAAGAAACTGAGAATCTGTCTTCTATGTGATTCCCATCTGATTCCACCATCTATATGATGCAAGTTCACAAGGAACACTTCAGAGTTTCAATGAAACAATAGCACAGCTCTTGCCAAAATTACATCACACATACTGAGCATAAGGAGGTAGGGAGAGGCAGGAATTGCAAGCATGCCAGGAGTTTTATTTTGATTCCCAAAGAGGCTGAGAACACTATTTTCTAAAGAATGGAACTTAACATATATACCAGAAAAACTACTTGTACTCTTAAAAGGCTCCAGTTTTGCTGACTACACTGTTTTGAAATGCCAAATTGCATACCCTTCTTCCTGTCACTCTTTTTAATGATGATTCAATTTTAAAGTTTAGTATATCCAAAAGAAAACACTAAGTTTTTGTGTTCTGCTACTAGAAGAACCCACTTCCCACTTCCTCTCCAAACATCTTAGGGTGAATTAAGGAAAAGGAAGCTGCAAAGAAATTATTATACTGTATTTTTCAAGAAGTACCAGTGCAAAATATTAACACTGTAATTCAAACTGGGCTTTTAAAATGTCTTTGGTCCTAGGGCGATCCCAAATATGTGTATTTAAAATTGCCAGCACAACATATGTTTTCCATTCTATGCAAAGAGAAATAGTGTATCCTTCCTGCTGTAATCAAGATACATCCTTTTCTATGTTTATGTTAGTAGAGTCAGAAAGTTGCAAGCCATTGTGATGGATTGTGTATAGCTAACCATATTCATCACTTGCCAGAACACTGATATTTGAAAAATGCTATATGATGGGAGCTGCCAAAGGGAAAGTGGAGATGGAATAGACCATACAAAACTTGGTGTGACATATGACTTATGGACAATGGACAGCAAAGAGGAAAATTCTGAACACACCACAGTTTATGGATTGGATCTTTTGGAAGAAACTTGCTGACCTATGAGCTTCATGCAAAGGGAAGCAATGAGGATGATAATAACTCTCCTTTCTTCCAGGTCATCAAGGTGGCTGCTCATACCCTTCATCACATTCCTGCACAATAACCCTATGAGATATCTATGGAGTCATCCAGGTTATAATTGTTCCTTCTAAAGAAGCTTCTTGGATGAGAAGTGAAATGTCTTCAAAGAAAAAATAGAAAGTCCAGTTGCCTTTTGAAAAAGCACCTTTGGAGCAACCCTATGATTCTACCCAATTCTTGAGTTCTGCAGACAAAGATGGATTTGAATCCGTGATTCTGTCATCTAAGTCTCAGGTTTAGAAAGCCTTAGATTTTCCTCTCCAATCAACATAGGGACACAACAAATATTTCAGGTTCTGGATGTCCTACTTATTTTCAGGATTATTACTGTACCAGCCTATAGCTCATATTCTCTGATAAAAGAAAACCTGATTTTCCTTCTATTGTTCTGCTTTGTTATCTCAAGAACAACTCTGCAATATAATTTAGACTGAAAAAACAACAATTGTTCAGGCTCACCTGGGAAATTTATTGATCGAGGAGATTTGAACCTAGTGCTCTAGAGTCAGAGTAGAAGCACAGCAGCTGGAGTCAAGAGCATTGACTAATCTGTATATGTCAGAAAAGATGCATGTCCTGAACTCATTTTTTACAAGATATAAAGTCACATTAATAAATTCTTAGGAAAGCAGCATCTTTAATAATATCTCACCCTCGGAACTGATGCATAAATCAACCTGTTTTAATTCCCGCTGCTGTACATTATGAAATGTGTTAGTGATTTTACATAACCAATGGGTCAAAAGATGCGCTGTTTACGTCTGGAAATTAAGGGGAAAATATTTGGGCTTAATGTCCTTGTATAAACTATTCTTTCTGAATAGTTCTCTCTCTCTCTCCCTCTCCCTCCCTCTCTTTCCCTCCCTTCCTATCTCTCTCTCTCTGTACATGCACATACTTCAGCATTTTATGCCACAAACTACAAGGTTTTGTAGAGGATAAATAATTTATCCTTTTGAGCAAGCAAAGCAACATGCAAATCATTCAAATACTGTAAGTCAACAAGCCCACTAAAGAAAAGGAAGAGCAAAAATGAAAGTCACAATTCCTACTCCTTATCTATTCAAGTAGCCTCTTTACTGCTTATAAACACCCTTGACTGTCATTGTATCTCCTCCTCCTTGTAAGAATTAATGATGCCAAAAGGGAGACAGGAAAAAGTCTAGAAGTAGACAGTAGATTTAATATGTAAGAAGAATCTTATTCAGTTTGTTCACCCAAAGGAAACAAAAAGCAAAAAAAAAAAAAAAAAGCATTACCACAGGTCAAGTGAGGGTTTTTCTTTTTATCAAAACCAGCATTGAAATGTTGTTGACAAATCTTCTTTCAGACTAAATTTGGCTCAAGTTTGGCATGCTTTATTTTTTTTTTCCACTCTTTCCAATTTGTACAAAAGGCGAATGGTCTGCCACTCCTGATACATAAATAGCTATTGGAGGTTAAAGAGGATGCTCCCTGCCAAAACAGTTGTTCCTACTTGCATGATTTCTGGTATTTCACCCAGCAGAGTACAAAATGTCTTGGACTACATGCATTATTGAACATGCTTTGCATATTTTTGTTTGAAAAGCCAGGCACGTTAAAATGAGAAAGGGAAAACTCCATCCCTTTGGGCTCCAGTGGGAAATTAGCTACAAATTACACACATGTTCATAAAAAACAACTTCACAACATGAGGAGCTCTACTGGATCAGGCTAAGACTCTGTCTTCACCTGCATTTGTTATTTCATAATGATCAACCAGATGAACTGATGGATGCATTTATTTTCACTATAGATTTAACATATCTGGGCTGCAAAAATCCAAATGACCATGAGATAGCACCAAGCACATGGTTCTGGTTGACCACATGGAGTTGTGAGTGAGGGCTATTTATACCTTCTCTTGAGCTTTGAACTTGAGCTTCCTGTTCCTGTGCAAGAACGTGTATTCTATTGGCTGCTGTCAGACTCTCATGGGGCTATGCAGGGCTATAGCTGAGGTTGTCTGAGTTCCCAGGTTTGACTGAAGCTTGCTGAGTGATGCAATGTCCTTAGGAGTGGGCTCTGTGTCTTCTGCTAAATGGTCCTATTATGTCCCAAAGGGCCATATCTTAATCCCATCACCTTGGAGCTTGTCTTGTAGATAAGGTGGCCGAGTCCTGCTGGGGCTATTAGAAAGGTGGGAGGTGCTTTCCCTAAAGGAGCATGTTTCTCCTTTAGGGAAATATAATATTCTACCTTTTTAATATTTCTCAAAATATTTCATTCTTCTAGGAGAGGAGTGGATGCTAACTTTGTACAGGGGAAAGTGGTCAGCTTGAGCAATGTAAATCATCCCAATCTTTCAGCTACAAAGTATGCACAAGCACAATGAAATTCATGCAAGGTCAGCAGAAATCCAGGAACATCAAAGCATAAAAAGTCAATGAAGACACTAGAGAAGGAACAAGGAGTCCAGACAAAGGCAATGGAGTCCAGGGACAAGAAGTCAAGAGTATGCATTGATGATGGATTGAGAACAGTTGTCTCTGACAAACCTTAAGCTCCAAAAGCTGAGCTAAATAGGTGCTGCCCAGTGTACCTCATAAGGATAGGTGAGATCACCTCTTTGTGAGTAGCCTCACCTTGGCTCTGTGCATGTAGGATCAAATGAGGGGAGTCAGCTTCTCTTCACCAGTAATTTCTTCCTGCAAAGCCAACTGGTCATCAATGTTCACTTACTCTAGCTGTGATTCTCCTTCTACCTGCATGTCCAACCATTCATTTGGTTACTCAATCACAGATTCCCTTGACATGCCTCACCTTAAACATCCACTCCTATCATAGAGCCTTCCAGATTCCCCTGATGCTCCTCAGTGTCTCCCTCTGATGTCCCCGGAGCCAGTTCTTCCTCCTCATCTGAGTTGGCATTCAGGGGAGCCATTACAATTATCAAAGCAAGAAGCAGATGGAAACTATCCCTCTAGCAAAACAAAAATAAAAACAGAATAACCAGATCTTCAGTAGCTTCTTGAATGTTGTCAGGTTGGGACTTTTGTCAAACACAATTCTCCCTCCCATTTTTAAAAAACAGAAAATCCCTTACAAATGCCTCTACCATTTCAACTCTGCATCAGGAGAAAGCCTATCCCTTTTATAGAGCAGAGATTTTAACATTAAACTATTCTTACTATCAAGAGATGCCTCACAATGTTTAATAGAAATCTACTTTCTTTTAATTTAGCCAATTATTGTAAAATGTTCTCTAGGGCAGTAAAAACCAACATTTCCTTGCATTCTTCTCTAGAATATGAGCTGTTCTATTTTTTTTGTCTTCCAGATTAATCAGTTTCTTCAATATTTTCTTACAGACTTTCCCTCCTGCAACAGTCATGTAAGAATGACACTGATATGTTATTTTATTTGCGTCATTCAACCATTGCCATCTTAAAATGATGAAATAACACAATGCCATGATGCAAGCTTTGCCTTTTCATTTTTGCATAATAATGTCACATGAAATGAAGAGTAAGAGTAAATGAAGAATGGAGTCTGTATCATGATGTTGTGATAGACATGTAATCATTACTGCTTCCTTGTCTTTCTTCTGGAGGACTATGCATTCCAGTCAATCCAGAAACTCAATGCCATGTTAGGTTGTAAGAATGAAACTCATTATCTGGATAATTGCAGCATTCTAAGGATCTGCATCTTTGATAAGGGAGTCCTGGAAATTAAATTTCATGAGGAGTTGGCCTAATAAACAGAAGGGGAGAGCTATAGCAATCTTCCAATACTTGAAGAGCTATCATAAAGAAGCGGGGTAGATTTATTCTCCAAAACTCCTGAGAGTAGGACATGAAGTAATGGGTGGAAGTTCACCAGAGAGAGATTCAATCTGGAAATAATAAATAATTTATAATAATGAGAATGATTAATAAATGGAATAGTTTGCCTTCTGGACTCTGGGCTGTGGATGTTCCATAACTGGAGATTGTCAAGAAAAGGTTGGACAACTATTTAGTATAAGGACTATTGCTTTGGACAAAAGATTGAACTAGAAGATCTACAAGATTCCACCCATACGATTCTATTGAAAGCAATGCTAAATTGGCTGTCCTACCTATACAGGCATTAGTGCAGAAGGAGGAAAAATAGAAATAATGAGAAGTATTAATAAAAGATAATATTTGTATTTAGGAATGAACCTTGGGGTCCTTAGTTGCTTTCTTGCAGATGTTTCAGTACTCAACTGGTAACATCACTGAAAATGTTACCTAATTTGGTAAGGAAACATCTGCAAGAAAACAACCAAGCTCAACAAGCACCAAGGACCCCACCTAATGATATGTCTGGGTTACAAAATGACAATTATGAAAGAACTTAGAAATATGTACAAAATAGCTTATGCCAATTCAGAGTGGCTGAATTCCAATATCTTGCATTAGTTTTGCTTATATGAAATTAATACCTTGTTTCAGGCCATAAATAAAAATATTTCACTTAATGTCTATGGAGATTCTAAGTCATCCAGGTGATGTAGATGAAGAAGCTACTTGGATGAGAAGCGAAATATCTTCAAATAAAAACCAGAAAGTCCAGTTGCCTCTTGAAAAAGAAGCATCTTTGGGATTTTACTTAATGTCATCTTTCTCTGTTAAAATCCATTTCATAGATGAACTGCTCATGGAGAAACACAGCCCTAGATAAACTGAGGACCCCCTCACACTGTTGATGCTATGAACATCTACACAAAAATGTCACAGTTGTTGTTCCTCATAAATAATACAGCTGGCAAGGGTAAACTACATGTTTTGATTCTAATGGGAGTTCAATTGCTTATTCGTTTTTTTGTCAGCATAAAACAAATAGCCATGTGGGTTTTGTACCATCTCTTCAAAGCTATAATTGATGGTGAACGTAGTTCTCAACTTAATATCACAATTGGGACCAGAATTTCTTTATTAAGCATGATGGTTATCAAGTGAGTTGTACCTCATTTTACAACCTGGTTTTTTTTGCTATGGTTGTTAAGCAAATCATTGTTGTGCTTAAGTGAATTATGCAGTTGTTTAAGCAAATCTGGCTTCCTCATTAACCTTCCTTGTCAGAAGCCAACTGGGAAGATTTCAAATGGTGATCCTATGACTTCAACCTTCAAAAATACATGCCAATCACCAAGCACCTGAATTATGATCAAATTACTATGGGGATGCCACAATGGTCATATATGCAAGGACCAGTTACAAGTAATCTTTTTCAATTTTTTACAGTGCTGATGATGAATGGTTGTAAGACAAGGACTGTAGACAAAGCTTTGATTTCTCTCTCCCTCCCTCCCCACCTCCTTTCTCTCTCTCTCTCTCTCTCTCTCTCCTCTTTCTTTCTTTCTTTCTTTCTTTCTTTCTTTCTTTCTTTCTTTCTTTCTTTCTGTCTCACTCTGTTTCTCATCCTTCATTGGGTCCAAAGAAACCAAAGCAGCAGAAAAGAATGAAATAAAATGGCAGTGCAAAGAAAAAGAGAGAACTTGAAATTGCTCTCCTTTCAAATTAAAGAGATATAAATAAGAAACTGGGGGTTTCAAATGAATAAATCTTTTCTGGTAATTGCAACTGAATTTCCTATATATCTATAATTTTCTATCACGCTAGGTACAGAGCTGTATCCATGTTGTTTGATGTAACTCTGCAAGGATGAATGTAACACTGCCAGGATGAATGTAAATTCCTCATTTTGAGACTAACTTTGGTTCATGTAATCAACTGAATCAGCTGTGACAAAAGGTAACTCCCCAATATCCTCCAGAGAGCATTTCTCTAGCCACGCTATCTAAAAGCCAAAAGTACAATTACACTACATGCCTAACTCAATGTTTTTCTTTGAAAACTGTTGCAAAGGGCTATGTTCTTGGTGGGAACACAGCTTGTGGGAGACTTGTTTCTTTACTTCTCTAAACACAATTAGAATGCAAATTACCACCAGAGGCAAAAGATATACTTAATGAATGTGTTGGTCCTGCCAGTGGATTTATGGTAATAATTTCGGTATTTCTCATGAGTCAGAATGTACATTAATTGAGAATATTTGCTAGTGCTTCCAATTCCACTGACTCCTTTTAAATGTCCACATAATTACCCCTCCGAAAGAAAGTAATCTTTCTTTTAGTGTAAGTGAAAGGCAGTAATAATTGTATGTTACTTCTCTCTATCATTATCAAAACCTATTTGCGCAGGTTTCAGCTAAAACAGAAATGTATTATTGACATTAAAGATACTGAGGGGGAGGAGTGAATTAAATAAAATGCATGATATATGTGAAGGTGTTTGAAACTCTCAAAATTAAAATTATATTTTTAAAACTATAAATATCCTAAAAATATAAATGTTATCAATGTTGTTGTGAATGTTAAGTAATAATAATAATAGATCCAATTCCATTTTTTAAGAAATATAATCAAAATTGAACTCTACATTTATTCTGTGCCCAAGGCAAGAATGCTACTCTATGATTGCCCATTTAATGTCAGAGACTGTGTGAATCAGGCAGGGGAGAAGGAGAGAGAGGAGTAGTTGTGGTTGTTATTCAGAAAGTGGAAAAGAGACAGCATAGCCCAGAGGAGGGAGCTGGGTGAAAGGAACATTTCAAAGAGACTTTATTTTAATTGGATTCCTATAAGACTGCTGGAATTTACCTTTTCAGTTCTCAAGATGATGTATTTACCCTATCATTGTAAGATATTTTTTTGAAATTTATGTGGTTGACTATATATTGGCTGAGTAGTGCTGTAAAATCACTCAATGCTTTCGGATGCTCCTCTTTCTCTTCCTTCTCCTCCTCCTCCTTTTTCTTCTCCTCTTCCTCCCTTCTCTTTTCCTTCCTTCCTTGGAAAATATCCCTATCTGAGTAAAGGAGTTCCTATATCCAGCTTAAGAGTCTTGTCAAATCCTTTTGAAACTTCTAGATCCCTAGAGTATGTGGACATGGGGAGTCCTTGGTGCTCTTTGAACTCGGCTGTTTACTTGAAGACATTTCATTACCAAACTAGGTAACATCTTCAGTGCATTGAACAGATAATCTAATCTGGGAGTGAAACTCCTGCAAGCAAACAACCAGTCTCAGAGCGCACCAGGGACTCTCCAGTTACACCCCGAGCCACAAATTTTCCTTGGTATAAGGGCTTGAAGATTCTATGTGATGTTGCAGTCCAACAAAGTTTGGAGTTACACCCTCCCTTGGGTTGCCATCCCGAAAGCAAATAAACCACAACAATGAAACTAAGGCAGTATTTAACACCATTATAATTCACACTTTAATTCAATATGGGGGTGAAGACATTTTGTTCTGAGATAAAATTTTCATTGATGAATGTTGGTTCTGGAAGTGGGTGTTTGAACTAGGCACACTGTGGACAGAAGGCTGTGGAAACGCTGTTCTCATTCCCACTAAATTCATTTTGCTCCAAATATCTCCATATACTATTAAAAAAACAATAACCCTATATTAGCACTTTTCTTACAGGCACTCTACCTTTTTCTCAGATTTGAACACTATGTATTTACTCTCACAAGTTAACAGCAAAATACATTTTTTCAGAGCATTAGTCTTTTTGTTTCCAATTGTACACATTCTATCAATTTTATTCTTCTTATTCTTCTTTAGGATTCACTACTGGGCCAATTTTTAGTGCACCTAATCCATGCCATAAGTGATTTTATTTTTTGTTTTTAATATGGGCTGAATTGCAATCCTGAGATCAATCAGAAATGAGGTTAGATGGCTAAGGTGAAAGTTGAAAGAAATGTACAAACAAATATTCCCTACTGAAAGTAGGATAAATTCAGAATATACATGCATCGAAAGGGATGTTAATTTACAATATTTTCCATCTGTTTATAAAGTTTAAGGCAACAAAATAAGTGCCTAGGGCAAATACTTTCTCCCTAGTTTCCCCCCCCCCCCCTAAATCTCATATTCTTGCTTAGGAATATGCTAAGCTCACAGATGTCTTCTTTTTTAAAAAAAAAAACTAAGTTATTTTTTTAAATTAATCACCTAATTTTCTGATTGGAATTGGATTGGGAAACTCATAATGAATTAAGACCAAGCAGTTTCATTCAGCAAGGACTCTCAAAGTTACAGAATCTGTCAAGTACCTTATTTCAGTCCGCAAATAGTTGAAGATCCTATTTGGATTATGGGCTTTGTAAAATAATTAACCAAGCAGATACCTAAAATGAAGCCTGCCTTGGAAAGGAGGGAGGGACTAACAGCACCTTCAGATGTCATCTTGTCCAGAATATAAATCTATATTTCCTTATTGAGTGTTTAACAAAAGTGACCTCCTTATGAAATTTATTTTTAATGCAGTTCTTTTATTTTGTCTGAAAAGCACATTTTGCACATAATAACTTATTGAATAAGAGTCAGAAGAGATTAGCATTCATTTTAATTCTGTCACTGTAATTCAAAGGAAGCACTGCTATAAAAAGTGATGGCAGAATCAAACACATGGATGTCATTATAAATTGTCATAGTGACACCTTGACAATACAAAATGTATACAGTACACTGATTCTAGTTATTTTCCACAACATGTTTTACAGCCTCTTTCTTATAGTTTCTCATTTTCAATTAATTTAAAGGCAAAGTCTCCTTCAGGTAAAATGCCAATTGTTATGTATGTATGTTTTCAAATCAGTTTTGACTTCTGGCAACTATTTGAACAAATCCCTGCAGTTTTGGGGACAAGGTTTTGTGAAATAGTGGTATACTCAATTAGAGTATATGATTTCAATTTGGTCCAAGTGCATTTCTGATTGATTGACTGACTGATTGATTGATTATGTACTATCAAATAAGTGCTGACTTTTACTGACCAGACAGATAAATTTTCTTAAGAGAATCTGTCCCCAACTTAGACCCTTCAATTTTTCAATAATAGAATAACAGAGTTGAAAAGGATTTTGGAGATGTTCTAGTCTAAACCGCAGCTTAGGCAGGGAACCTATACCTTTTCAGACAAATTGTTGCCCAATCTCTTCTTAAAAATTTCCAGAGTTGGAGCATTCACAACTTCTGGAGGCAAGTTGTTCCACTGATTAATTGTTCTAACTGTCAGGAAATTTCTCCTTAGTTCTAAGTTGCTTCTCTCCTTGATTTGTTTCCACCCATTGCTTTTTGTCCTGCCCTCAGGTCCTTTGGAGAACAGGTTGATCCAATCTTCTTCATGATGCACTCTCATGGTTACTAATTATCCTCTTCTGCTTACTTAGCATAATGTCTCTGAAATAAGAGAATTCTTCCAAGCTTCTATCAGTATTGGATTGTATTTTGGATGATTGGAAGTCTGGATGATGACATGATGATGATGTTGGATTGTGTTTTGGATGATTGGAAGTCTGGATGATGACATGATGATGATGTTGCATTCAAGCCAGTATTAACTACTGCCTTGACTGAACAATTTTGTTGTATTTTTCTTGGTCAGATGCTTCGGAAGTGGTTTGCTCTTGTCATCTAACTAGGGCTGAAAAAAAATGACTGGCCCAAGGTCACCTAGCTATTTTTTTTCCCTAAAGCAGGACTAGAACACATAATTTTTCTAGTTTTAGCCAGTGCCTTCAATGCTATAACAATATGGTTTTTAATGAAAAGATTTAAACATGGTGTGCAGATTTAAATCTGTGTGTGAATGGAAACTGAAGAATTTCAGAACAGATTTGAGAATCTGGCTTTAAAGGTATAGCTGGATTCAAAATCTAGTAAGCCAGCCTTATAAGCAAGTGGTAGTATGTAATCATATACTTTAGTTTTACCATTGCATGGTCCAAGTTTCACCGTTGTTGAAATTGTCTAATAAGAAGACTGGGAAATATGGCTAACAAACAATTTGGTTGGCTGGCAGGCCAAATATCCAATTTTTTCTATGGAACAACTGATATTGCTATGGTTTATTTTCATGTTACATTGCTCTCAATATTCCCTCATTGTTTTCTTTTTTATGTGAAAGCTGGCTCAATAGCAATAATTGTGAAAGAGATCTTGGAGTCCGACTGGACAATCGTGTGAGCCAGCAGTCTATAGCAGCAGCCAAAAAAGCCAGTGCAATTGTAGGATAGAATCAAGGTCACATGAAGTATTAGTATTGCTTTATAAAGCCTTAGTACATAAGCTCACACTTAGAATACTGCATTCAGTTTTGACCACTATATTATAAAAAAAGATGTAGAAATTCTGGAAAAAGTGCAGAGAAAAGCAACAAAGATGATAAGAGGTCTGCAGGCTAAAACATGAAGAATGGTTGCAGGAATTTAATATGTTTAGGCTAGTGAAAAGAAGGACTAGGGGTAACATGATAGCAGTGTTCCAATATTTGAGGGGCTGTCACAAAAAAGATGGGATCGACTTTTTGGCAAAGCACCAGAAGTCAAAACAAGAAACAATGGATGGAAACTAATTAAGGAGAGATGCAATCTAGAACTAAGAAGAAATTTCCAAAAACTGAGAACAATTAACCAGGGAAAGTTATGGATGCTTCACCACTGGAGTCATTTAAGAAAAGACAAGACAGACACTTGTCTGGAATGGTATAGGGCACAGGTAACAAACTTGATTTCATTAAAAGCCACACCAGGGTTGTGTTTGACCTTGGAGGGATGGGGGGGGGGGGCATGGCAGCTTGACATCACTCATGTCAGGGGTGCCTGTGGCCTGAGCACTCTGCCAGTGAAAACTGGCTCCATAGCTCCATTTTTGGCCGGGATGACCTCCTGCAACACTCCCCCCTCTGAGCTCTGTTTTTGCTAGCAGAGGTACTGCAGGCCAGACTTTCACTGTTTCCAGAGTGGCCCCATGGGCCAGATATAGGCATCCTATGGGCCAGATCTCGCCTTGACTATGACATCCCTGGTATAGGGTCTCCTGCTTTAGTAGAGGATTAGACTAGAAGACCTCCAAGATCCCTTCCAACTTTGTTATTTTGTTGTTATATTAGATGCAGATGGTGCACTGCAAAGATACCTTTTTCTTGATTTTGAGTACTTAAATATGACTAAATTGTTTTCTTGACAATTATGTGGAGGTGGTTTTTACTGCCTTATTTCAAGATGTTTCTTTCAAGTTTCCGTCTACTCTACAGAACTGGGCTCCCTTAGCAGAGTGTCACCTAAGTAGTAACATACTTGTACTTTTCAACCAGGGTTGACTAAATGATTCCTGCAGATATATCTGTCTGTAATTCCAAGGGAATATCTTCTCCCAGTGTTTCCATGTGATTAAACTATTTCATGAACAACTTTAACTCATTCTGCTTTTCGCAAGAAAGAAATCAAATCTTAAACGTTTCAGTGTAATTTTGTAATGATGTGGTGAACGAACAAAGGAGAATGCACACACAGAGTCTCCAAAACCATTCAGTCTGTTGTCCATTTAATTAATATTGCAAAGTTTCTCCTATTAAAGCAAGACTTCAGATATTATCTGAGATCCATACAGCTGTTCTCCTAAACCTGTTGTGAAATAGGGTATAGCAATAACACTTTACAGCCCTCTCTAAGGCTCCTCATTTTACCAACCTCAGAAGGATGGAAGGCTGAGTCAACCTTGATAGAGTCAGGATTGAACTCCTGGCAGTGGGAATGCAGAGTTATCCTGTTTGTAGTGCATTCTAATCACTGCACCATCACATTTTTATGGGTATGCTATTTCTGGCAACCTATAAACCACTGACCTATTCCTTTCACTTAAATCAGGATGAATCCTACATTATGTGGGAGAAATCCTTGGAGGGAGAAGAGATTAGCCCAAATATAGGCACAGTCTCAGTGAAGGGTATTGGCCTATGATTTCTCCCAAATGCCTATTTTAGTCCTGTTCACAGTGAGATAGCAAGAAAGGCAGTGAAGTTGTGAATAATTGATGGAGGATTCTGTCCTTGGGGAGCTGATTCTTTGCTTTCATAAGGACTTCATTCGGTGTTTTTCTGTGATTATAATTTTATTCTTTTTGTAAAGTAATAACATGGAGTTGTACTGCATTTTTTTCTCAGATACCGGTTTTCAGTGCTTCACTTCAATAAACCAGCACTTGGCTGTGTTTCTAAATTAGCTCAGGGGTATTAGTGTTTCTCAAACTTGGCAACCTTAAGATATGTGCACTTCAGTTCCCAGAATTCCCCCATCAGGAATAGAAGAATTGTTCCTCACTTGGAAAGATGAAATAGAGGTGTTTGTGCATTAGATAGGAGGGTGGAAAATAATCGCCTTTCAATTTTCTGTATCTAGGACCAAAATAGAACCATTGAAAAGTGTAGTTACTTAATCACAAATGATAAATATAATCTCTATTATAATGAGTTTTATCACTAAAAGGCCAAGAAATCTTTCTTGTTAAATTACCATTTTTTTCTTTCTTCTGAAAGCAATAAATAACCTGGTATCAAGCAGGTTTTCATCACAACCAAAACTGTAGCATACCTTCAAACAATACATTTTCTTGTTGAAGCACAAACATTCCCCTCAGTTAGAAATTCAGCTTGGTAATAATATGGACCTATTAAATGAACTTATTTATTAAGAAACCCCAACCAAGTGGGTATCACCCACTCGTACAGGACTAAAGATACAAGAAGTTTTGGTCATTTGTAATTTAAAATGTATTAAAGGTGCATTAATGTGGACAACAGGTGATCATGTCCTAAAAAATGTTAATCATTCCTAATTGGATAAGTATATGTGAGACTCACAGCCTTTTGAAGTAGCCCAGATCAGAAGATAAGTACCATCACAATCAATGATCATTTTTTTCTTTGCTGCTGTCTAGTGGTTGTGCAATTCAGATCTAGTAAACTAGATTTTGGCAGAGAAGAAAGGAAGCTATTCATGTCATGAAATTCAAATTAATCAGAAGCCCAAATAAATACAGTGACGACCTTTTGAGGTATTCAAGGTTAAGAAGCAGACATAGAGGGATGTTCTTGTTATTGTGTGGTAAAATTAGAGAATCTTGAAAACCCATAAAACTTTCTATCTGTTCCATCTTACACTAAATACAATCAAGACAAATTTATTTTAAATTTCTTCCTCATGCTTTCTTCTTCCTCAAATCTGAGGGTTTTTTTTCTGAAACTCTTGCCTTCATGATTCAATCATTACAGTTTTGCATCCATTCAGCTGGTTGGATGTATGCAAAACTGATTATATCAGGTAGAATTCAACCATTATTCTTTTATTACATGTTGT
Source organism: Pseudonaja textilis (assembly GCF_049901715.1). Classification (NCBI taxonomy): domain Eukaryota; kingdom Metazoa; phylum Chordata; class Lepidosauria; order Squamata; family Elapidae; genus Pseudonaja; species Pseudonaja textilis. The sequence continues at coordinate 14,192,874 of NC_142008.1, forward strand.
CCTATAAATAAATAAACAAACAAATGAACAACCAAATAAACAAACTGCTAGATAATTGAACCAAGTCAGATATATTTCAGGGCTATCCTGGAGCTGTGAGGAATTGCAAACAATAGAGAGAGTAAAAGTGTGAACAATGAAAAGTAAGTTACACATTTTAAAAATAAAAACTCTTTATAAATAATATTCAGTAATATACTGCTGATCCACCAAATAACTGATTATCAGCAAAAACATTTTTGCTCTTATTTTTGTATTGCAGTTCAATATTTTTTGATGGCTTTAATCTAAACTTATGTTGTATAAAAGCTTCTTTTGCATTTGTTCTATCTGTTGTATGAAACTCTGGAGGTTGTCTGATGCAAATTAACCCTGCCATCCATACCATCCATTTCTTGAGGGAACCAAGTAATTGGTTTTATTATCACAACAATTCTGGGGCATATCTGAGCGTCTTAAATGTAAGCAATTATAAGAAAATACTCCATTTGCTTTCTACATAATATTCTATCTGACAGGCAATTCTCTTGATGCATCTTTATAAATATGACAAATAAAAGCAGATTGTGTAAGTCTTCCTCAGAGGATCAGAACTGTCTGCACTAATGTGCACATTTGAAATTGTAAATTTTGCTGAAATGTTACGCATTGCAATCCCCAAACAGCCCTTGCTTTTAGGGCCAGATTAATTCTTATGTTAAATATTTTAGCACAGAATGTCTAGACCTACCCTGTTGTCCAGATCTACCTGAAAATGCTACCTACCCTGAAAGTAAGTCCCAGGATCTTATTTTCAGAGAAACACAGTTCCATGATGTTCTTGTTCCTTCACGTCAGGAATCTACTATATGTGATCTACTCCTGTTCTTTTAAAATTTCCTAAAATACTTTATCTTCTCAATGAGATCAAACAGTTAAAAGATTGGATTAGGGTAAAGAGTTTAGAAGAGGAGAGTACATCTTCTTAATTGAGCGCCAAATTTTTTGTTGGATTGTAACAAATTAAACATTTGTTAGGTGTTTTATGACCTTTCTTGCCACAGTTGTTAAGTTAATCACTGAAGTTCTTAAGTTAGAAACATGGTCACTAAGTGAATCTGGCTTCCCCATTGATTTCATTCATTAGAAGGTCACCAAAGGTGACCACCTGATTGCTGGGCATTGCAACTGTCATAAATATGATCCAGTTGCTAAGTGTCTGGATTCCGATCACATGATTGTGAAAATGCTACAATGGTCATCAGTATGAAAAATGGCCATACGTCACTTTTTTCAGTGCAATTGTAATTCTGAGCAGTCACTAAGCCAATTGTCATAGATTGAGGGTTCCTTGATTTCAGTGATTCAGGGAGGTGCCTAGGATTGTAAGGCGAACCTATAACATGTGTGCCACAAGTGGCACGCAGAACCATTTGTGCCAGCACATGAGACACAGGCAAACTTACCTCACTGCGCATGCACGCGCCTCACAACTGACTTTTCGGCTGGTTTGAGGCCTTTTTCAGCCTCCCAGAAAGCTTTTCAGGAAATAGGCCCGGTATTACACGAAGTGATGAAACAGGTATATTATTCATCCTGAAAAGCCTTGCAGAGGCTTTTCCAAGCCTCTCGGAGGCCAAAAAAGGCCTCAAACCGGCCGAAAAATCAACTGTGAGGTAAGGGGCTGGGGGGCTGGCAGGGGGTGGGATTGTGTGCACATGCACTGGGGGTGGGGCTGCACTGCATTCTGGGTGTTGGTACGTGAGTGCAAGCACAAACGTGCAATTTTTGGCATAGTAGCCCCAAAAGGTAAGCCACCATTGACCTAGGACTTCCCTGTTCATCCATACAGGTTCTGCCCAGACCAAATATCTATTCTAAACCCAGACAAGAAGACAGAATTATGCATTTCTACTCTATTGTGGAAGCTCAGGGAGAGATATGGTTCAATGCCTCCACCCAAGCTATATTACTTTCGGGTGGGTTTTCTCTTCAACTTGCAGATAATTTTTTTTTTTTAATGTATTATTTTTTTCCTAATTTGTGATTTTACAGCTGCTGTTGAAACTTAGAGTCATGTAATATTGTGCTTTATGATCATGTTGCTTAGCAATCATTGTCTGATCCAATTGCTATTGTTAAGTGAGGACTACTTATGTGTGTACAAGTAGGTTATGATAGCAATTCAGACTAGGAACTCCATAGTTTAGTGATACACTGTCATATGACCATGTTGGGTAGTGATGGAACTTCTGTACTAGTTGCTAACATTGAGGACCATGTGGATTGTTAACTAACGACTTCATGTGACCAAGATTTCCAACTTCTGCTGGTTTCCCCATTGACTTTGTGAATACTGGAAAATACTGACAATTGCAACCATGTAACTATTGACTGTGTTGGCCAGAACTCTGATGGTCTATCATAAATCCCTTTTCCTTGGTGCTAATATAACTTTGGTCACTGAACAAATAGTCATAACCTGAGGACTAACTGTAAATTCCATCTTGCAAAGTCCTTGATTTTTCAAGAGTTGTTGAAACTTTAAAATGACCCCATATTAATTTTAGCCACTAATCTGCTAATGTAAGACATACTACCTTCATTCTCATGTGACACAATATTAATATATATTTATAATATTTTTATATTATAAATATATACTACATACATAAAATATGTGTATGGTGTATGCGTATATGCATGCAACAGGAAAGACATCCAGCCAGTAAACACTCAGCTCCATTTAGTTGGCCTGGATCCGCCCTAATGGAAGGGATTAAGGGGTCATTAAAAGTAAAAGTAAATAAATATATACATTATACATTATAACTTGGGATGCTTGATTGGTTAAATTCATTTAAAGGTAACAGAGAAAATAATGTTATTAACAAAAGAGCAGCAAATGTATTACAGCTAATTGCAAATACTTTTAAAAATAGTTGGACTAATACAGGGGTGGGATTCTACCTTTGCTGGTACTTTGCTTGTGTGGAGTGACCATTCAAAGTTATAATGGCAGTGAAAAAGGTGACTTATGACCATTTTTCACACTTACGATTGTTGCAGCATCCCCACTGTCATGAGAGGCCAGGCCAGTGCCTCGATGTGAGTGATATTGAGTTGGCCACACCCAGCCAATAACATGACCACCAAGCCATGTCCACCCAGTCACATGACCATCAAGCCACGCTCACCACCTAAGGCATGCCCACAGAACCGGTTGTTAAAAATTTTGAATCCCACCCCTGGACTAATGGGATAAGATTATTTTATTGAGGTGAAAAGGATATGAAAGAATGTGTGTTTTAGCCTGAAAAAGGAGGAGAAGAAGGAGGAGGAGGAGGAGGAGGAGGAGGAGGAGGAGGAGGAGGAGGAGGAGGAGGAGGAGGAGGAGGAGGAGGAGGAGAAAAGTTTCAGATATGCCAAGCCAAAAAAAAGAGTCAAGAATAAAGATTTAACTACCAATGAGACAATTCCACTCATGTCATTCTGCAAATATAAATTATAATGGTTAGCCTCTCAATTTAATCTGAAACACGTTAGGTTGAAGCTTCAGCAAATGTTCCAATTTATAAATTGTTCTTTCTTGCATGTGAATTAATTATATTCAATAACATTTCCATGCTCATTTAATATTGCAAATGTCTGATTTCTTTCTTCATTTAGAGCAGTATCAGGCATCATAAGGAACTAAAATCATCAGTGTCAAGTCCCATCCTATTTCTTTTATATGATCTGGGATTCATCTCTATCAAAAAATAATCAGAACCCAATAAAGATTATCTGGAGTTTCATTTCCACTAATTTGTTTATGTTGCCCAAAGCACAGGAATGAATGTATTCCTTCAAGAGTTCAAGGAAGCATACATGATTCTCCTTCCTATAATTTCTCCAACAGCCCTGCAACTTTTGGGTGAGAAGAGACCAGCCTTAAGTCCTATTTTGTCAGGTACAAAACAGCAAGCAATTTGTAAATTTGCAGCACAGAAAATTTATTCAAGATTGTACGGAAGCATCTGGTCAACAAAGTTCAACACATACTAAATTGATGTCAGATAAAGTTCAGTACCATTCAGGAGTGTTTAGACTTGGAGTGCTTGTGGAAAAATAATTGTAAGCTAATGACATGCTTAACTCTGCACACCCAGCTATGCTTGTTTGTCTACATATTTTGAGTTTACAAAATTGAGGGTGGATTTGAATTCTAGTTCTAATGTAACATCTTAACTATGATACTGATTAGTTTTTATGCTACAAATGAACTTGCCATTATTTGTACACTCACCACATATAAAAGGCAGAATCAGCGATTAGAAAGAGATTTGGGGCTTGCAGAAATAAATATTTGGGAGACAGAACTAAAGCACTAGGAAGAACCTAAATATCATAAAGAAGGTAGTGGAAAGTTTGAGTAGTTCAGAATACCACCTATGACTGGCCCTGCATCCATCTATTCTCTGCCTCTCAAGTCCCAGATGATTGGCTGGGTCTTCTTTTGTTGCCCTACATAGGAGCACGGAGCTGGAAAGCAGGATAGTGGGGTTGGGAGAGAGTGGGGAAAGAATGGAAATTTTACAGTATCCTGCCATGCCCACCAAGCCACGCCCACAGAACCAGTAGTAAAAAAAAAATGAATCCCACCACTGAGCTTATAGATGATAGATAGATGATAGATAGATAGATAGATAGATAGATAGATAGATAGATAGATAGATAGATAGATAGATAGATATTGATACATAAGAGCTACAAAGACACATACAAGAGTTGCACAAAGCAGGAGAATCAATTGGCTTAAAAATAAACCTGAAGAAGAGCCAGGTTATGTTTAATTCACCAAAGAACTAGATGTAGTAGACCACTGCATATACCTTGGCCAATGAATCTCAATGGAAGGTGATTCAGTAAAGGAAACTCAATGTGTTAAATGTTGTTGGCAGACATTCAGCAAACTAAGCATAATTTTCAAAAACAACCTGAAGAGAAAAGTTTTTGATGAGTATATGCTACCTGCTCTAACATATGCTAGTGAAACGTGGACACTAACCTCACAGCTGATACAAAAGCTATGAGTGACTCAAAGAGCCATGGAAAGATACATGTTTGGTATTACAAACCAAGACAAGAAAGAGTTGCACATGGATTAGAGAACAAACAACAGTATACTATATCATCAAAAAGAGTAAAAGAATTGAAATGGAAATGGACTGGTCACAAAGCAAGAAGAATTGATAGCAGGTGGACCAAGGCAGTCATAGAATGTATCCTATTTGATTAAAAGCACCCACAAAAGAAACCTAAAAGAAAATGGATTGATGACATCACCAAGTTTTGCAGGCCTAGTTGGCAAAAGAAAACTCAGGACCATATTGGTTGGAGACATGTGGAAGAGGCCTCCGTCCTGCAGTGAATAGACAGTGACTAAAGTTATACTGATATGTGGGGAAGGACACCTATCTTTCTCTTGTTATTGCAATCAATATTTCAGGAAATAAGTAAATAAATAAAGCAGGAACAATTATGCTACTAAAACTTTGTGTCTTTGCCACTGGAATTCAACAGTGCAATATTGAGGTGTTCAAGTGGTGCAGTCAGTGGGTTTGCCCATTTTGAAGAATTTCAAACAAAGGCAAGGAAACTCAGCTCAGAATAAAAAAAAATTGCTGTCACAACTTGTATTGCAAGCTTGTTATTGGCAAATGCTATGAACCTCACTCTTAACTGTTACAGCCATTTTGTACAGAATGTATGACAGGTGGCTTAAGATATAAGGATTTGATTGAATACAGAGCTATTTTCCCACTCAGGAGTATCTCTTCTTCTTTTTATTAAGTTCCCTTCTTGCTGACTGTTTCCATGGTAATCATCACACTCCAGAACTCTTTTGAGAAAAGTGATTCATCCCAAAAATATTTTTTTATTAAAGATCTGCTCAGTTCTTTGCAGCTTAGTTGGTACTCGCCCATGAGCCGGCCACTGACTGGAATTTAGCTCTGAGTCAATTTCTTCAAAAACTATTCTGTTTCTGAATGCTATAATTATGCCATATTATTTTGGTCCATGTTCTGAATCATCCACTGGTTTTAGCAGGATGGAAAAAGAAGAAACCAACAACAATTCTGTACTGTTGCTACAACAGAAAAGTGTGATAAACTCAAGAAATTCATCTGCAACTGACTTGCATTTCTCTGTTCAAAATAGTACCTACCTGTTTCAGCTATAGCTTGCATATGTTTAAGGAGAGCCTTTCAAAATAATTTACTTAACGTCATTCCTTTACTGACACAGAGGAATAGAAAGGTCTATATTTGGAGATATGGAATGTAACTGCTTTTTTTTTAATCCACTGGTTGGTGAATTGATATCTGTTTGCACCAGCTTTCTCACTCTTATAATGCATTTATCAGTTTATCTTGTTCTATTTCTATTTTTTTTCCTCCAATGCTGGCTACTGATGATAGGAATGAAATTCCACACATCTGAACCATCATTTCAGAGAATTATCTTTGGTCATGCTAGGATGGACTTTTCCATTATGGTGTTCTCTTTTGTGTTAATCTTAACAGATGGCTAAAATCTTATTGGGTGGGAATTATATTGGGACTAATTACATGTAAATATAACCCATGACTTCTGATCACAACTGGGACCAGAATTTCTGTTTTTAAACAAGGCAATTGTTAAGTGAGTTGCACCTAATTTTAGAACCTTGTCTTTGTCATGGTTCTCAAGTGAATCACTTGTTAAGAGAAGCTGACTTCCAACTTTACTTATCAGAAATCATCTGGGACAATTGCAAATGGTGATCACATGAAATGATTTAACCATTGTAAATAAATGTCGGCTGCACAGTTCCTGAATTTTAATCATATAAGCATAGGGATGCTATAACAATCATGAATGAGAGGTACTAGTTGTAAATTGCCTTTTTTAGTTGTGCTGTTGTAATTTTGAATGGTCACTAAAAGAATGGTTGTAAGTCAAGAACTATCTGTACACAGCATCTTGTACTAGCAAGATATCAAATTGGGAAAAGCTGTATTTCAGAGTGAAGACTTTGCTTTTAGGTACTATATAAATTAAACTGGGATCAAACTTTAAAATTACTGAAAGTCTAAATTGAATTGTACCATTGAAGAGAACAGATGATGGGAATGTGAGAGAGACCCCTATAGATAGAGAAGTGATAACTAGTACCAAAAAGCCATCACTAGACTCTCTTAAGATGTAGAGTAACCTGTCTACAAGATTTCCTTTTTTCCATTATGGGGAAAATGAATTAGATTTTCAGCATCTTATTTACTCTGGAGAAGGAACCGACAAAAATAAGGAATGGAAGACCTAGGAAGACAAGGCTTTTCAAATTTGGCACGTTTAAGACTTGTGGACTTCAACTCCCCAAATTCCTGAGCTAACATGAATGGAAGAGGAATTTTAGCAGTTGAAGTCCACAAGAATTAAAGCTGTCAAGTTTGAAGACCCCTGACCTAAGAAGATAAATTATTTTTCCCAGCAATTATCTTCCAACCGATGAAATGCAAATTTCTATCAAGTGGAGGATTTCAGAAAAATTGTCACAGTGGTAAAGGTGATGATCTTGTGGTTATTGATCTTGTAATCTACCTGGGGGAAGTGGGGAGATCAGAATACCCTGCATTTGATTGTAGTTTCATCTCAAGAAGTCTGTAGCTTCCCTAACTTTCCATGCTTTCATGAAAGTCCAAGGGGGATTTGTCCATCAAATTCAGAGAAAGCAATTGAGTGGATGATTTTATCACATTTCTCCACTGCAGATGGAATGGAAAAATCTATTAAAGAAATATGGTATTCCTATACAAAGTAATTAAAGCAGGATAGCATCAAGTTGCAGATGAACCGTCTGAATGTCAGATCACTGATTGAGTTAAATCATGTCGTCTTTATGCTTTGGCCATCTACGTAGGTAAGAATATGTTAAAATCCAATCCTACAACCGAAGGGAGATATTTCAGAAAGGATTTGCCCTAGTTAAGCAGGCAGTCCATAGAGAGTCAGGTTTGGAAAATCAAGAGCTACATTTGGCAGCTTAAAGAGTCCAGGATACTATATCCAGAAAGTGATAATTTACAACAGCTTGACAATATATCTGGCTGCTCTGAAAAGCAGCAAATTTCTGTCTTCACAGTGTACACAAATCACTAAAATACATTTTTCTTTATTCCCTCATCTGCAAGCTTCTTAATAAACAGAAATGGGAGGTGGCACATTCGTTCCTTTCGCTGGAAAATATTGAGAGGCACTTGTGCTTTGTTTTATCCTGACCTTCAAAAGTTTTCTGTCACTAAATTCTTACCTCACAGATGTAAGATTCAAACTTGTGCTTCCAAAGTTGAAGCAAACAGCTGTTTGAGGGCAGGAGAGAAAGGAAGAAACTCAGGTTTGCAATACAGTTAATAACACAGCATAGATCTCTTGTTTGTTTTCTTCTGTCCTAAAATTTCTGGAGCAGACATCTCTTGATCACATTCAGTTGCTCAGTCACTGTCTGGCGAAAAGCTGCTTTTTCAAATGAGCTGATTTCCACTTTGCATTATGAGTGTGTGTGTGTTTGGTGGTGGTGGTGAGATATCATTTTTTTCTGCCATGGATACACAGGGGAGGGAAGGACAGCCAATCCTGATGCGCTGAAACATTTGCATTGCAAGCAGATGCCTGAAAATATGGGCATTGGGGGGAAAAGGGGGGCATTTTAACCATAATACAGCAGCTTTACATGGATTAGGCCTATTGATTTTAATAGACTTAATCGTACCCGGCACGATATTGCATTAAGATCATTCTCCGATACTCACAATAGAATTAAATGTTACTGTTAAAAGCATAATCAAAAAATTGATGTTTGCCAGTGCCTCCCCTGCCCAAGGCATAATATATGCTAATCTCCAGTAATGTGATAACTTCCAGATTCTCAACCAGCTATCCAGAAGACGGATGAATTGAAAAAAATATCCCTAAAGGTTCTATTTATTTGATTAGAATTTTTTATCCTGCCTTTACTGCTTTGTAAATAACTCAGTTGCATGTTTGTTTCCTAAATTCATGAAGCTATTTAATTATTCACTTATTAGATTGACACCAATATTTCCCCTGAAAAGTCAGAGGCAGAGAGATAGCACATCTTCACTCATTTTATTTTTTATTTTGCAAATCCTACAAGATGAGCAAGGAAGAGAGACCAGTTAGTTTCTGTGGTTGAAGTTAGGTCTCTCTTGTTACAGTCATATTTGTCTTAATTTTATATCATTCCTATCAAACAAGATTGATATTATTCTTAGAAACCAAGTTTTTTACAGACTAATATATAGGATTAATCTTACATCATTCTTATATAATATATCTTTTCTGATAGATTCCGTTGCTCTTAATTTAAGGTTATATCTTGAGTTAAATCTTTTTATTTTCAGTCTGCGTTCTTTGAACTTCAAGGATCTTCCATCGTATTTTTAATTTTTCACCTTTAACAGATCTGAATTTTCTGACTATTTGATGATCATAACTAAAATGTTAAGTTGTAAAATTAGTGCTTTTTAATATTTGTGATTGACAAGGGATTTTTTTTTTTAAAAAAACTATTTTTGTCTTTGGTTGTGCCCTGTGAGAAGCACAAAGATTTTCAGAGGCCATCACAATGTGGTTTTTTTTTTTTTTTTTTTGAGAGGAGCAGGGTCAGAGGTTGGCTGCTGCTGGTTCAGACTGGTTCACCTATACTGGTAGTTTTGACCACTGGCTGGGCCCACCCCTCACCCCAGTGTTATCCCATCCTATATATCTCACTCTCTGGCTTGCTCGCTCTGCCCATGCAGCCCAGCTGATTTCTATGCCTCACCCACCCTACTCACTGAGACTGCCTGAGAAGATGTGCTAGAAGCTGCATGCATGAAATTGCCATGTGATTGAAGCCACACACAAGTGCTCACATTTTTGGTTCTGCACTAGGTTCGTTGGTTGTTAAATTATGTGAAGCCCACCTCGGGGCGGGGGGTTGGTTCCTTCAAATTGTTGCAAACCAAACTATCAACAATAGATTTTCTCCTCAATGTCTTTCCAGATTCAAAAGTTAGAAAAAGGCTCTCTTTAAGCTTTAATTGGCAGGAAATCATAGAGGGAGGATATTGAACCTCACATTTGCTGTTTCCTTTTTTATATCAGTTCTTTAAAGTCCTGTGATGGCTATCATTTTATTACCAGATTAAGGACTAAGAGACTTTTAAACCCAAAGTTTCTGGACCAATGTAGGAATGGTTACCCATTTTATTTTTTGCTATCATAATTACATACAGGTAATCCTTGGCTTATGACCACAATTGAGCCCCAAAATGATATTGCTAAGTGAGTCATTTATTAAGTGAGTTTTACCCCATTTTAAAGTGGTGTAAATAGTACATTTTATACTACCTGCCAGCATTCCAAAGATTATCCATTCCAGCCAGTAACTCCAAGACAAACATAATCTCAAAGTACATTTATTAGAATAGAAACTTGGCACCTCTGTGGAATTCCGTAACTAAAGTTTACCCCGGACTTCCCACGAGGACCCAACCTATAAACCATTCCCTTTTCCCCACATCATACATCATGTGAAATAATCCCCCTTCAGTCCCAATTCTTCGTGTTCCATTTACAATGACCTTGAATTACTAAAGAATTTATTTTGTCTACTGAGACCTACTCAAATAATATCAGCCCTCTCCATTCCTCCGCAACTATGTGGCAGCTTTTAACAATGATTCCAAAACTGACACTACCCTTGTGCAATGAAACACTGCAGTTGTTAAGCTAGTAGCATGGTCGTTAAATGCATCTGACTTCCCGACTGACTTTGCTTTGTCAGAAGGTCACAAAAGCTGATCACATGACCCCAGGGCACCGCAACCATTATAAATAAGAATCAGTTGCCAATTATCTGATTTCTGATCATTTGCCCATGGGGATGTTGCAATGGTCCTGTGTGAAAGAGGGTCATAAGTCACTTTTTTCAATGACATTGTAACTTTGAACAGTCACTAAAGGAACTGTTGTAAGTCAAGGACTACCTGTAGTTGATACCAGTATGTATATACATATGTATTTGATTTATGTCCCACCTTCCCTTCAAGAGAAGAAGTAGTCTCCATAGCACCAGGTACTTCATTTTTCCCCACCGTAAAACCCTTGTGAGATACAGCAGGTCAAAAAAGAATGACCCAAAGTTAGCAGAGAATGGTTGAGAATGGAGTAGAACTTGGGTCTTCCTTAGTCTAATACAATACATTTAACATTACATCACATTTTTGAAAATTGTATGTAAAAGCACAGAATGAGTATCCATACTGTAAATCAATGCTGATATGGTTTCTGAATTCAGAGGAGACTTACATATCATGGACCTTTGAATCCTATCTCAGAACCAGTCATTCTAACTTAGAACCTGTATTCCTCATTTTCCCTCACTCCTCTTGCACACAGTTTCTCATTAATATGGAGCAAATCCAGAGTTTGATGGATAATGCATATGGTAGGCAGATGTTGGCTTTAACTCCTAGGAGTTGAACTTCTAAAATATTTATTTTAAACTTCTGAGGGTTGTAGGGGTTACAACTGATAATGTCACACTGGTTTGGAAGATAGCTTGGAGGTTACTGAAGGGGCAATGTGAGAGCTCCAGCTTTTCAAAATCTTAAGATACCCATTTTGTTCCTTGAAATACTGCCAACATAGAAACAAAAACGTTTTTCTAAAAATTTTGAGGGATCAGAATCTTTGAAGGGATGGAATAGTTCTTCAAGATACCAGTTTTGACTCCTAACACACACACACACAGAGACACACACAGACACACAGACACACACATACAAATAGGACAATACAGGTAGTAATCAGAGGTGGTATTCAGCAGATTCTGACCAGTTCTGGAGAACCGGTAATGGAAATTTTGAGTAGTCTGGAGAACCAGCAAATACTAGGTCTGACTGGAGATTTTACTGTATTCTTCCCCTGCCATACCCACCCAGCTACAACCACAGAATCGGTACTAAAAAAAATTGAATCCCACCACTGGTAGTAATCAACTTACAACAGTTCATTTAGTGACTGTTCAAAGTTACAACAGCATTGAAAAATGTGACTTATTTTCACAGTAACGACGTTTGCAGCACCCCCCATGATCTTAGGGTTAAAATCCAGATGTTTGGCAACTGGTCCAGGTTTATGACCATTGCTGAGGTCATGCAATCCAACTTTTGTGAACTTCTGATAAGGAAAGTCAATAGGATTCATTTAACAACAAGGTTACTAACTTATCAACTGCAGTAATTCACTTAACAATAGTGGCAAGAAAGATTGTAAAATGTGGCAAAACTCACTTAACAAATGTCTCACTTAATAGCAGAAAATTTGGCCTCATTTGTGGTCATAAGTGAAGGACTATCTATACAATCACAATAAAATCATAATCTTATGTACTTATAGGCATGCTTTTGATCTTTTTCGTACAGATTATTATTTTTTAAATATACAAATATAATATATTGTAAATACATACAATATATGTCATGGGAACTATGGCATAACTAAAAAACACAATAAGAGTTCTAATTTTTATAAAAATTAAAAATAATAGCACATTTCATGTTATTATTATTAACTTTTGTCAATCCAGGGCAGTCCCTTGATTTACAATCACAATTGAGCCCAACATTTCCATTGCAGGTGTTAAATGAGTTTTGCCCAATTTTAAGACATTTTTTGTTACAGTTCTTAAGGGAATCACTGCAGTTGTTAAGGGAATCATAAAGTGAATCTGTTTTCCCCCCCACTGATTTTGATTGTCAGAACCCATCTGGGAAGGTTACAAATGGTGATCACATACCCCAGGGAGAGTGAGATCATCATAAATATATGCTAGTTGCCAAGTGCCCAAATTTTGATCACATAACTATGTCCATGCTGCAATGGACATAAGTGTGAAAACTGGTTTCACTTTGCTCAGTGCTATTATAACTTTGAATGGTCACTAAATTAATGGTTGTAAATCAAAAACTTCCTGTATTATCATCTGCAATATTAAATTAGCTAAAGCACTACAGTACGTAGATAGTATTGTCTTTAACAACCTGAAATGCTCAGAACACCTCTTCAGGAACCAAGAGATCAAATAAAAATAAAAATTGATGACTACTGTGGTGCCATGGCAAGCATAGCTTACACTGATAATTCTTAGATCCTCCAATGCCCAGTTGCAGAAAAGGTAGAATTTTGGTGCCACCACACCTGGCAAATGCCAAATTGAAAAATTATGACTTAAATTATTATTTTCAACTTTATGAGAGAGATGACTTTCCAATCTAATTTCTTCATCTTAACATTTACATCACAGAGACAGGCCACGTACATGGAATATATTTTGTCTTCTTTCTACAATACTGAATCTTGCATTTTCATTAGATCATCTTATTTGTTAGGTTCTTCTATTAAGCATTATTTTTTTTTGTCTGTATCAGATCCCCAAAGGTTCTAACTGACTAAATCCATTAGTATTCTAATTTTATCTTCTAAATTGGTGAATATTCTATCCCAACGGCAATAAACTCTTTGCAGCAGCTCTTAAAAACTGAGTGCAAACTGTGGCTGATCCAGAAAAAGGCAGAAGGGGCCAACAGTTCACAATCCCCACAGTGAATTAGCTGTACCTTTTGCCAGGTGTTAACTGAATCCAATGAATTCATTGAGCCATATAAAGACTTATACATGAATTAGATGCAAATTACCTGCAGGATTTATTTCTTTGCTTACTAAATTTTAAATGAAATTAAAATTTAATAATACAATTTAAATTTTAATACATTTTAGCGGTCCTTGGTGGTCTCTGAGCTTGGTTATTTTCTTGCAGATGTTTCATAACCCAAATCAATGCAGCACTGATGATATTACCTAGTGTGGATAATGAAACATCTGAAGGAAATCAAGCAAACTCAAAAGAGCTCAAGGACTCCTCATGTTAACCTTGATCTACAAATATTCTCCTTTATTAGTACCTTTTTAGTATTATTTTAAGTAGCCCAGAGTGACTGACAGTGAATGGGCAGCCATATACAGGGAGACCACAATTAAGACCAAAATTTATATTCGTAAATGACAAATGTGTTGTTTGTTGAGTTTTGCTCCATTTTACAACTTTGCTTACCACATTTGTTAAGTGAATCACTGCAGTTGATAAGTTAGCAACGTGGTTGTTAAGTGAATCTGCTTTCCCCATTGACTTTACTAGTCAGAAGGTCACCAAAGGTGATTATATGAACTTGGGATATTGCAACTGCCATAACTATGAATCAGTTGACAAGCATCTGAATTTTGAGCACATGACCAAGCATCTGAATTTTAAGCACATGCTGCAATGGTCATAAGAGTGAACAATGGTCATAAGTCAGTTTTTTCAGTAAAGTTGTAACTTCAAACAGTCACTAAATGAATGGTTATATATATTCTTAAGTTTTTGTGGGTACTTACATGTATGGCATTTGGCTTTGTTTGGGTATTTTCCCACGTCATTGTAGTTGTGCTTTTAAAGTTGTAGCAACGTTTCGGCAGAATCTCATCTGTGAGAGATGAGATGTATTGTGTTCATGACGATACAATACAGAAGCCTGATGATGGCAGATGAGATTCTGCCGAAACGTTGCTACAACTTTAAAAGCAAAACTACAATGACGTGAGAAAATACCCAAACAAAGCCGAATGCCATATATATATATATATATATTTCTTAAGAGAAAAAAAAACACACACTGAGACATAATAGAGACCCAGAAGATGAACAGACCTACGGAACAGCTGTCCTGCCCTACATAAGAGGTACTACAGACAAAATTAGTAAGATACTGCACAGACATCACATCAAGACTGTCTTCAAAACAGACAGAAAAATAGCAGCCATCCTCAGAAACCCCAAAGATAAAATCAACCTGGAAAACCAAGGCATATACGAAGTCCCCTGTGCATCATGCCTGGCCACATACGTTGGACAGACCAATAGAAGAATAAGTACCTGCCTGGATGGGCACAAAAATGCAGTCAAAAAGCTGGAACACACTTCCTCACTAGTCCAACTCATGGAAGCCACAGGTCATAGCATCAACTTCAATGGCACCAAAACCCTAGCCACTATAGAAAACCCCAGCCACAGAATCATCAGAGAAGCCATAGAGATTGACAAAAGACCAGAAAGCATGAATAGAAGAGATGATTCCACCAGACTGTCAATCATTTGGAAGCCTGCACTCACAAACAAAAAAAGCTCCACACCACAAGCCAGGCAAACACCTGGGCACAGACAGATCCCCCCGATACCTCCAGCTCAAACACACCCCAACCAGGCAGCCAGACGAAACCTAGCTTCTTAACTAATGATAGCCGTCCATTTACCTGGAGCCAAGCTGCACTAAAGGCCTCCAATAAAGTAACACAATGTTGCCAGCCAATCAAGAGACAAAAAGAGCCAAAAACCAGACAGGAGATATTAGAAACACCAATCAAGCAGAACACAGCGAACTCCAAGACCAATAAACACAGACCAAGACTCCCAACCAATCAGGGTGAAGAAAAAACCATTCTGGCACAGCAATAGGCTGCCCCAAATTTAAATCTGAAACCACTATAAAAGCCTGACTCACAGATGAACACTATACAGAAGCCTGATGATGGCAGATGAGATTCTGCTAAAGCGTCGCTACAACTTTAAAAGCACAACTACTATGATGTGGGAAAATACCCGAACAAAGCCAATGCCATATATATATATATATATATATATATATATATATATATATATATATATATATATATGTTATGACTCCCTTCAAATTCAAACGAACAAAACAGAAAGCAGCAGTTTCACAATTAAATCAAACGGAAAGAAGTCTTACAAGATAACGGCTGGCAGAAACCACAGCATAAATCTTTACTCTGTCCAGCAAACCAGTCCTGGCAATAAATCTCCAATCTCAGAGCTTCTTGCTGTAACGTCCTCACTCAAATAGTCACTTTGTTCCTGGCAAAATGTACCAGCCCAGCTGTGTCCTTTTATACTCATTGAGGCAACGTGCTAATTTACTGACTCGCTCTCCTCATTCGCTCCAGCTGATTTTGCCTTCTCAACCGTCTTCTATTTTTTACATTTAACCACAAATTTTCCAAGTTCTCATCTCCACTAGAAGACTCTCTCAAAACTTCCCTGTCAGCCATTCCCGGCTGTTGATCAGATAAGGAACCAGAGGAGGTCAAAGGTCCTGACAATTCTAATACATCAGGTCTGTCATCCTTTGTCACGTCCATCTCCTCATCCTGGTTATCAGTCCAATCACTAAGCCATGCCGGCTCATATTTTTCTGCCATGACCTCCTCACTTGAACTCATATCAGTCACAGGAGCTGAATCCAAGCCCGGAGCCACAACATACATACATACATACATACATACATACATACATACATACATATATAAATTTATGTAGTGGCAATTGTTATTTAATCAGCACATCATTCACTTAATAAGTAGTAAAGCAAGTGGTGACTTGCTTTACAACTATCATAAAAACAGTTATAAAATTGAGTCCAGTCACATAGTGGCTTAACTTATGACTACAATGATTCATAACCAAAATTCTGGGCTCGATTGTAGTTATAAATCAAGGACTATCTGCATGTATATGTGCAGATTTCATTACCTTCTTACAAGCTGTTGAGCTTAGATACGTGTTTCTTTTAATATACTTTTAAAAAGTAGTAAAGATACTTCTACTGTTTCATCTCACAAAGAAAGTGTATCAGCAAACAGATTGCTTATGTAATAGCATTTTACCATTTGCTTCATAAAGCAGTGACTAAAGGGTTCTGGTTTTACAAGTCATTTATTCAGTGTATTGTTGTTGTTTTCTTAAATAACAGTCTCATTAGAGTGTAGTTGTACAAAGCCACTCCATTTTGATTACCATCATTGTGCACAAAAATGGAGTTTGCCAGTATCCAAGAGAAATGGACTGGAGCATGAGAAGTGACAAGAGCAGCTGGATCAGAAAAGACTTCTGACATGTTGGACAAGGAAATACTTTCTTTTTTCTTGCTCAATTAGAAATATAAAATAGTCACATATTTTCCAAGGACAATGCTTAATTGAATGAATCATTAGCCCATTTTGCTCCGGGAAGAAAGAAATTAGTTCACATACTGTTTTTCACTTCTTACTTTGAGAATGGATACTAAAATTGGAGGTGAGAGGCATGTTTCTATTCCCTTCATTTAGATTCTATGGAAGTATGAAAGAGATTATTACACAATGAAAGACCAGCCATTCATAGTCATTCTTGATCATCACACAAGAAAATATCACTTTCCACCCAGGACAATTTCTTTGTAATTCTGTCTTTCTTTGAAAAATATTTTCTCAAGTGAACTCTGTTAACTAAAACTGAGTGAAAGATCAGTAGAGAAATATTGAAGAGAACTTTTCTTTCTTGGCGAATGAAAGCATCCTAACACCATCTTATTTGGTCTAGAGGACATCAATAACAATGATGATATCACAATTGTCTGGAACATCATCTGTGACTATCAAGCATCAACCATTTCCCTTGATGAAATACTTGACATTTCTCGCATTGGCCGAGAGCTCAAAAACAGAGACGGCTCTGTGGCTCCATGTTTCTGCAGAGTCATTTGCAAAAATGAATTAAGCAAACGTAAATTCATTTATACTATAAATTCACTCGCCAAAAACAACACCAACCATAAAAACCTGTGATCTCGTCCTGACCTAACCTTACAGCTATGTGCCCACTCCTGTATACTACACACAGAATTCAAAATTCATCTAGATAATGGAGAGAAGGACCTGTACATTGATTACCATGCAGACTGTATCAAAAGAAAGTCACACAACCCACAAATCAGCATCCAAACCTTCTCCAACCAAGACTAGGCACGCATGCCCCCAACTACCTCATTTCAAACTACAACTGGTCTTAAATGCAAACTACTCAAAGCAAGAAACCTTGTAAATAAAATACCTGAATTTCTCCTCTTACTAAATACAGCTAAATTCGACATCATATTTGCCTTTCATCATATTTGTGAAACATGGCTTAACAAATCTCTCCCTGACTCCATTACCTCAGTAAGAGACTATCATGTTTACCAATCTGATTGTGAAATCTGTAGAGGAGGTGGTGTTGCTATCTTCTATAAAAAGTCCTTACATCTAAAAAACATCCAAGTTACCCAAGAGCTTGCTCTTCCTGAGACCATTATCTGTGAACTGACCATGAATATCACATTTCAGTTTTTACTATGTTACAGAGCCCCTGATTATGACATTGAACATGTAAACAAGCTAAATACACTACTAACATGGGCAGCATCCTGCCCACATGCTTTTATCTTTCTTGGTGACTTCAATCTACCTCATAATAACTGGACCCTAAATGAATGTACAGCTGAACCCATACATGCAACCTTCTACAATGCAGTAACAAATCTGGGACTGGAACAACTAGTAACCAACAATACTAGACTTAACAACTGCCTTGATCTCATCTTCTGCAATAGTTTGAATTCAATTTACGGAATACAAATTAAAGAACCCTTTTCCAACAGTGACCACAACATGATTGACTTTTGTCTCAACATACGTCCACACAAAAACCATCACAAGGATGGAATCCCCAATTATAACTTTAAAAAAGGCAACTATGATCTTATAATCAACGATCTCTCTTTCCTTGATTGGCAATTTCTATTCACTGGATGCAATGCTGTTGAAGACCATTACAACATATTCTTATTAGAAATCAAAAGAGCCATCAAACTATAATTACTAATAACTACTCCCAAAACCAGGAAAAACAATTTACCCATAACAATAAGGAAGCTTCAATCCAAAAAGAGATCACTTTGGTGAAAAAACAAATCTGGTCATGTTGCCAACTTCAAAAGCCGATACAAAAATCTATGCCACCAGATAAAACTTGAATGCACTAATTATCACATTAAACAAGAGGAAAACTTTCTATGCACCAATTCCACCCGTGCTTTCTACAATTTTGTAAACAACAAACTAAAAGACTCAAGGTCCATCCCACCCCTGAAAGGACCTAATGGTAAAGACTGCAACAACGAAACCATCAAAGCCAACCTCTTTAACACATTCTTTGGCTCAGTATTTGTAAACAGCAATGGATCATGCCCAGTACTTTCTAGTCAAACCACAGATAACTACAATGATCTAATACATATCGATTTTATAGAAGACATTGTTGAAAAAACACTGTGCAATCTAAAACCATCCCTATCTATTGGACTGGACGGAATATGTGCCTACTTCTTAAAAAAACTATCCACTGCCATAGCCAAACCTCTAAGCATAATCTTTGAAAAAATTTTCAGGACCAGCTCCTTGCCAAAACTATGGTCACAAGCCACAGTCATCCCCATCTTCAAAAAGGGAGACCACAACCTAGTTGAAAATTACAGACCAATCTCCTTATGCTGCATCACCTGTAAAGTCATGGAATCAATTATTAACCAATCCATTATCCTCCACTTAGAGACAAACAACCTACTCTCTAATAAACAATTTGGTTAAAAAAAAAAAAACCTGTCCTGTAATCTGCAACTCTTACACTGCAAAAATATATGGACCACACTACTCAATCAGGGCAAAGCAATAGACACAATCTACATAAATTTCTGTAAAGTCTTTGATTCAGTGGTACATGACAAACTACTACTAAAACTAAAATCTTATTGTATCCCTGAACACCTACATAACTGGATAGATACATAACTGGATTCCTGTCAAACAGACAACAAATGGTCAAAATTGGGAGCGTCCTATCAAATTCTGTACCTGTCAACAGTGGTGTCCCTCAAGGCAGTGTTTTAGGACCAACTCTCTTCATACTCTACATAAATTACATCTGTGGTCATATTAAGAGCAACTGCGTGCTCTTTGCTGAAGATGTCAAGCTATTCAACACCACAGATAATACTGCTACCCTTCAAAAAGACCTTGACTATGTATCAGAATTGTCAATCAAATGTCAACTTCAAATCTCAACAAATAAATGCTCTGTCTTACATATTGGCAGAAAAAAAATCAGAAAATAAATACAAGCTAAATAGTCAAGACCTTGTTGAAGATCCAAACTATGTCAAGGACCTTGGAGTACTCATCTCAAATGATCTAAGTGCAAAAGCCCACTCTAACTACATAGCCAAAAAGGCATTAAGAGTTGTTAATCTAATCGTATGTAGCTTCTTCTCTGGTTATGTCACTACTAACTACTATACTACTATACAAAACATTTGCTAGACCTATACTTGAATACAACTTATCAGTCTGGAACTCATATCATGTACCTGATATTAACACAATTGAAAAAGTCCAGAAATATTTCACAAGAGGAGTTCTCTGCTCCTCTACTCATTGCAGAATACCTTCCACCAGACTTGAAACTCTAGACCTAGAAAACCTAGAACTACGCCGCCTCCATCCGATCTAAATATAGTATATAAAATCATATATCGCAATGTCCTACCTGCAAATGAATACTTCAGCTTTAATCATAACAATATAAGAGCACACAATACATACAAACTCAAGGTAAACCGCACCAAACTTGCCTGCAGAAAATACGACTTCAGCAACAGAGTGGTCAATGTCTGGAATACTCTACCTGACTCTGTGGTTAGTTCCCCAAACACTTTAACCTTAGACTGTCTACTATTGACCTCACCCCTTTCCTAAGAGGTCTGTAGGGGGCGCACCAATTGTGCCTACCATTGTGTCCTATTGTTTTTTATTTTTCTTGTAAGTATTTATCTCATGTATTCAAAACTATATTTATTCTTAAACCTGTATCTTGTAAGCGATTGACAAATCAAATAAATACTAAAAAAAAAAAAAAGACAAATAAAATATAAAAAGCTCCCTTGCAGGAAGCCAAGCCAAGTCTATTTTGACTTTCCAAACAAGAATAGATTACTGAAACCTGAAAAAGTGACATTACCTGTGTAAGGCTGCTCTTAGTCATCTGAAGTTTGGCAATCTGGTGGGCAAAGCTTGGAACGTTGCCACCAGATTTGCACAAATCAGAGTAAACCATGTTATGCCTAACCATGTTTTATCGAATGAACTAGATAATACACTTTTTCTTCTACATTTTTGCTTTAAAGCATAAAGGTAAAGTTTTCCCCTGTCCAGTTGTGTCTGACTCTAGGAGGCAGTGTGCAAGGTTTCTTAGTCAGGGAACCAGTGTTGTCTGAAAATACTTCTGAGGTCATGTAGCCAGCATGACTATATTCCAAATATAGAACACTTTATTTATTTATTTGTCAATTGCTTACACTGATAATAAGTAAAAACATAGTTATGAATAGTTATATAAGAAAAATAAAAAAAAAGAAAAGAAAAAATAGGACAGGGACAGTAGGCACGTTGGTGCGCTTATGCACGTCCCCTATAGACCTCTTAGGAAAGGGGTGAGGTCAATAGTAGACAGTCTAAGGTTAAAGTTTTGGGGGTTTGGGGAAGAAACCATAGAGTCAGGTAGAATATTCCGGACATTGACCACTCTATTGCTGAAGTCGTATTTCCTGTAATCAAGTTTGGTGCAATTAACCTTGAGTTTGTATCTATTGTTTGCTCTTGTAGTGTTATGGTTGAATCTGAAGTATTCATTGACTAGTAGGACATTGCAATGTATGATTTTATA
Source organism: Pseudonaja textilis (assembly GCF_049901715.1). NCBI lineage: Eukaryota > Metazoa > Chordata > Lepidosauria > Squamata > Elapidae > Pseudonaja > Pseudonaja textilis. The sequence goes on from NC_142008.1 coordinate 14,214,637, forward strand.
TACTGTGCTAAGATTGGACTGAAGGCAGCGTAGTTCTAGCTTTCCTAGGTCTAGAATTTCAAGTCTGGTGGCATAAGGTATTCTGCAATGAGTAGAGGAGTGGAGAACTCTTTTTGTGAAATATTTCTAGACTTTCTCAACTTTGTTAATATCAGATACGTAATGTGGGTTCCAGACTGATGAGCTGTGTTTGAATATTGGTCTAGCAAATGTTTTGTATGCTCTAGTTAGTAGTGTAATATTACCAGAGAAAAAGCTACCTAAGATTAGGTTAACAATTCTCAACGTCTTTTTTGCTATGTAGTTACAGTGGGCTCTAGCACTTAGATCATTAGAGATGAGTACTCCAAGATCCTTGACAGAGTTTAGATCATCAACAAGGTTTTGACTATTCACCCTATATTTTATTTCCTGATTTTTTTTTGCCAATATGTTACCTTTGATGATACTTATTTATTTACTTGCATTTACAAGCTTTCAAACTGTTGGTTGACAAAAGCTGGATCAAATAACAGGACTCATCACATCAAGCAGCTATCAAGTCTCGAACCTAGGCTGTCAGCTTTATAGCTGACAAGTTCAGTGTCTTTAAGCACTTTTTTGGCTTGAGGCAGATTGAAATATGGGTTCTGGGTCAAAGGATATTCTCTACAAACTATCCAATTGATTAATTCTCCTTATCTATAAATTACAAAATAAAATAAAACTTACGATATGATAAATTGCAACAATCACTGGAGCAATGTCATGTAATGCAGGAATGATATCTCCTTTCCTTTTCTTCATTTCTTTTCTGTCCTACCACTGTTTGAAGTGGGGGGAGGACAGAGGTGGAGCTACTGCTTCTCTTGGGAACATTAGAAACACTATGCCTTTATTTCTAGCATTTGGCAGAAAGTGTCACTAGAGATATTTATCTCACTTTAATTTGTTTTCTTTGAACTGCCTGGGAGCTGTACTTCTTAATAACTATATGTTTCTCCTGGGTTATAATTTGGCCACCCTCTGTTGGACAAAATATATAATTATGTTTCTCTCTTTTTTTACTTTTTGTTTTTTTAAGGAATCAGCTTTCTGGCTGGCCAATTAATCTTAGATATAATTAAGCTGCTTCAGGTTTTTGATAAGTCATTTCCCAAGCATTAACATTAAATAGTGGGGAGATTACTTGGTTGAATTAAAGAACAGTACATAATAGTAATAACAGGTAAGTTATTCCAAGTCTGCAATTTAGAATGTTTTAGAACAAAGCCACCATCCCAGAATGTTTTCAAGTAGTTCTTACAAATATAAATGCTATAAAAAGATATATTTTTTTGCCATTTGCTTCATAAAATTTGCTGGTGTTCTTATTATGGGACATGGGATGTAGTCTTTTCCCAGGGATGACGTTGGCCTCCAAAATGATTTTATGTTGGAAATTCATTTGGTCCTCATAATTTTTGACCTTTAGAAAAAACTATAGACAGAGATTTTCTGGATGTACTGTTCTGGGTTTTATTGGCCTCATTTTTCTATTGTTTTGTTTGATTGTATTATTTATTGTATTAAATGCAGTCTTGTGACTGCACCAGCCTACAAATTTGAATAATAAATAAATAAATAATAAATTAATTAATAAATAAAGCTATAGAAATGCAAGTGTTATCATGGGAAAATTAGAATATGAAATATGCTTTATATTAAAGATGCATTTGGATACTTGGGCATTTTCTATTTCAGATGGTTTAAGCATTAAATTATCTGATTTATTTATCAGAAGTGAATTTAAAATATCAGAAGTAATTCATCTTCCAGAGTTATATATTTTTTAGATTAAACTGGTCTTCTTATCCCCCATTTTCCTCATGTATAAAGCATATCAATTTACAAAATAAAACATATTTCTTTAGAAAAAGAATCATCCTACTTCTAAGAGCCTCCAAAGTGATTCTTGCAACATTTCCATTTTTGTTGTGCAGTGATGGTGCTTTCTCTGTGGTTTTATTTTTTGCCAAATTTTGCTAGAAATACAAGTGCAAAACACTTTTGAAAAAGCTATTACCAAATTCCAATTTTTTGCTAAAATTCATGTGGCTAGGAAATCAATGTGACAGAAGAACAAGAGGAATAAGAGTGAAATGAAGCCAAGAATATATGTTCAACTAAGGCTTATAAGGGTGGGAGTTTATGTATAAAGTCCCAAATGTCTAAATATTAGGCACCCAGTTATTCTGCTAAAATGGATAACCATGTACATTTGCAAATGAATAAATGTGATAATAGTCTGATTACAACCATTCATTTAGTGAATGTTCAAAGTTACAACAGAACCGAAAAAGTGACTTATTAAGACTCTGTAAACTAAATGTCTATAGAGAATCTCAGTCTTCCAGGTCATGGTTGTCCTAAAGATGCTTTCTCAAGAGGCAACTGGACTTTTTCTTTGAAGACATTTTGCTTCTGATCCAAGAAGCTTCAAAGTATACATTTTGGACAGAGGGGATCACTGGTTTTAAAGAGGGGTCAAAGAGGCCATCTGTGTCAAAGTTGAACAACCCTCTCTAGAGAGAGGGAGGGATATGACATCATCTATCTCCTGTCTACAACAGAGTCCTTTCAACAGTTCCAAGAAGGCTCCATACCCATTTGCACCACTCAGGTGGCCCTGATGACACAGATAAACCTCCAGGTGGCCTCAATGATGCAATAAAAGGATGAAATGACCAGCTGTCTACAGGAACATAAATCATTCCTTTCCCCACCATCCAGCCAGAGCTAAAGAAGCTTCTTGGATTAGAAGTGAAATGTCTTCAAAGAAAAACCAGAAAGTCCAGTTGCCTCTTGAAAAAGCATCTTTGGGATTCTATAAACTACTTTCAAAGGGCTGTAAAGCACTGTAAAGCAATATAAAAGTGTATATAAGTGCTACTGCTATTATCCAGGATCATTACAATTGATATTGAGGTCAAGTGCAGAATCGCCAAGGCAAGCACTGCATTTGGTGGACTACTGACCAACATATGGGACTGTCATGGAATAAGCCTTGGTACAAACCTCAAAGTCTACTGACCAGTAGTTCTAACTAGCCTGAGACTTGGACTGTATACAGTGAGACTTGGACTGTATACAGAAGACATGCTAAGCAATTGAACCACTTCCACATGACCTGCCTCCGCAGACATCTGAGGATCCAGTGTGCCAGACACAGAAGTCTTCTCCAGAGCAGGCCTGCCATCAGTTCACACTCTGTTCATAAAAGCCCAGACACACTGTGCAGGCCATGTTGCAAGGATGCCAGACCACCAGATCCCTAAACAGCTCCTCTATGGTGAGCTGTCTCAAGGAAAGCAATCACACAGGGGACAAAGAAAATGATATGGAGACACGTTGAAACCCTGGGAAATCCTGGCATAACATCGATCGACATGGCGCATGTTGATCCACCAAGGCTCCAGACACTTGAAGACAGAAGAACAACCATAGCACAAGAGAAGTGAGCACTTCACAAAGCCAGAGCTGCAGTGCTGCAATTAATGGTGCTTACACATTCTGCCCAATATGTGGCAGACCATCTTGTGCCCATATAGGCCTTACCAGCCATCTGCAGAAACAACGTGGGCAGCGTACAACCTGTTATAGTAGAACCTCAGGTAATGACCGTAATCTGTTCCAAGAAATTGATCATCTGATTCAATTGTCACCAGAAGAGCATGCATGTAAAAAAAAAAAAATGGTGTAGTGCAGAAGAGAAAATCAGCTCAAAAAGACAAATCACCACAGCTGTGCTTGATCACCACCTGAGCACCTGTTCATGACCAGAGGTAAAAAAATTGGTCATCACCCGATTTGGTCGTGAACAGAAGCATTTGCAACCAGATGTTCTACCTGATTGTGTCAAGGTCCTTTTTGAAAATGTTGGATGATGATGGTGATCATCATCATCACCCAGGATCATGTGATAATATTTTGCAACTTTTTTTCAAAAAAATTATTGAATAAATTGTTAAAAACATTGGACATGATGTGATCATCCTGACAATCCTGTTTGTCATACATATTATGGCATAAGGTACATGTTTTATATATGTTTATGCAACGTTCTCTATTTCTAGTTCTGCCAACCCTCCTATCTTTTGATTCTAGATCCTTCTTTTTCCCATCATTGATAAAATTTATCCCATACTTTGTAGTATTCTGTTTCGTCTTTGTCTTTTATTTCTAAAGATAATTTATCCATCTTGGCACAAGTCCAAATCTTTTTTTAATATTTCATCTTCATTGGGAATTTCTTTAACTTGCCACTTTTGAGCAAAAGCTAACCTTACTGCAGTGATCATGTATTATTAAGTAGATCACCTCTTTTTTGTATTTTTCAGTTATAATTCTGAGTAAGAAAAATTCTGGTTTATATTCCACTTTTTGCCCTGTCATCTCCTCAAGTCACCTCTGAGTTCTATGCCAAAACTCTTGGGTATTTCTACCATATATGGTAATATGATCAGATAACAGATAATCAAAGTTGGAAGGGACCTTGTAAGTCAGCTAGTCCAACCCCCCACCCAAGCGGAGACCCTACATCATTTCTGACAAATGGCAGTCCAATCTCTTCTTGAAAATCTCAAGTGATGGCGCTCCCACAAATTCCGAGGGCAAGCTGTTCCATTGGTTGATTGTTCTCACTGTCAGAAAGTTTCTCCTTATTTCCAGGTTAAATCTCTCCTTGTTCAGTTTCTATCCATTATTCCTTGTCTGACCTACAGGCACTTTAGAAAATAGTTTGACCCCTTCCTCCTGTGGCAGCCCCTCAAATATTGGAAGACCACTATCATGTCTCCCCTGGTTCTCCTCTTTACTAGACTAGCCAAGCCCAGTTCCTGCAACCGTTCATTGTATGTTTTAGCCTCCAGTCCTCCAATCATCCTGGTTGCTCTTCTCTGTATTTTTTCTAGAGCCTCAACATCTTTTTTATAATGTGGTGAACAAAACTGGATGCAGTACTCTAGGTGTGATCTTACTAAGGCTTTATAGAGTGGTATTAGTACTTCCCTTGATCTTGATTGTATCCCTCTGTTAATACAATTTAGGATTGCATTAGCTTTTTTGGCTGCTACTGCATACTGCTGGCTTATATTTAGCGGGTAGTCCACTAGGACTCCAAGATCCCTCTCACAGTTACTGCTATTGAGCCTGGTTTCATGCAGTCTATATGTGTACTTTTGGTTTTACTTGCCTAAGTGTAGGACTTTACTTTTCTCTACATTGAATTTCATTTTGTTAGATATGGCCCAGTGTTCTAGTCTGTCAAGATCCATCTGGATTTTGAGCTTATCTTCTTGGGTGTTAGCTATTCCTGCCAGCTTAGTATCATCTGCAAATTCGGTAAGTTCCCCTTCTATTACCTCATCTAAGTGTTAATGAAGATATTGAAGAGTACTGGGCCTAAGACGGAACCTTGTGGCATCCCACTGCTTACTTCCCTCCATGTAGATTTAGATCCATTTAGGACTACTCATTGAGTACGGTTTGCCAGCCAGTTGCGAGTCCATCTAGTGGTGGTGCTATCTATTCCACTTTTTTCTAGCTTACTAAGAAGTAGGTTGTGGTCTACTTTGTCGAATGCCTTACTAAAATCTAAATATATTATGTCCACAGTATTTTGCTGGTCTGCTACTTTAGTCACTGTGTTGAAGAATGAAATAAGATTGGTTTGGCATGATCTGTTCTTAACAAACCCATGCTGACTGCTAGTTATTACTTTACTGGTTTCTAGATGTTGGCAGATCTGTTTTTTATTATCTTTTCCAGTATCTTCCTGGGTATTGATGTTAGGCTGATTGGTCTATAGTTTCCTGGGTCTGTTTTTTTTTCCTTTTTTTTTTGAAAGTTTTTTTTGGGTTTTCACAAAAACAAAATACAAATAAAATACCTTTTTTAAAAAATAGCATGGTCCCAGGTTATCACTTCTTCATACAGACACAAAACTCAATTTCATGCTCATTTTTATATTCAATTCCATATCTTATTACCGTTTTATATTTTCTACATAGTTTTCCCCCTCTTTTAATTTTCTCAACTTTATTTTAATTATCTCATCTCGATTCAAATCATTATATTTATACTTTTGTCTGTCCTGTTTCAATTTCATATTATCTTTTCTTATTAAACAAATTTTTCCCTGTATTTACCAATTGGAGTATGACACCTTTATATGTTTTAATTTTATCCATTCAAACTCTTATTTAAGCTTCAATGTATACCTTTAAGATTATAGCATTCAATATAATGCATAACTTCCAATCGAATTCTACTTGGTACATTCTTTTTTTTAATAAAAAAATTATTAATTTTCAATAAACAAACATACACAAACAAAACACAAAACATAAAAATATAAAACTTCTTTTTAGAAAGCGGCTTAGTCCCGGGTTACATCTTTTTGTACAGACATAAATCGAATTCATGCTCACTTTATATACCATTTCATATCTTATTTACCATTCTACATTTTCTATATAGCTTCTCCCCTCTTTTCACTCTCTTAATTCTATTTTATTTGTTTCATCTCAATTTAAATCATTATGCTTGTATCTTTTGTCTGTTCTATTTCAATTATCTATTATCTTTTCTCATTAATCCAAAATTTCTCCTGTAATCACTGATTAAAGTATGACGCCTTTATATCTTTCCCCTAAATTTTACACTTAAAATAATATGTAATTTTCATTCTGATTCTGCTTAGTACATTCTAAAGCTACGTACTATATTTTAAAATAGGAAGATAATAAGTTTATAATATAATTAAAACAATAATCCATAGCAAATTAAACTCGTTAAATCTTAAGCATTTTACACATTCCTTTTAATATTTTATCCCATTTTATAATCATATAATGTTCCAGTTTTCTAACATTATTTCAAATACAAATACAACAATACAGTCTTATGTACTTTTGAAGAATCTCTTTTTTAATTATATTTTTACCCATTATCTCTGAATAAATCCTGTTTCTTTACATCTTGTTTCAAACCTTTGTAACTTCTCTTCCCTTTTCCCCTTCCTTTCTTCTCCAATCTAGCCTTTTTACCCCCTTGTCTCTTGATCTCCACCCTCTTAATCTCCACCCTCTTCTGTATTCCTCTTTTCTGTTGCTTTCTGACACTGTATCTATTTTTCATCTTATTTTTCCCTTTTTTGGTTGTTTTTTTAAGTCTTAAATTCTCCATTCTCTTTCCTCTCTTTCCCTTTTCTTCCCCAGCTAGAGTTGCTTGTTCATTAAAGATGGCTTCTTCTTTATCCCAATCCTCTTGTTCTTGTAGTTTCTGATAAGTAAAAATCACCATTTCTATGAAATGAAAAACAGATCTAGAAGCGCCCTTCCCTTCTTGTTCCTCTTCTTTTAGCTTTTTAAATTCCATTTTCAGTTCATCAACAAGTAATGCTATTGTGAAAATTTTTTTAAACAACCCAAATGTTTTTAGTCTTTCAAATAATAATTTCGAAAGGTCCCAAAGTCACCAAGCAATCCAAATACACACAGTCTGTTTCATTTAGTACTTTCTTCTTTTTATACTTTCTCTTCCTGGGGTTACAGTTCAGTTGCAAAGTTCCAAAATATATCTTTTAGAAGTATTGTTACAATTTAACTCTAGTCTTATAAGTTCCAAGCGGCCTCCTCCAGCAAAATCTTAATATTAATTCTTTTCCTCTCCCTTTCCACTTATAGCAAAAAAAATATTTTTTTTTCCAATGTTCAGAAATCTTTAATGTCCCCTTGGCTTTAATTTTCAAATTTAATTACCTGCTGCTGCCAAAACGGGTTTTTCCGATTTCCATCTGCTATCACCGTAAGGAAGGAGAATGATAAAAAACAAACTTTCCCTTTCTACTTTCATTCGCCGCTTTTTCCGATCTTCTTTGCGAACGATGTATCTTTAATGAAGTTTAAATTACAGGGTATTTAAATGTTACTTATTATCCCGGTCAGCGAAAAACTTTCACTTCTCAGCTTCCTCCTACACATTCTTATCTGGATGAAAGCTTCTTTGGGGCAGACATTGCTGACTGCCGCTTCACCACTTTTGGAAAAGGGAGTTAAGCCAGCTGAGGAGGGGGTTGCGATTCTCCTGGACACCTGCCAGATCTCTTCTGTCTTCAGTTACCTCTACGGGGTAACTATTAGCCCCCAAATCTGGCTGGATCGGGGGCACTCCAGCGGTGAGCGCAGCAGAAACCGCGCATGATTGCGGATTCCTGCCACTGCTGAAGCCTTGCAAACCAGAAGTTTACCTGCTTGGTACATTCTTAAAATACACACTATATTTTTAAAAAGAAAAAATTAGATAGATAGATAGATAGATAGATAGATAGATAGATAGATAGATAGATAGAACACACATTCCATTCCAATTCAATTCTATCATTAATATTCATTAAAATCTTAACATCTTTAACATTTCTTTTCAATTAAATATCATACTTCCTTGGGAACATTATAAACTTTTCATAGTTAATTCTTTTTTCCCCATATTTCTCACTTATATTTTTTTATAAATCATTACTAATAATTAAAATGTTCCCATTTAATTCTCTCAATCACTTTAATTCATTTATTTATTAACAAACATTCCACTACATTACAGTAAATATTTTATCCATCATTTTAATCATGTTTTCTAAAATTATTTCTGTTTGTAATATAACAATGCTATCTTATGTATCTTTGCAGAATCCCTTTTGCAATTAAATTTTCATCCATTATCTCTAAACAAGCTTATGGTTACAATCCTTATATCTTTTCCCTGTTTCTCCATTTTTTGTTTCTGTCTTTTACAACTTCTTTTTCTTTTAGTTCCTTTTAGTTAGTTCCATTCCTTAGTTCCAGGCAGTCTCCTCCATTTTTCCAGATCCTACCCTTTTATTCTTTTTTTTCCCTCCTTTCCTGCTTTTAAAAACTTTTAAATATCCAGAAATCTTTATTATCCCTTTGACTTTTATTTTCAGCTTAGATGCCTATTAATGTCAAAGTGGATTTTTTTCAATTTCTTGCTTAAGTCTCTTAGCCCTCAGTATAAGGAAGGGAAGAAAAAAAAAGCCTAATCCTTTCCCTTCTCTCTCTCCTTCACAGCTTAAAAATCTTTGGGAACAATGTTATTAAATTTAAATTCCAGGGTACCTTATGTTGTTGCTTTTTTTATTTAACCTGGTCAACCAAAACTTTCTCTTCTTATCTTCCTTCTGCACATTCTTTTCCAGTTCAGTTCTTCTTTGAGGTGGCCATTTCTGACCACCACTGCAACCGCCTTCGGGAAAGGGAGTACTGGCCAGCTGGGGAAGAGAGATGTGGCTCTCCTCAACCCTGCTGGCAGTCTCCCCCTTCTTCACCACCTCTATGGAGTGGCTTAGCCCCAAAACCAGCCAGCTCAGGGTGCTCTGGCAGTGAGCACAGATCGAAACTATGCACGATCACAGATTTCAGTCTATCACCAAAGAGACTCAAACCAGAAGTCTTTTTTCCTTTTTTGAAGATGGGAACCACATCAGCTCTTTTAAAGTCCTCTGGTAGTTCCCCGGTGCTCCAGGATTTTTGAAATATATGGTGCAGTGGTTGTGAGATGACCTCTGCCAACTCCTTTAAAACTCTGGGATGTAATCCATCAGGCCCCGGTGATTTGTTTTGATCAAGATCAGACAGGTGTTCTCTTACTATTTTCTTGCTTATTTTAACTTTTATTTCTGGTCTGTCTTTTACAGTTATGTTTTTGGTGTTTATAGTTTCTTTTTGCATGAAGACGGATGCAAAGAATGAGTTAAGCAGTTCTGCTTTCTCTCTGTTGCTGGTTACTTCCTTGTCGTCTTCTCTCTTTAATGGACTGATTGTTTCCTTGATTTTTTTTGTTATTTATATGTTGGAAGAAACTTTTTTTTATTATCTTTGACTTTTGTTGCAAGTCTTTGTTCGTTCTGAGCCGTTGCTATCCTGACTTCGTCTTTGCAGATTCTGGCTATCTGCTGATATTCTGTCTTAGTTGTATGTCCTTCTTTCCATTTTTTGTACTTGTCCTTTTTTATTTCAATTTGCCAGAGAGATCTTTGTGCAGCCATGCTGGTTTCTTCTTGGATTTCTTGTTTTTCTTTCTCAGTGGTATTGTGCTGGTCTGGGCTTCTATGATCATACTTTTTAGAGTTTCCCAAGATTCTTGAGTTGTTTTCCCCTTTAGGATTTTCATGCATAGAATCTTATCCAAGTTCTCTCTGAGTTTATTGAAATCAGCTCTTTTAAAATCAAAGACTCTGGTGTCATTATGTTCTGTTGCTTGTGTTTGTGTTATGTTGAATTTTAGTATGACATGGTCATTCTCACCCAAGGTTCCTGCAATTTCAACTCCCTCTATTACTTCTTCTCTGTTTGTAAGAATTAAGTCCAGTATGGCTGTCCCTCTAGTTTCACCCTCTACCTTTTGGACAACAAAGTTGTCAACTAGGTTGGTTAGGAACTTATTTGATTTCTCATTTGGTGCAGAATTAGTTTTCCAATTGAGATAAGGATAATTACTATTGTTGTGTGTTTCCTGCATATGTTTGTTAGTTGGCTGGGAAAAAGGACATGTATTTTTCTGCTTGATTAGGTGGCCTATAATATACACCTATGTCATTCTTTTTTTCTTTTATATTGACCCAAACATAGGAGGTTTTCATCTTTGGTTTCATGCATTTCTGTAGCAACATAGTGGTCCTTTACATACAATGCAACTCCACCTCCTCTTTTATGGAGTCTCTTTTTTTGAATAGTTTGTTTCCTTCTACCAGTATGTTCCAGTCATGGTTTCATCCCACCAAGCTTCTGTTATTCCAACTATATCATATTTACTTTCATGTATTCGTAGTTCGAGTTCACCCTGCTTGTTCCCCAGACTTTGTGCATTTGTATATAGACACTTGAGATCTTTATGACTGACACTGTGTTTCCTGTCTACATAACCTGTGTTGTGCCTGCCTGCCCTTACTTTCGTGCCACCTGTTTGATTAATGCACTTGGTATGGCACTCACTATTAAATGCTTGGTTTGGGTTGCCATCAAGGTTGATAATCTTACCTGCACAAACATCTGTTTTGCATGTACTGGTATCCTTATTAGTTTTAGGTTGCTGGGGACAGAGATGTTCTGAATCCATTAATTCTCTGCCCCCGCTGTTCAGTTTAAATGTTTATCCAGAAAATCTGTAAATTTAATGCAAATTAACTCAGTCTTTTTCTTTGATGGATGCAAACTATCTCTTTTGTACAGTTTTTCATTGGACCAGCTGCAGACATCATGACTAATAAAACCAAAGCTTTCTCTTTTACACCACTCCTTTAGCCACACATTAAACTCTGCTACGTGCTGCCCTTTCCCTTTTTGTTCCTTGTATACTGGTAGAACTCTGAAAAGATAAGCCTACAGCCCATATTGCTAAGTTCATACCCCAAGCTCTGGAAGTCTTTCTGAACAGAAAGTACATCCTTCTGGGTCAGATCATTTGTACAAAATGTATAATAGCATTAACATCACAGTCCTTGCTAGCATTCTTGACTACCTTAAGAATATGCTTCTTGTCTCTGCTGGCAGTGGCACCTGGTAGACACTTAACCTCTTTCAAAACCTCAGTATCCTTTACTAAATTTACATCCCTTACAATTGAGTCCCCAACCAGAAGGTGGCTTCTCTTTTTGGATGCCTTGATCTTCTTGTGTGTCTGGTGCGTAACACCTGATTCACACTTTCTCCTTTCCAAAGTAAGTTCTTCTTCTAGGACCATGATCCCCAGCTTACTTGAGTTATCTTTATCACAACTACCTCGACCTGTCACTATAGTGTCCCTATTAAGGTCAGCAAGGGCATTGTATCTGTTATGCTTGGAAACAGCAAAAGCTTTGTATTTATGGTCCACAACTCTCACCCTGCCAGATGTCATGGTTGTCCATATTGCCCTTTTCCTGTAGGATCTTTGGGGTAGTGGGGGCTGGTAGCATGGCAGCTCAATAGATGGCTAGACAGGACACCTAATTTCCACTTGGGGAGCACAGATTAGAGATTTTAGATAGATATTCTGTCCATGTAGATTGGTAATTTTTTTACAAAGAGGACAGTATCCATATTTGAAAAGACTACTGTGAAAGACAGCTGTAAAACAGGTATTACACTGAACTAAGCCGGTCATTTTGAAATAAAATAAAATCACAAGCGCAAGCGCACTTACCCTAAATGTATTATTGGTATTCTTGGTTTATAGTTATATGATTCGTGCACCGTTAGGCGTGTGGGCCAATATCTTCTCCTGTCTATGCACCCTCTGCTTCCTTCACAAGCAGCCAGCAGCTTCTCCCACAACTTCTGGGAATTTGAAATGCAATGGAAGCAATTCAACTGCCTCTCTTCTCCGTGTTCTTGAATTCATTTCCAGCAGATGGGTGATATATTTTGGTACATTTTGGCCATATTTTGCAACCTTCTGATAAGCAAAGTCAGTAGGGGAGCCAGATTCACTAAACAACCGTGTTACTATCTTAACAACTTTAGTGCTTCACTTAACAAGTGTGGAAAGAATGGTCATAAAATGACAAAAAACTCACTGAACAACTATCTCACTTAGCAACAGAAGTTTTGGGATCAACTGTGGTTTTAAGTCTAGGACTATCTCTCCTGGATTAGGGAACGTTATCCAAATATTCTGCAGAATAATCATAGGGCAAAACCTGCCATCACTTTTGAGTTAGGGGACCAAAGATTGTACTTGAAAAATAGTGTGATTGAGAAAAAAGTAAAATAAGAAAAGGTGATACAACTGGAGGCGTAATTATAAAACAATAAGAGGGATAAATAAAATATATAGGCTAGCTCTGGGATTCATTAAAAAAATGAACTTCTAAAAAGGCATGGATGTCTTAAAATACCAGACAGTGCTGTCTTGCTTTTGTTGCCATTGTTCAGAATTTAGTCTGAATGTTGATAAGTTTTTAAGTGAAGTCTCTTCTAAGGTCAATTTCAATCATAATGATTTTGTTCATGCAGTTTTCTTCACAGTTGAATGGAAATGATTCATTGCTTTCTTCAGTCGTCCAGACTTTCTTACAACTCTGGAATTCCCCCTGGTTTTATCACTCAAACAGTAACCAGTCCATTCCTGCTTATCTTCTGAACTTAGGCAAGGCCAGAGGAGGCTAAAGTATATATATTTAATTATCCATGAAAGGTGAAATTTTCTGGATTTTTTTTCCCTATTCCCAATGAAACTCACAAATCTCCCATCAAAGTAATATTTTTTTCTAGAAACATGCAAGGTTGGATAAATGCTTTCTCTTAAGTAGTGGAATCTACTGATAGGTGACTTACTTTGGACAGTGTTTGAAAATTTGCTTCATGAGGCAGACTATTTTTTATCAAGGATGACTTTACTTTGACTATAGCTAAGCAGAGAAATTAGAAAAGTTTGGAATTATTTTTTTTCTTTTTTAAGTTATTCATTTAATTATATTTTAGATGTTTTATTGTATTGAAATTTTTAAGACTGTATCATAAGCCACCAAGTTTCTTCTAGATTATAGTGGATACAAATCCAATAAATAAACAAAAATCAGAATTGTGCTTGATGGCTTTGATTGCATTTTCCAAGCTTTTTGTAAGAAACACACAAAATGTATATAAGCAAAGGTCACTATGTCTAAGATACATGAAATAAAAATGAATTCAGCCAGAGATTAGATTGGATTTAAACAGATTTGTCAGAAGGACAGTATAGAGTAATCCACCCTTACTCTGTATCACAAATATTTTTTGCGAAGAAATTTGACATATCTAAAACACAACTGCCATTTCCTAAAGATAAGAAAAGAAGGAAACATCATATATTTATTTTCACAATTATGAGAAATGCCTTTAAAAATCAGCTTGGTATATAAAAAGTATCTTTATTATTTTGAGAAACACTTAATTACTGTAACTACATGTTCATAAAGACTTCTAGGCAAAATGGTTTGACCATGGCCTTGTTTTCTCCTAGAAAACAACTAGAAAATGACTACCCAAAGGTTCACCAGCTGGATTTGTCCTTAAAATAGGGCTAGAATTTCAGTTTTCCTGTTATTAATCCAAAACTTTAGCCACTAGGCTAAATTAATTCTCATATGCTTATTTTTAAAGGGAGACTCCTGTGACTCAGTGGCTGACACCGAGCTTATCAATCAGAAAGCTTGGCAGTTTAGTGGTTCAAATCCCTAGCACCACATAACAGAGTGTTACTTGTTTCCTGTTACTTGTCCCAGCTTCTGCCAACCTAGCAGTTCAAAAGCATGTACAAATGCAAGTAGAAAAATAGGGACTACTTTGTTGGGAAGGTAACAGCATTCCGTGCACCTTCGGGGTTTAGTCATGGTGGCCACATGACCACGGAGATGTCTTCAGACGCTGGCTCTTTAGCTTTGTAACGAAATAAGCACTACCCTCTAGACCCAGAAACAATTAGCACGTATGTGCAGGGGAAACTTTATTTTACCTTTATGCTTATTTACTGAGGCATACGTATGCTACTACAATCATTAGTTGAGTGATATGCATAAGTATACGAACACATCTGGTATAGGAATTTTTTTTAAAATCTCAAATGATGTGGAAACAAGAGAACAAATTTGAGGTGAACCAAACTGAGTAAGTGGAACAGTCAGATCTGCCCATTCACTCACTCTTTGCAAATGTAGATGCTTGCTTCTTATTGCAGAGTTCAATAGACACAATTGCCTCTCCTTATTAATGGTAAGTTTCCAATTAAAGGCAAGGTTCCCAACCAAGAAGAGATCATTGGTCAGAGCTCAGTTTTAGAAATGGTTCTGGTTCCACAAATGGAAAATAATTCAGAGATACTTGAAGTAGTTCTCAAGACAGATAGTAAGAGAATTGGCTAAGTTTAGCCTCGAGAAAATATAGTAATTTAAGGGATATAAGCTAATACCCTTCATATAATTGATGGGGTATCACCCAAAAGATCAGATCTGATCTTTATTAGCCCAAAGTACTAAGCATGGAATCTTTGTCTAAAGTTATAGAAAGACAGACTCTGATTGCATGTCTCACACACACACACACGCACACACGCACACACAGAGAGACACACACACAAACTGTCCACAGACAGATAAGAGCAGTTAAACAGTAAAACAATGATCTAAGTGAAGTGAAACCCTGTTTCTGGGAATACTCAAAAAGAGATCTGACAACCATTTCTCAGATATGTTTTTAATTTGTAATTCTACATCAATTATAGATTGGATTCAACAAACTACAATAAAGCATCCATCTTTTAATGACTCTAGATTGCAATTCTGCCAACTCAATCCCAAGACTTAAGAAAATGTGGAAAATTCTTCACAAACAGTTGAAAAATGAAGTTCTGATTTAAGAAGAGGGTTGGTAAACCCAGCCAAGAAGTAGGTTGGTGAATCCAACCTGATGGAAGCTGAGACAGTTTGTCTCATCCTCAATCTGGTTGTCTGACAGTAGGGTTCCAGATCATGATAACCAAATGCAGCAAGAGATGAATGTCTTGCCATCCTTTAAATGTGATGTTTCTCACTGCTAAACTTAAAACATAGATCAAGCCTTGAACCATCCATAAAAGCAATGCAAAAAACCCAACTCGAGCTACTGTAGCTCTTATTAATCAGTCCCAAGTCAATTTGGTGATAGAAAAAATTACTTTAAGCAGAATATATAGCATCCATTATAAAACTGAAGAATTGGAGGTCCTAATTCAAACCCCAGCTTAGTGCTTGATCCACTTCAGCATCTTTGACAGAAGATTCAAAGGTGCTTTTTCAAGATGCAACTGGATTTTCTTATTTTTTCTTTGAAGACGTTTTGCTTTTCATCCAAGAAGCTTAGTTAAACTTAGTATGGATGTCAGCAACCTATGGCTCTGGAGCCACATGTGGCTCTTTGGGCCCTCTGCTGTGGTTCCCTGTTGGGTGATCCTACCACTGAGTGGCCCCGTCCCTCACCCTCCCCTCCCAGTCACTCCTTGACTGGCCTGAGAAGGTAAAACACAAAAAGCAGAAATGAGGGGGAGGGAAGGAGAAAGAGAGAGAGAGAGCCATTTCCCACAGAAAACACCGGGAGCCACATAACCTGGGTAAGCAGGAAAGGGGTTTCATGTGACTGGGTGGGAGTGATGTTGAGTTATGGGAAATGGGTCCAATGGCTCTTTGATTGTTTAAGGTTGCAGACCCCTGCCTTAGTAAGACCACACCTAGAATACTACATTCAGTTTTTGTCACCCCACTATATAAAAGATGTTGAAACTCTAGAAAAAGTGCAGGGTGATAGGGGACTGGAGACTAAAGCATATGAAAAACAGTTACAGGAACTGGGCATGACTAGTTTAGCGAAGAGAAGGACCAAGGGAGACATGATAGCAGTCTTCCAATATTTGAGGGGCTGTCAGAGAGGAGGGAGTCGAGGTTTTCTCCAAGGCTCCTGAAGGTCAGACAAGGAATAATGGATGGAAACTGAACAAGGAGAAATTTAACCTGGAAATAAGGAAAAACTTTCTGATAGTGAGAACAATCAACCAACGGACAGCTTGCCGTCGGAAGTTGTGGGAGCGCCATCTCTTGAGACTTTCAAGAAGAGATTGGATTGCCATTTGTCAGAAATGGTGTAGGGTCTCCCGCTTGGGTGGGGAGTTGGACTAGATATCCTAAAATGTCCCTTCCAACTCTGTTAATCTAATCTAATGCAGTTTCTTCAGTTCTGACAGGACAGTAGGTAATGGGAGGATTTATACTCCTTGCAGACAGCTGGCATTCTTTTTGAGGATCATTGAAGCACTTGGAGTGCCACCTGAGTTGTGTTCTTTGTTCCTGTAGTCTGAAAAAAAAGCACCTTTGGGACAACCATGACCTGAATGATTGAGAATCTCTGCAGACCTTTGACAGAAGACTACTCAGATTCTGCCTGAAAACATCCTATGAAGAAGGATTCATCACTTCATTTTAAAGCTAAAATCATACATAGACTGTCCTAGCATCACAAAAAGTTACTTTTGCAAAAGATGGCTATACTAAATCTGTCAAGATAATCTCTTGTTCCATCTACTTCTGTCTCAATTCAGACAAAATAAGTTCAAGAAACAGCATCAAAGGAGATAAAGGAAGAATAAAACACAATTCAACTTTCAAAATTGTCAACCAATTGGGTAGGCCTGAAAGTTGCATAGATAATTTCTTGAAATTCTCAGAAGAAGGACAAATTCTTCAACTACTTTCTATAGTCTCAAAATGCCCAAAGCAAAGGGAGGGGGGCATTCCTCACAATATATTCTATTGGGATTAACTGTATTGTGTCAAGTCTCCTGCAAATTGCTGGAGAAATAAGGTCATCTGCTGACGGATTCAAGTGATGCACCAAGATATAAGGCTCCAATCATCTGGCGCAGTGGTCACCAACTGGTGGGCCATGAGAAAATATTGGTGGGCCGCAGAGAAATCTCACCCCCAGAGCACCACCCCAAAGCAATTAATCCAGGCTGTGCAGAAACAGAAGGCAGCCCAGCCCACATGGCCTGCAGGAACCCTCCCCGCCCACTCACTCCTTACCCAGCAAACTTGCCTGCTAAATAGCTATTTTTCCTTTTTCCAACCATCTTTTGTTTTGCTGTGCTGGGAGATTTAAATTAGCTAGGAAGCAGGAAATGGTTGGATTTCTTGCTTTCTAGCTAGTCTTTAGATCTTTGGCTCTGCTTTTAAGCACAGCCGAACCTCCCTTAGGACTGAAGGTTCTGTTATTCAGTGCAGATTCACATCAAGCAAATTTGAGAGACTGAGCTAGCCGATGGCAGATAGATAGATAATTGAATGATTCTATGAGCAACTCAATCTGCCTTCCTGCTTTGTCTGATTTTGGGTAAAAGTTGCTCTTTTTTATTAAAAAAATCAATATTTACAATCATAGCTTGTTGTGAGTTAATTTTGTGAGTTTGTTTGCTAGCAAATTGTATGAATTTGCTTGCAAGCAAATTTTATGTGACAGACTGAGCTAGACAATGGCAGATAGATAGATCTCTGAGTGAATCTGTGATTCTGTGAGCAACTCAATCTGCCTGCCTGCTTTGCCTGATTTTGGGTAAAAGTTGCTCTTTTTTATAAATATTTATATATTTATAATATTTACATACAAGCCATGCCCAGCCAGTCACATGACCACCAAGCCACATCCACAAATTAGGCCACACCCACAGAACCAGTGGTCCCTGGGATTTAAAATTATGAGTTTGGTAGTCCCTGAGGTCCAAAAGGTTGGCAACCCCTGATCTGGTGACATCTTGAACCCATTGGACACCTCTCTGCATATGGCTCTATCAGGCTTACAAAATCTGGGACCATATTACAACCAAATAGAAGAACTCCAAACTTCACCCATGAGAATGTTGAAAGGTTGTTACATCAAAATGAATGAGAACTAATTCTAAAGTGAAAAAAAGTGAAATAATTTGACTCAGTATTATACTGGTCTATAGGTAGTTCTCACTTAACAATGTCATGTTTAACAACTTCTCAAAGTTACCATGGATACCCAAAAAAGACTTACAGCCCAAATTCAAAGTTCTGACATCTGCTCTTCACCTCACATGTTTGCATTTTCAGCAACCAGCCCATGTTTATGGTTCTTTATGGTATCCCTCAATCATGTGACCACAATTTAGCAATAGCAGTTAGACTTATATACCACTTTACAGTACTTTACAGCCCTCTCTAAGCAATTTTAAAGAGTCTGCATATTGCCCCCAACAATCTGGGTCTTCATTTTACCACCTCGGAAGGATGAGTCAACCTTGAGCCTGGCAGGATTTGAACTGCCAAATTGCAGGCAGCTGGTAGTGCACTCTTTACTTTTTTATTTTGCCAGAAGTCAATGTTTATTTCTAAATAACCATGGTGTTTGCTTAACCACAATATTCGCTTTACATCCATGGCTTTCATTTAATGACCACTAAAAAAAATATTGTGCAATTGGGTCATTCACCCATTTAATGATCAACATGACTTACAATAGTAATTCCAAACTCAATTATATTCATAAATTGAGGACTAACTGCATTATAGCATTATAGCTGCCACATTTGAATAACTATTAGAAGTGAAAATGACATTATAAGTCACCTCCCAAACCCAGGTTGCCACACTTGCTTTCATTTATTTTCTATTATTAAATTTATCCTATCTTGTTTCCATATCCATTTGAGAATCTGTCTTAAAATCTGTTAGAATCTGCTAGGAATGATAGTCACCTAACAGTTGGGGTGGAAATATATAAACTAGGATAGTAATTTAATACTGTATCTTTGAGAGAATGCTGTAAGTGTGATTGGCTGAGATTCCTCCAATGGCCATAAGATGGAACCAGAAACCTGGCTTCTTTCTTTTTGTATTTCCTGTTTTGCCGTATTGCCTGATCGTCGTTCTGCTCGGATTGCTGTGAGTCTTGCAACTGTTAGCAAACTCCATTTACTGAACTCTGTTTATGATACTTGACTTTGTTTTTGGATTATCCCTGGACTGATACTAACTTTAGCTTTAACCGTGTATGATTTGGACTGTTTGTTGGACTTTGTTTACCCATTTACTGGAAGTAAAACCATCTTACTATTCAGTGTATCTGTATGCTGGTGGTGTGTTATTTAACATCACTCTCACTACGTTTCCCTGAGTGCACTCATTCTCCTAACAGGGAATACCTCAACACTCTTGTCTTAAAATTCATGTTTTCATGAATGTTTCTCTTTATACACACATTCCTGTAGCTTTGCTTAGCCTAAAAGGTATATTTTATGTAAGCAATTTTCTTGACTTTAATGTTAGTTTGTTCACCCTTTACTGGACACATGCATTTCTATGCTCTTCCTATAAAATATATTTATTGGTGCCTTACTCTATTGCCAAATTCTAAACAGCAAGGATTTGGGCATATAAGTATATTCCAGACTATATATATATAGGTTCAGGAATTAAAAAGTGGATAATTTTCCACTGTCGCTACCTAGGGTCTGCATATTGGGATTCAGCACTGGTAATTGCTTATGTTATCATCACCTTGCCCTTAGTTAAAATTCAATCAATTTTTTGCCCTTGGTTAAAATTCATGAACCTCACAGTGTGAGTTTATGAATCCTTATCATCATGCAAAAGAAAATGCTGTAGTAAGGGTCATCTGAACTGACCTATGTTTTTTGCAAGCATTTTTTTTCAGTCAAATAATGCCTTTGAAGAACTACTATGCTTGTCAGGCCTGATCTTTATTTCAACATGAATGTCATGCTAACTTTGTTAAGATATTTGCTTTATAAGGAAAATTATTATTTAAAATGGAGCCATAGAAAGCCGGCAATTCTATCTATTTGAATACTAAGCAGATTGCTTCCTTATCTCACCTGCTATAATATAACATTTTGGCCTACCTACTGCTTATATGCATTATTAAATATAGTATTTACTGTAAAAAAACAATGGGAGATTTTGTGTAATTGACTGGCTTTGATGCAAACATTATTCCCTATCTCTACCCATAATGTAAAGCTGTAAAGCTGAAACTTCAAGTTCAACTGTTAATTGCAAAAAATTTATTGTGGATGGGAGTTGCCTTTATAATTAATTCTAGTGATGCTAAACTGCAAATTAAGAATAAAATAAAACACCTTGATTGTGGTCTTTATTTGCCATATGTAGCCTATTGAACAGATGCTTTCATTTATAAAAATGCATTGCAAAGTAGTTTGGAGTAACCCTGCAATCTAATCTACTTACTGGAAAGTAAAGCCCAGGTTGAATGAAGTGAATTAAACAGGCTTGCTTAGTATGTGATTTCTCTCTGTCTGTCTGTCTCTCTCCCTCTCCCTCTCCCTCTCCCTCTCCCTGTCTCCCTCTCCCTCTCCCTCTCCCTCTCCCTCTCCCTCTCCCTCTCCTCTTCTCTCCTCTCCTCTCTGTTGAAAAAGCAGTTATTTTATATTCTGGTCTAGTCCAGTACATAATTACCATGAAATTACCATGAGAGAAAGGTTGATTTATACCACTTCAGTACTGCTTCTATCACTTCAATTTCTTAGCTCAAATTATAACTTGCCTGTGAAAGTATTATTTGCTGAAATACTAGGGTCATTGTTTGGTCTGCAGTAATCAAGATGGTTGCTAGATGGTAGTACATTTTCCCCTACATAGATTTTTCCAGCCCAGGTTATACTAACCCAACCATGCCTATCACTGTCATTTCTGGCGACAAACAAACCTTTGTTGGATTATTACAATTTCTAGAAAAAGCATCATGCATGCCATACATTTATTTTGTTTAAGTCAAATGTGACTAGTTTTATTTACATACTTCAAAGACAAGATCATATCTTGATCGCTAGATTGGTTTTATTTAAAAGGTCATCAAAATCTTATCATGATGTGCTAGAAGTTTGATCTTCATTAGCATAGTCTAATATTTTCTAAAGAAACTGAACTTCTATTGCCTGTAAATATTGGTTATTTTACCATATATTGTTTACAAATTAGTCTAAATATTTATCCCAAGTTTATCCCTTTGGGTTTGTTGCTAAAAGATTAAAACAGTACTTTGCTTCTGTCTTGCACCAGACCAAGAACTGGTGTACTTCATAGCTGTAATTAATAGCTGGGAAATTAATAAGAAGTTATGAAGTTACTGTTTCCATGAATGTGAAAATCCCATTACAGATGCTAAAAAGAGAGTTTGGCAGGAAAAAAAATACTATTTCTCATTCAATTTAATGAAACAGCAGTTGTAGTTGCTGTTAGTTTATAGAATGAGAGAATTTTGATATATTATCCCAGATACAGTATAGTGTTCTTCCTCTAATTTATGACAAAATGCATGTGTGAATGTCTTTTCTGATAAGCAACCAGCTTGTTAGTATAATCTATAGCCTGTCTAGCTTTATGTTTCCATTAAATTCCAAATAAATCATGAGGAATGTCTATAAGTGAACTTTCCAGTTTGAAAGTGTGGGTCTAAGGTGACAGAAAGATAAGTTAGAAAGAAAGTCAACAGTAACACCCCCTTAATAATTAATAATAATATTTTAATCATATATATATATATATTAAGAAGATACTTGGTTGATACCTAGTTTGCTGGCAGCAACTTGTATCAGCCATTAGCACCAGTCACTGGTATTTGTAATACATTTTTAAATGTTCAGTAGACTGAGTTTCATGTTTAATGAATAAAAGAGATAATAATAATGTTAATTTGGTCTGGAACTTCAGAATTCAGACAGATACCACATAAACCCAGAACCTGAAGCACCACTTGAACACCACTGGCATTGACAAATACACCATCAGTCAATTGCAGAAGGCTGCTTTACTTAGAGCAGCTTCTATCTTGTGACAATATCTACAACATTATCAAACATCCACATCTTCCTATCCCAGGTCGTTGGTAAGGACTCAATAGGTAGACAAAAATACCAAACCCAGTCTGAACATCTAGCTGACTGTGCAATGATTCATCATGATCATTATCATCATCATCATCATCATCATCATCATCATCATCATCATCATCATCTCCATTTTGTTTTGTGTGGCTTGTTTTGTTTTGTTTTTACAATAAATCTGCCTCTTGGATCAAAGATATTAAAAAACAGGTCACACGCAACAAAATGGAGAATATTGTAATAACAACTGATATGGTTACAAAACAAGTAAAGAAGGTCAAGAGTGAACCTGGCCTGGACAAACTGCATTGGATATTGTCTAAAACAACTGAACAGCCTCCATCATTGCATGACCACTCAATTTGATGAAATGCTTCAAAATGCAAGAAGCAAAATGGTTAACAAATTCAAAACAAGAATTTAAATATGGCAGGGATTGAATACAAGAAGGCATTTGACTCATTTCACCACAGCTGGATTAATGTCTGCCTGAAAAATTTTGGAACCAGCAAAAATATTTGCACATTTTTGAAAGCAAATATGCAAAAATGGAAAACAGTTTTAACAGCAAATGGGGAGAACATCGGTGAAGTCAACATCAGACAAGGAATCTTCCAAGGGGACTCATTTTTGTCACTACTATTCAACATTGCATTAATTCCACTGACAATAGTCCTACAAAACACAAAACTGGGCTACCAAATCTCAAGCCAGCATGACAAGATAAACCATCTATTATACATGGATGACTTAAAACTATGTGAAAAGCCCCACAGAACTTGAATCAATACTCAGCACAGTTCAACTGTTCAGCAATGACACCAGAATGAACTTTGGACTGGAAACTTGTGCTATGCTATCCATGCAGCAAGGAAAAACGGAAAAAAATAGAAGGAACAGAACTCGGAAATGGAAGCATAATGAAAGCATTAGCAAAGGGTGACTGTTACAAATACCTAGGCATATTGGAAGCAGATAATATCTTGAATGGAAAAATCAAAGAGTCAATGCAAAAGGAATATATCAGGAGGATCTGCAAAATATTAAAATCAAAACTGAATTCTGGAAACATAATTAAAGCCATTAATACATGGGTAGTTCCAGTGATATGCTACCCAGCTGGAATCATCAACTAGACTGTGGCTGAACTAGAAAATCTGGACCGGAAAACACATAAACGTTTGAATAGGTACCACGCTTTACATCTACAAAGTGAAATTGACAGGTTATACCTGCCAAAAGAATAGGGGGCAGACGGCTATTGCAAATCCATCAAACTGTAGAAGAAGAAAAATGAAGTTTGAATGATTATGTGAACCAAAATACAGAAAAATTGCTGCAGGCTGTGAAAATGGAAAACATCATAAAAACAACAGAAACAAAGGCAGAATATAAGGGAAAATCAGCTGGATGACAGATTAAATGGTTGGAAAATTAAAGTTTTGTATGGACAGCACTTGAAAAACATTGAAGGAAAATGTAATAACAACTTGACATGGATGGCTTAAGAGAGGAACCATCAAGAAAGAAACAGGAGGTTTAATACTTGCTTGCTCAACAACAAGCACTACAAACTAATGCCATGAAAGTGAAGATACAAAAATCCATTGACAATTCAAACTGCCACCTTTTCAATGACAAAGTTGAAACTGTTTCACATGTAATATGTGAGTGCAGAAAAATTGCACAAACTGACTACAAAGCTAGACATGATCAAGTTGCCAGATTAATCCAATGGTCATTGTGTAAATAACACACCCTATCTGGATCCAAAAGGTCATGGAAACATAAAGTGGGTAATAAGACAGTGAAGATCTTGTGGGGCTTTTGAATACAGACAGATCACCATTTGGAACACAACATGCCAGATATTATGGTTGTCGAGGGTCAAAGTGTACAATTTATTGATATCACTGTACCAGTAGATTCCAGAGTCGAAGAAAAGGAACTGGAAAAAATCATGAAATATTGTGACCATTGAAATTACACGATTACGGATGAAACATGTAACATTGATACCCGTTGTCACTGGGGCACTTGGTACCATGTCCAAGAATTTTACAAAATACATCAAGAAATTGCAGCTTCCTGCAATAACACTAGTGGAACTGCAAAAATCTGCACTTCTAGGAACATCGTATATTTTAAGAAGCTACTTGGTTGATACCTAGGATCTGGCAGCAAACTGTATCAACCATTAGCTCCAGTCACTAATATTTGTGATACATTTTTAAATGTTCAGTTGCCTGAGTTTCATGTTTAATGAATAAAACATAATAATAATAGTACCAAGAGTGATGGGTGCCTTGGGTGCAATCGCAAAACCTCTGGAACATTACTTGAATATCCTTGTCAATCAATTTCAAAAGGCATCTTTACTTGGAACAATTTACATCCTGCTTTAATACCATCAAACAACACCTGCCTACTTCTCATCCTCAGGAAGAAGTCAACAGGTGGATAAAAATACCAAATCCATCTAAATATCTGGCTGACTGTGTGATCAACCATAATAATAATACAAACTATTAACAATATCGTGCAAGATTGCCCACGATGTGCATGTGTTCTTCTTAGAAGATCTGCAAAAGCAACATCAAAGGCGATCCCCTAAGTAGCTGAATTGGACATCCAGTTATAGGCCACCTCAATAAAAGTTTTACTTAGAATTACACAGACTTTGTATATATGTTTATTACTCTTTTGCATGTTCTCATCATATGCTAAATAACAATAACAAACATCACTAACAGAAATGCAAAAAGAAACATCCAGGCAATATCCAATCAGAAAAACGGAACACTCTTCTACAAGAAAACAAAACTGAGAAATTATAAGGGAGAATTCTAGGATGATATAAGAAATTATACTGCTTATGTAAGTGTATATACTTATTTGAGCCTGCACTATACAGAATTGTACATGCAAGCTGTCATACAATTTCATTTTGCTCTTCTTTAGACTGGCATATTTCAATGAAAAGGAAGAATGTGTACAAAAATGTTTGCACAAAAATGTGTCTATGAAGAACTTGGGCATACAAAAATGATTGTTTTGATTAAAAACATCTTATTATTATTTTAAGATTAATATGTGTGTCAGCAAATCTTTACCTGAGTTTTGCAAATTATGAATTAAGAAATTGAACATTTAAATTATAAAATAGAAAATAATAGTCCTCTCAGTTAATCTCCGGGGCTTCGATTCCAACCACATTTTACTTTTCAATACAAAGTAAAATGCAGTTCAAAATATCACCTTTTGTTTGGATCCAATAATCTTCCTCTAGATTAAGTCCCATTGGTCACCCTGGAAGAGATTTATAGAGCATGCCAATACAAATGTATACAAAAATAAATGTCACTATGATAGATAGGGTTACACCCACATCAATGAGTATCTCCAAATATTCAAATATAGCACTTTACAGAATTGTATTCTATTAGGTTTGGGGCATAAATACATTGCACCTCCCATGCAGTCCTGGATGCTGAGGAGAGATAATTTTTTTTATAAAATTAAAAAAGGAAAATTCTTTGTTGATAGTTCCACTACTTACAGTTTATGCCTTTATTCAAAAAGTGCTTACTGAAAATCCTTTCTTATATATATATATAAGAAAATATAAGCCTGATGATAGCAGATGAGATTCTGCCGAAACATTGCTACAACTTTAAAAGCACAACTACAATGACGTGGAAAAATACCTGAGCTTTGTTCGGGTATTTTCCCATGTCATTGTAGTTGTGCTTTTAAAGTTGTAGCAATGTTTCGGCAGAATCTCATCTGCTATCATCAGGCTTATATTTTCTTAAGTTTTCACGGGTACTTACATGTATGGTATTCAGCCCTGTTCGGGTATTTTCCCATGTCATTATAGTTGTGCTTTTAAAGTTGTAGCAACGTTTCAGCAGAATCTCATCTGCCATCATCTGGCTTCTGTATAGTGTTCATCTGTGAGTCAGACTTTTACAGTGATTTCAGATTTAAATTGGGGCAGCCTATTGCTGTGCCAGAGTGGTTTTTTCTTCATCCTGATTGGTTGGGAGTCTTGGCCTGTGTTTATTGGTCTTGGAGTTTGCTGTGTTCTGCTTGATTGATGTTTCTAATATCTTCTGTCTGTTTTGTGGCTCTTTTTGTATCTTGATTGGATGGCAACATTGCATTCCTTTATTGGAGGCCTTTAGTGCAGCTTGGCTCCAGGTAAATGGACGGCTATCATTTGTTAAGAAGCTAGGTTTCATCTGGGTGCCTGGTTGGGGTGTGTTTGAGCTGGAGGTATCAGGGGGGATCTGTTTGTGCCCAGGTGCTTGCCTGGCTAGTGGTGTGGAGATTTTTTTGTTTGTGAGTGCAGGCTTCCAAATGATTGACAGTCTGGTGGAATCATCTCTTCTATTCATGTTTTCTGGTCTTTTTTTAATCTCTATGGCTTCTCTGATGATTCTGTGGCTGGGGTTTTCTATAGTGGCTAGGGTTTTGGTGCCATTGAAGTTGATGCTATGACCTGTGGCTTCCATGTGTTGGACTAGTGAGGAAGTGGCCACATACATTGGACAGACCAATAGAAGAATAAGTACCCGCCTGGATGAACACAAAAATGCAGTCAAAAAGCTGGAACACACTTCCTCACTAGATAGATAGATTTCTTTTCCACCATTTTAATTTTTCTTCTAAAAATTTCACTTAGTAATTTTATTACTTAATAAAATTAATTTTATTTAGTAAGTTAATTTTGCTTATCAAATGTCTCTAACGTGCAGAAATAAAATAGAATAATATTTTAAAAATAAAATCCTGGCTGATCTAGAGAAACTGCCCCAAATCTGGTACCTTCCTAGGCAGGGCCCAATTTAACTGGAGGTTATAGATGTCAGTGTCAGAAAAGGATCTTTTTCTCCCTCCATTCAACATTCCTAGAATTCTCAAAATCTATTTCTATCCTATAGCCCTTGGAATTTGAACCAAAAGCTGTTTCCTAGGCAACAAGCAAACTACCCAAAAAAATTACCACATGGCAGCATACCTACTCACAACCTTGTCTCTCCCACCCCTCTGCCTTATATTTCACTGAAAGTCAAACTAAGATTTCTCATTTTTAAAAACAAATTGGATCATCTTCAGCTTCACACTGGTGACACACAAGCTATATCACAAAAGCAGATTGAATTTCATTTACCAGATTACAGGTAGTCCTTGATTTACAGCCACAGCTGAGTCCAACATTTATGTTGTTGAGAGATTTGTTAAATGTATTTTGCCACATTTTACAATCTTGCTTGCCAGAGTTGTTAAGTGAATCACTGCAGTTGTTAAGTTACTGTTACTGTTGATAAGTGAATCTCGTTTCCCTATTGACTTTGCTTGTCAGTAGTCACAAAAAGGTGTCCTGGAACACTGCAACTGTCATAAATAGGAGTTAATTGTCAAACACCTGAATTATGATCACATGACCAAGGGGATGCTGAAACGGTCAAAAGTGTAAAAAATGGTCATAAGTCACTTTTTTTAGTGCTGTAACTTCGAATAGTGGGTAAATGGATGTACATTGAGGACTAGCTGTATTCAAGTCTAATGGCCTCTCACAAGTAGGGTTGGCTAAATTTTCAAATCACTTTTGCATATACTCAAGTTCTATCCATCTTATCTTATTCATCTTAGACCTTCTTTGATACTTCAATACATAAATGATTTTTCTTCTGCCATTTCCCATAGTAATTCATTTAATTTCTATATGTTTTCTTTATATTATGTAGGCAAATGGGCCATACATGTTCGAAGAAGTGCTTTGCCATTTCCCACCATACTCCAATCCCTGAGAAGCATCTTAATTTTTAAAATATACTGTTTTTCTTCTCCTACCATAGTAACAAGAGACACTTGAAATTGGCAGGTAGATTTGACCTCTACCTCTACTTTTGACTTATAAAAATGCCATATTCCAATCTCTAAGAATGCCAATCTCAGAAATTCTGAAAGCAGAAAAAGCATTATGTATATATAGAACTTTATGGAAAAAGAGAACAGCAACCAGGATGATTAGAGGACTGGAGACTAAAACATATGAAGAACAGTTAAAGGAACTGGGCATGGCTAGTCTGTGAAGAGAAGGATAGACATGATAGCATTGTTCCAATATATGAGAGGCTCCACAGACTGGAAGGGGTCAAGCTATTTTCTAAAGCACCTGAAGGCACGACAAGGAATAAGAATGAAAACTGATCTAGGAGAGATTCAACCTAGAAATAAGGAGAAATTTTCTGACAGTGAGAACAATCAACAACGGAACAGCTTGCCTTTGCAAGTTGTGGGAGCTTCATCACTGGAAGCTTTCAAAAAGAGATTGGACTCCCATTTGTCAGAAATGGTGTAGGGTCTCCTGCTGGGTGGAGAGTTGGACTAGATGACTTACACGGTCCCTTCCAACTCTGTTAATCTGAAAAGAAGGAATGACCCACATGGCAATTTTTTAAAAAAACACCAGGTTTTATAAGTATAGCAGAAAAGAAATTTCTTGATTTCTTTACAGAGATAGACAAAGTCTAGTACCTAGCTCACAATATGCTACTAAGAGAAAAGTCAGTTTATATTTTGAGTATGTTTGAGAAGTAGCCTCTAATCATCAATCTCTTAGATCAAGAGTACATAGTGTGACAAAAAGGGAACATTGAGTCAATTCTTAACTTTCTTCCCCATTGCTTATTAAGATCACCAGATTACAGGGTGCTGAAGAATCAGTCCCACCAAGTTTGCACTTCCAGTAAGGAAGCCATCAGAAAAAATACTTAATGGTTAAATCACCAGGCTAGAAAGTGAGAGAAAGTTCCAATGACTTTGGGCCACTCACTCTCTCTTTCACAGCTCAACCCACCTCACGGGCTTGTAGTAGTGGTGAAAATACAAGGTAAAAGTTGTGTTGAATATGTTCACCACCTTGACTTATTTTTTAAAATATTAAAGGCAGGAAATAATACACTAACAAATAAGTAAATAACTTTGCAGTAGTTTCCCTAAATGGGAAGAAAATATTGGATCTCTTTTTCTCATACTCAGTTTCAGCATTTAAATTTATTCTCTCTTAAAAGAGAAGGATTTTTAAATGCTTACATTGTGAGATCAAACAACATAATTAACAAAAGCAGTTAAAATACAACTTCTTAGAGGAAAGCTTGCCCTTCACTGTTTCAGTCCGGGAAAGTTCAGAGCTTTTCATTTTTAGATTGATCGGATTGATAGAATTGTTGTTAGAATTATTCTAACCACTTGCAATCTTAGAAACATACCTGGGAGTGAGCCCTGTTGAATTCAGCATGGATTTGTTTTTGATGCTAGAGAGACATGTATAACATTTCATATTTAAATTGCTGAGGCAGAACAACTGAGAAGTGTAAAATCGGATGGATAAGGCAATCATAGCATATAGAGGGGTGACAGCTATTAAATCTTGGTTGGTTTGAAAGTGAAATAGGATTGAACCTGATTAGCACCTACATGAAACTCCTTCAAGCAATCAAGTGTAGCCTAGGCCAGGATTCCCAACCCTGGGCCACAGCCCACTACTGAACTATGGCCTATTTGGAACCAGGCTGTGTGACTGGCGAGCCACATACACACAATCACCTGAATTTGCAAAAGTTGAGCTGTGTGCATGCACATGCACATGTGCACAAACCCCCACTCATGCAAGTCAAGTTGCACATGCATGCACATGCACGCCAGACTGCCTCTTGCATGGTCCAGGTTCTTCTTTCCCCCCAGCCAGGCCACCAAAGCACAAAAATTGGGGACCGCTGGCCTAGACTGAGAAGACTTGGAAGAAGGCAAGGCAAATAACGTCTGTCCCACTATCCAGAAAACTAATGGGCATGTCCACAAAGTCACCAGGAATCAAATTAGACTTGAAGAAGACGTAATCAATGTCCCCTAATCGTCCCAAAGTTATGGGTTAAATAACAAAGTTTTCAGTATTTCAGGGCTATTTATTAATCTAGCAAACACTACAACCTATATGACAAGGAGAAGGAAGTAACCTCAGCACTGCTCTAATGAATCCATGCTACTGGCCCACTCCATGTTGCAGGCACAAAGCATCCTTTGTCTCTTAATTTTTAAGGCACCATATTTCAATCTCTTCTAAGCTGTTGGAAGAACATGATGCCAACAATGAAAGCAGCAGGAAGAAATGAAGTCCAACTGTTCCTCTTCCCTCCTAGGAAGTTGCCCATATGGGGACCTACAATATCTTTGCCTTCCTTTCTCTACTGAGTTTTGAATTCCCTTTGCCTTTGCTACAGCACAAGGAAATTAGGATGTTAGAATTTACACATCAACATCTATAGCAAAGGCTCCACAATTTGGGGGTGGGTGGGTCCAGAGATGGTATTCAGCAGGTTCTGACCAGTTCTGAAGAACCGGTAGAGAAAATTTTGAGTAGTTCGGAGAACCGGCAAATACCACCTCTGACTGGCTCTGCCAACTCCATCTATTCTCTGCCTCCCAAGTCCCAGCTGATCGGCTGGGTCTTCTTAGGTTGCCCTGCACAGGAGAACGGAGCTGGAAAGCAGGTTAGTGGGATAAGGAGGGAATAGGGATTTTGCAGTATATCTTCCCCTGCCAGGCCCACCAAACCATGCCCACCAAGCCACACCACACCCGCCAAGCCATGCCCACAGAACCACTAGTAAAAATTTTTGAATCCCACCACTGTGTGTGTCGGGGGGTGTCTTCTTAGAACAAACATGCCTGGCATTTTGTCAGTCAAGCTTTGGATGTTCTGCCTTTCTGAAGTCAAGAGTAAGTTTCATTGTATCAATATTACTGCAATTTGGGAGAGATTTGGACAATAACAGTCTCTGTGGGAAAGAAATTGAGCTTTGGACAGGAAGTGTTCCATGTCATGACTTATGACTGATCTCTGGAAATGACTGTCAGATTCAGCTATATTATTACTGGCTTAAGATAAATATTATAGAGCATACCAAATATGCTTTCTATATCCTCATTGATTTGGTTTGTTAGTAATTGGCCGTGACCCAAATGTATTTGTAGATATCAAGCTAACCCCTGGATATTTTCCTCAAAAGGTTTTTAAAAATTTTGGCAAAAAGTTTAGCAGTGCTGCCATTATGGAATCAAATGGTGTTCCAGTTCTACAGGGTCTATCCAAAGTTTTCTATATGACATTAAGTTTAAGTAATAAAATGGAGTTACTTCTATATTTCAAAACAAAGCATACATTATATTAAACTCTTTAAACCAGGTCTATGGAGATTCTTAGTCATCCAGATCATGGTTGTCCCAAAGGTGTTTTTTTTTTCAAGAGGCAATTGGACTTTTTGGTTGTTTTTTTGAAGATGTTTCGTTTCTCATCTGAGAAGCTTCTTCAGCACTCTTGTTGAATCATGGTTTGTTAATTAGAATAGGTATACACATTTTCTATTTAAAAAATACATTAAGCCAAAAACAGAAGAAGCATATTATGATTTACTCCAATGGGTAAAATCAGCCAGGGCTTCCACCACCATTGTTTGGAATAAATAGTTGGGGGGTTTCAGTTTATCAAGAAGCAAAGTTCTAAAACAGATGGATCTGTCTACAAAATACATCATTTCTTTTATTTCAAAGGCAAATCATTACCAGAGACAAATCTCCCCTAACAGGAAAGCTGTTTAATTGTCATTCCTTCATCCCAGCTCTAGGTGAGATTTATTTGCCAGAAATTGCAATTTGTCTAGCCAGTGGGCTTATAAAGACAATCTCTCGGCAGGCCTTGTTAAATGTTCCAAATGGCAGAGCACAAAACTCACAGACTGATTGAAAAGAAATGAGGATTTTAAAAAGTATATTAATTCTCGCAAGACCTTCTGTTGTTGCCTTGAACCACATTTTCAGCTTCCTTTGCAAAATGTGCTATTACCATTCAGCCACAACAAGGAGGAAATGTATGACTCTTTCATCAATGGAATAATAAGAGAAGATGTGTAGTTAATGCTCTAAATAATTGCATAATAAGGTAATTCTTAATTGCCAGTGTCTTGAAACAGGAAAGGGAGAAAAAAATGGAAAAGATGCACAATAAATGAACATCAAGTCAGATATTGATAAAATATTGTAAGGTTAAAATCAGCTTTGTCCTCAACTTGGTCCTTGTCACATTCATGAATGAAAAAGTCAGATTAAAAGAAACCTTGGCTATTATGACCAACTGTTCTTGAATGAAAGGGTAGTTTTGTTGAGTTGTTTTGTTCAGCGGTGAAAAAAAAGGAAGGTCCTATACATAGGCAAAAAAACCCAAATGCTCAGATATAGAATAGGTGGTACCTGACTCAACATTAGAAATTATGAGAATGATGTAGGTGTCATAGTAGAACACTATTTAAATATGAGCCAGTAGTGTGCTACAGCTGTGAAAAAAAAGCTAATGCATAGTTTTTAGATCATTTGAAGTGATAGTACTGCTTTATATTGCGGTGGTGAAACCACACTTAAAATACTGTGTCCAGTTCTGATCAACATGATACATAAAAGATGTTAAGACCCTAAAATGATTACTGACTGAAGACTAAATCATACAATAAATGATTATGGGAAATAGTATGCCTAGTCTAAGGACGGGGAGAATAAGAGTAATATGATAACAGTTTTCCAGTATGTGAAGGGCTGTAAAAAAAGGGAAGGACAAGAAGTAATAGGTAGAAGATTATTAAGGAAAGATTCAACTTATAATTAAGGAAAAATGTCCTAACAGGGAGAATAATTAATCAGTGGAATGTTTATCTATAGAAGAAGTGAGTGTTCCATCATTGAAGGTTTTCAATAAGAGACTGGACATCCACTTGTCTGGCATAGTATAGAGCAGGGCTGTCAAACTCCCCACCCATGGGCCAGATATGTCACATGCTGGCCACATCCCTGCCTGGTTTAGCAAAGGAAAAAAGTCATGTGATGGTAAGTTTGGTATAGAGTTTCCTTCTTGAGCACTGGGTTGGACTAGAATATATCCAAGGTCCCTTCTAGCCCTATTATTCTATGTTCTAATTCTATGACCTTCCCTGGAAACAGGGTAATATTTAAAGCTGCCATGACAAAAAAGACCCTGCCCTTTGATTTTTGTGAAGGGTGCAATACAGAAAACCAAGAGGATGATTTTTTTGGCATTTTCCTGACATCAGTGAAAGTACAAGGGATCAAAGTGAAAGCTCTATATCTTTAATCTTAAAAGTTGAATAAATCCATACACATTGTCAAGAACACAGCAAACTGAGAGGTAAATGCCTGAACAATTATAGAGACATGATACTTTAATGATACAGAGTGTGGTCTAGTAATTAAAAAGCCAACCTTCTGTATGAGAGAGGATCTGGTTCCCATAGTGACCTAGTTAAGGTAATATTAAAAGAAAAACATCTGTGTTTATTTCTGGGTGGGATTTATGATATGAACAGTTGCTTTGTGACAGGTATGTAAATAATACAGTCTGTGTGTGTCATAACTAGCTTTGAATCATCCTTTTCATGGCCCCCAGAGATATTCAAGGTAAAACTGAAACGTTGGCCTATACTGTTGACATGGTCAGGGATTTATTTAAAAATGGGGAAAGGGCATTTTAAGATTACTTAGAGACCCTATTTTATTTCTTAAATAATCTCACTTTACTCAATCAAGCCACACTGGGTCTTGGCCCCATCTAATTTTTGTGTTATATCTCTCAACAATTTGTACAAAGTCCAATATGACCCAGCTTTATGGTACAGAGAATTAAACAAAAGACATGTACTATTTCTGAACCTTTCAGAAGAGGTCAAAATAATTCCAGAAATCTATTTGGATTCGTAAAATTCTGAGGAGAAACTCAACAGGATACATAATAGAATAGAATAGAGAATATAGCTGGAAGGGACCCTGGAGATTTCCAGGTCCAGGGGTGTCAAACTAGTGACCCGGGGGCTGGATGTGTCATAGGCCATGCTCAGCCCAGCTCCGCAAATGGAAAAAACATCACAAAACATCATGTAATGGCAACATGATGCCATGAGTTTGACACCTGTGTTCTAGTCCAAACCTCTGCTCAAGCAGGAGATCCTATGTCATTCCAGACAAGTGGCTGTCCAGGCTCTTCTTAAAAGCCTCCAATGATGGAGTAC
This sequence comes from Pseudonaja textilis, assembly GCF_049901715.1. Classification (NCBI taxonomy): domain Eukaryota; kingdom Metazoa; phylum Chordata; class Lepidosauria; order Squamata; family Elapidae; genus Pseudonaja; species Pseudonaja textilis. The sequence continues at coordinate 14,249,241 of NC_142008.1, forward strand.
CCATAACTTCTGAAAGCAAGCCTTTCCACTGGTTAATTGTTCTCACTGTTAGGAAATTTCTCTTTAGTTCTAGGTTGCTTCTCCTCCTTGATTAGTTTCCATCCATTGCTTCTTGTTCTGCCTTCTGGCACCTTAGAAAATAAGTTGATCTCCCTTTTCTTTGTGGCAGCCCCTCAAATATTGTAACACTGATATCTCACGATAGCATCAAATATTGGAACACTGCTATCAGAGCTCACATTATAAGAATGCTGAGGAATTCTCTAATATTTGTGATAGCCTTCCCTGCATCTGTTTCTAGGGGATTATGGAGAGAATGATCTGGCAAGATTCCTGTGAGACAGGGATTTGTGAATTGTTAATTTCTGAAGAGAAATGGAAAAGTAAGTGAAGAAATCAGGATTTGGTGACCCCCCGTGAATTTTACAATGAAGCCATGAAAAGAGTGATGTCTTTCATTGCTATGTGAAACAAAGGTAATGAAGCTGGCAACTCTAGAGGCCAAATTTTAGGAGACTATAGAAGGTAGTCTCTCAATGAATTTGAGGAGTGATTAGCTAATGAAATTTCATTGTGTTTTAAATTATAAAAGAATAAAACAGAGAAAGAAATTCAGCCACTTTGCCTTAAAATATGGAAAATGACTTGCACAAATATTGCTGAGAAATTTCTTTCCTCCTCAGAGCAAATACCACAATAATCCTGCTGTATTTTTAAAAGACACCAAATGGTCTCATAAAAATAGGATTGCATTTCATTCCCTAGAAAAAGAAAGAAAAATATAAGAATTCAATAAATATAAAAGCATAATACTATATTTGTTGTCACCCCTTATATATTACAATAGTATTTAGAAGTCTGGTGTTCTCATTATGATTTGGACTAAAAATGTGGTAGAATGTAGTCTGGTTTTCCTGGAGGGAGGGGCTCTTCCATTCCAGAGAAGCAAGAGGTAGCAAAATTTAAATAGTTTTCTTGCAAGGAAGAGAATTAAGAAGGATCTTTCCTAGCATTTCTCGGAGTATACTATCAATGATGCAAGTAGATGCTTTAGTTTGACTAGTTTTCCATTTAAAAATGGGCAACAATAAAGGTAATCACTTGGAAATAGCTCTACATGCCTTTCTTGATTTCAGGACTCATGGTGGCACAATGGTTATAATGCAGTATTGCAGGCTAATTCTGCCAAATGCCAGCAATTTGGCAGTTTGAGCCTCACCAGCTCAAGAGTGACTCATCCATCCTTCTGAGGTCAGTAAAATGAGGACTCAGATTATTGGGGGCAATATGCTGACTCTCTAAACCACTTAGAGTGTGGTTTATAAACCTAAGTACTATGGCTATTGCTATTTTGGTGTCCTGACATAAAAACACCAGAGGATAAAACAACAATTACCACCACCTTACTAACTCAGGAATGATAGAAGTCGTAATTTAAGATGTACAATATGTTTTCAGTCTGAAGATGGGAATTAATTGTTGGTGTGATATATGGGTTGAGGTATTGTACTAGAAATGATTATAACCAGATTTTCATCCAACACCAAACATGAAAGCTTTATAGGGTGACTTTGGGTCAGTCACAATCTCTCAGCTCAGCAAATGTCATTGGATTGAGGTTCTGGGAGAAAACAGGAAGAAATGTTATGTGTATGTCTAACAAAAAGACAAGATAGATACAATTTTCAATAAATAAATAAATAAATAAATTTCTCCAGATGTGTCTATTGACATGCCATAAAAATGATATTGTAGGAGCCTCCGATATTGATTAAGTTTAAATGAGACTAAATGTGTAGCAATAACATAGCATTAAATTTACAGCACACAATATCTTTCTAGCTGCCCATTTTTCATTAATAGCCAAAGTGCCTATTAATTGATCATCCAGGTATTAACTCAGAGGTTCAAAGGACACAAAGGCTATTCTCGGACAACATTCTGACCACCCTAAGGCATGCTTATGGAGCTATTAGATATTTAAGAAGGTTTTTTTTTCTTTTCTCCTGAGAAGGAAGGAAAGGAGCAAGTGAGCATCTGCTCCAAAAAAAGTTATTAAAAAGAGAGCAAATAGTTATATCTCTCAGCCTGAGAAGAAAAGAAAGACAAGAGGTAGTTATTCTGGGAGGTATATCAAGGTTACAGGGCTATTTCAAGAGTTTTAATGTGTTTCATTCCTCCTCCTTCTCCTCCTCCTCCTCCTCCTCCTCCTCCTCCTCCTCCTCCTCCTCCTCCTCCTCCTCCTCCTCCTCCTCCTCCTCCTCCTCCTCCTCCTCCTCCTCCTCCTCCTTTCTTCCTCACCTTCACCAGCCTGTACATTTAATAGCCAGCAGTTTTCTGTCACAGTTTTAACCACCTGTGACTTTTATGGCTTTAACCTTTTATGGTGACTTTGATATTACTGAAGCATATATTTTTGGTCTTCAGAAACTGCAAGAAAACCCCTTTCTGACATCATTTAGGGGAACATAAAATTCCCTTGTTTTAATTGTTCTTGAAGCTTGAACACAGTTTGACACTGGGAATTTATGAGCATGGAACCCAAAGTAAGTCAGTCAAAAAGTGGTGTGTTTGTGTGTGTGTGTGAGTGAGAGAGAATGAGTGTGTGTGTGTGTGTGTGTGTGTAAAACAATGTCACAAAAGTATTAAATTTTATTTAACAAGGCACAAGGAGCTTTCATGGAAGAAAGTTGTTTTAAGTAAAAAGAAAAACCAGTTTTCAAGAACTAATAAGGATTAAAAGGTAAAAGCCAAACTTGAGAGAAACACTTGAGAAAAAATTCCTGGAATAAAAAAATATCCATGAAAATGCTGCCTACATTTTTTATTTCAATATGTCGTTCTTCAAGAGAGGAGACTTGAGGTAATTCCCCATTAGGAGAATGAGCGCATACATGGAGACGTATTTTGAGAGTAGTGTTTGAATAATACACACACAGCACACAGATACACTGTACACTAAATGTTGGTTGTTACTTCCAGAAACATTAAGCAAAGTTCAGACAAGCAGTCCAAAGTCATTCACAGGTAAGATCAGTCAGTGTTCAATCCAGGGATAATCCAATAACAAAGTCCAGTATCATAAACAGTTCAGTATCAGACTTACATCAAATCCAAGATTAATAGTCAATACAGGAACGGCAAAACTCTCTGAAAGAAGGAAACAGAGAGACTCACTGAGACTTCTTCTCTTCTGAGACTAAGACAACCCAGGTTTCTGGCTCCATCGTATGGCCGTTTGAAAAACCACACCCAATTATACTTTTGGGATTCTCTTAAAGAGACAGTATTAAAATGTCTATCCTGGTTTATATATTTCTAACCCAAATAGTTGTTAGGTGACTTACATTCCTAACAAGACTAGAAAAATCTTTGTTTCTTAGGGGGTCTTTCTGATAGTTTTACAGAAATGATAAGAAGAAAACTATACTCTGTGGAAGCTTTCATCTTTAGGGTTTCCTCAAATAAGTTGATTTTTTCTCTCTCCATCTATCTTGTTATCCTTAACAATACAATGAGTAGGCATTACATTGTTGAATATGATAGAGTTGTTTAAAATCCATGTACATTTTCAAAAGTCAGAACTTGTGATGTTTTTATTTTGTCTAGTCAAAGATTTGCAATTCTAGTAAATTCTACTAGCATCTATACAACTGATGTAAATATTGACTTTGTAATATGTATTATCCATGGATAAATTAGCTTAATCATGACCTATTCAAGCCTATTTTCTGGATTCACTAAATTATGAGCTAATCAACTGGCTGAGTTTGTACAACCATACTGAATTGGAAACTCATCAACCTCATTTTAATCTGGTCTATTGTGAGATTTCAGTCATCGATTTTCAGCCTGATTTCTGATCAAAACACTCATATAAAGTCAGTTTTGCAATATTTTAAATCTTATGACTTATCTCACAGGATTTTCTGATTTTAATATAATGATGTTGAGAATTCCCTATTAAGATTTCTACCAGTGATAGGTTGTGGAATGTGGTCTGGATTCCCAGGTGGGAGGGATGTATTCTGGACAGGCAAGACTCAGAAAAAATAGATTTGTGAGGTGGGGGAAGGTCTTAAAACAGTTTCTCCAAAGGAGTTCGCAGAGTATATGTTCAATGGCATAGGTGCTGTGCATTAATTTGATAAGATTTCTCTCTATAGGCAAGGAACAATAAAAGAAATTGTTTAGAAGTATCTCTTAAGTGTGTCTTTCTAGGTTTTTGGAGTCTGACAGACTGTGCAAAATGTCAACAGGATTTTCATTTTGAAAAAGATTCAGGTGAAGCACATCCTTGAAGTTGCTTAGTAGAACAATGCACCCTTCTTCTCAAAATGAAGACACCATGTTATTTCCCTTCACCCTGTTTGAGAGTCATGTCCAGTGTTCTTTCACATGACATGGGAAAAGGATGACAGAGGCCAAATGACCAAGGCCAAACAGTTGCACTGAACACTGTGGGGCTACCAATGCCTGAGTTACCTACCAGATTTTACTCAGTGCACACCAGGTGTCTCTGAAGATGTTTTTGTGAATGTTACAGGGAATCCAGTAATATATGCCAAAGATATTCAGCCTGGAATCTCAAGTCAAATGTTTGAATGGAGGGGATGAACCTTGCTATGAATGCACCATTCAGACACAGGAGTCCTGGAAAGTTTTCTGTCCAGAATATTTTTCAGCCTGACACAGTGGTTCCAGCCTGGACCTCAGAATACACCAAAGCTAGAAAGTCTACAGCTCCTAGATTTTCCAAGCTGGGGGATTATTCAGATAATCCTGGAAACACCCAGCCTGAAGACTGTTCAGTGAATGTTGTGAAATAGGACTTCTGGCTGACATTGCAGCGAGAACGGATGTGAGGAGCAGGTCTCTGCACTCCTGTGCTTTCTCTTTGTTGAAGGGTTCCAAAAGGAGCACTAGCCACTTTGTAGGTGTGGGTGAAGAAAAAAGGGGTGCTCTGCAGGTTGTGGAGAGCCACAACTCTTCCACTTGACCCTGGGCTTCTTCCCTCTCATCCACAACAAGGAGAAGAGGCAGCCATCCTGGCTGCCATGAAGCTGGAGTCAGCCAAGGCAACAAAGAAAGTTCAGGAGTGGTGTAGATGAATAGTGACTGGAATTGGATAAGACTATTCCCTTTTCTTTAAACCTAGAATCTAACTTTAAAAGGAAAAAAAAAAGAAAATCTAGGAAAAGAGACTCTTAGAACTACTTATTAAAGTGGTGAACAATTACACAGAAAAAAATCCAAGATTTGAAAGAAAGGAACTAAGTGGAGAAAAGTAAAAAAAAAAAAATTAAAACATAGAGAACTGGACTTTTAAATTGGGTAGGCACTGTTTTGGAAAGGCATTTTAAAATGCTGGAACTATCTACTTAAAAAACTGGCCTTGCTTCCATAAATTGAATTAAATTTGGATTAATTCCTGTCAGATTTGAGACAATGCTGAAACCCAAGCTGAGGGTGCCACCTACTGATGAATGGAGAATATACCATATTCCTGGGAAAATTTCTGATAAGAGAAATGAACAACATTTATCTAGAGGACTACAGTGATACCTACTGTTCTATAATTATCTGCTTTATGATTACTGGAGACACAATTGTGAGAACAAGGAAGATACCTAAGTAAAGTGATTTTTGAATGTTAAGATATATGATTAAAATTATAGAATGGGTGGAAGGAGATATTTGGAAAGCTTTCCAGACTATCTAAATGGAATTGATTGAATAATCCTGGAATATAAAGAACTATGATCATTGTACTTTCTAAGGAGCAACATTATATATTGAATATATTGAATATATATGAATATATTATTTTTGGACTATTGAGCAAGGGTGGGACTTACTAAAATAAGACAAAATGCTCCATTGGGGAGAAATAAGTGGAATTTTAAAAAAAATGACATTGATGTTCCTAAGCATTAATGACATTGTGACAAAGAATCACAGGGAGATAAAGAACCTATGCAAGGCATAGATGGGAAAAGAGAAAATATTCTATAAGTGACAATGAATAAAGATCAGAATGTCCAAGAAAGGGAAGAGAGAACAGAAAGAATGGACGAAAAGATAGAACAGACAAATCAGAAAATAGAGCAAGAATACAAGAGGGAGGAGACAATAAAGATAATAATGACTGATGAAATAAATCAAGGGGAAAGTATTTTAAGAGATTTATAAATGGAATCGGATAAACAGGAAGATGCTTTTGAAAGGGAGATAGGGGCTTGGGTAGACACTCTCGAGGCCTGGCACCATGGAAAGATAGAGATGGGAGAAATATTTAGACTAAATAGTAAAGATATAGATAAAGATAAAGATCCAAGAGAGGAATATGGGAGGCAAGCTAAAAAAAGGAATAAGAATTGAACTATTAAAATGAACAATAGATGATGGATAGAAAGGAAATGTATTTTAATATAAGGCTGGCCTGATTTAAAAACTAGAATAGAGGTAGAAATAACAAAACACATTTTTATATAAAGGAATAAAAACAATATCTAAATGGAAAGATTAGAGGTTGAAAGATGGTATTATTATGTATGTTTAAATAATATGGTGATTGGCATTAGAATGGTGCATTTAAATATTGAACAATTAAATTATGAAAGATTATATCTTAATACAAACATGTGTATTAACACTGGGATTAGTAATGGTAGCCTGATTATTAGCTAGAATAGAGGTAGCAATAAGAAATAGGGGGTGTTCTGACCAAGGCTTCTGAGACTGTAATTACACACACACTTCTTTTAAAAACAAGTCTGGTTTTATTCCAATGCTGGGAATTATTTTCATTCCCAGACGGTAATGAATTCTCAAACAATCTTCAAGATAAGCACCCACCTTTCTTTTCTGTGAAGTGCTGCCAATAACAGAAATGTCCACTGAACTAGACAAAAAACCAACCAAAGTACAAAGAGCTTCAAGAATGAATCTGAACCAAACAAATGACTTTGCTACCTGAAAAAGTTTCATCATCTTTGCCTGTCCTTTATACTTTATAGGAGGGACAGTTACCTTCCAGCCTTACTTCCGAGTTGCCCCTTTTGTTTCAACTGCTCTTGCCTTCTAGCAGCTCTGCACACGCATGGACTGGGAACAGGCTCCCCTGGGTCCTCTGCTTCGCTGCTGCCAGACTCCAAAGGCTCCAGAGGAAGCACCCCACTACCAGATGGTCCTAAGCCCCATCTCTGCATCAGACGCAGGATCCTCATCCAAGTCCTCTCCAGATTCCCGGCCTGATCCCCTTTTCCCCCACTGTCTGATTCTGTTGACGTCTGCACAGGCTGCTGGTGAACCACAACAGGGGGACTATTAATATACACATTTTATATAATAGATTAAAAGCAATAATTAGATGAAAAGATTAGAAGTTGAAAGATGGCATTACTAAGCATGCTCAAATAATATTGTTACTGGGATAAGAATGGCACATTGAAACTGAATAACTATCTCAATAAAAACATGTGTATTAACACTAGGATTACATAAATTTGACTAATGGAACAAATATTATTAATATTATTATTGTATCAAAATGAACAATACCCAGGTGCCACATATTTCATGTATTGATGTTGATGTATATTTAAAAATAATTTAAAAATTACACACACACACATACACACACACAAACACATAATGAATGTTGGGAAAGAAGGTTGAAAAAAGCAATTTCTTGCAATACTGATCCCAAATTAATGGTATTTCTACTGTGTTTGTTCATGTATCTACAGGTGCGATGCATATAAAAAAAAAGTTTTGACCTCATCATATCAGCCACCATATTAATTTTTTTTAAATCATATCATCTGGACATATTACATTCCCAATGGTATTTTCTGCACATCATGTCACCAAAAGGTGACAGGAATCTAAGTTGCTACTAAATTTCCTTTAGAGATCTATGAGTTAATTTTAGATCTGACAAGCAATTCATGTTAGTCTTCACTAAACCAAAGCCTCTTGAATTAAAAATGGAAACCTTCCCATAAAATTTACCATAGAGGCAGAACCAGAAAGTCCTAGATGTTTACAAGAGCATTACTCCTTAAAGAAACTGCCTTTTGCATTAATTGCAATGACTTTCTCAAGTACATTACTAAAATACAGTACTAAAACTAGAGCTCAAGATTCACCTACTTGACACTTAACACAAATTGGAACAGTCTCTTTGGATAAATATCACAAGATGGAATTTGAACCACAATTTATTGTGGTTCCTATCCTAACTTCTGTATATTTACTTTCAATGTATATCGAATTCATCACATTTTTCATTTTGTCTTTTGCCAAAAGGCAGGTTGATTTCTGTAACCATCAAAGGAAAATAATGTGAGAGGGCGTTGCAGGCGTCACAGCAGTACAGCATGCGATCTTTAAGCTCTAAGATCGCTGCTGATATCTCCATTGCAGGACGGTCCCAACAGACCTAAACCATCCTGTAGAGATGGTGACAGAGGAGGGCACATCCTGTAGATCCCAGGGACATCGCAAAGTCCCTGGTAGATCCAGGAGAAGCCCTTTTTTCCCACAGTGGAGAGGCAGCCATTAAAGCTGCTGAAGCTGGGGCAGCTCTGGAATGGAAGAAAGCTGGAAAGAAAGTGTGTCAGTTTGGTGAGATAATTTTCTACTTATTTTTTTCTGGAGAGAACATCCTAAAAGACTAAAAATTAAATTTAAAAGTGAAGATAAAAGTGCTTAAGCAGAAAGATTAAGCACAAATTAAACCTGAAGGTTTTTTCTTTCTTTTTATTGGAACTTTGGATTTTGTTTTCAACTTTTCAACTCGACTGGTCTTTCCTTTTTAATTTTAATTTTTTCCTTTCAAAATAACTCTTTGGAAAAGTTTTTTTTCTCTTGTTTTTTTCTTTTTAATAATTTTAGATTTTTTTTATTTTTTTATTCCTGGTTTTAATATTAGAGGGGAAGGGAAAGGAAAGGGAAATAAGTAATTCTGCCACCTGAGGCTTGGATACATTGTTTTCCTTTCTTTCTTGTTGATACATTTGGTGTTACATTCAAAGACTCTGTGCTTTTCATTGAAAAGATAGTGGGAAGAGCATGTAAATTGTTTGCAGGTGCTCTTCTGTGGAACTACTGATAGCTGGAGTCTGGATTTGAAATTGAAGAAAGAAAATTGAAGTGACCTTGAAAAGAGAACTGGAAATGACCATAACTGGAAAATTTCCAAAACTGGAAATTTTGTTTTTTGATTTAGTAAAGAGCCTCGAACATATAGTGGCAGTGCTTTGCTTATTGACAGAATTGCATTTTCTCTTTCCTTTTTTTTTCTATACCCCCCCACCCCAAGTTGGACTTTTATATTTGGACTTGAGTCCTTTGATGCAAGAATAAGATTATTTTTTTTCCCTCCCTTTGTTTTACCTTTTTAGCAAGGGGAATATAAAGATTTCTGTCTTTTTATTTTTTTTCCTATTTTTTTTATTTTTTCATCCTTTTTTCATTTTATATAGTTTTTTTTCCCTTTTTTTCCTACATAATTGGAACAACTGGATTAAGGCATTCAAGTGCCTGAAAATTTTTTCCCTTCCCTTTTTTATTTTTATCTTTTGCTTTTATTTATTTTTTTTACTGGAGTGGCAATCGGCTGCTCTTGCTTTTTCTTTTCAATTTTTCTATTAAGTGCTCTAAGATGAGCAGAAAAATACCAGCCTCAGCTTCTTCAATCCTGACTTCTTCTTCCTCACCATCTGGAGGACAACGATCAATACATGTGATGTTACAACAAGAGAAGGAGAAAGAAGTGACACTGCAGATGATTATACAAGGAATTCAAAAAATACAAGTAAAAACAGATTATATTGAAAAGAGAACAGAGAATATTGAGCAAAGAACGGAAAAGACAGATGAAAAAATTGAAAATATTCAATGGATGATGATGCAATATGAAGACAGAATTAAGAAAATTGAAGAACAAGATGTACAAAGAGATAAGAAGATTGGAGACATGGATACCCGATTGAGTGAAGTGGAAAGAGATTAGGGCAGATCTCTGCAATCATTGGAATGGGAAATTGATAGATCAGAATTCTATCTTAGATTTCAAAATATAGAAGAAGAAAGGGGTGGAAACCTTGCTGAAATGATGACAGAAATCATGGCAGAAGCATTTGAGGTAACTAAAGAGAAGATGATGGATGGAATGGACGAGGTTTTTCGTGTCTATACAAGATATGCAATGAGAAATAAACTGCCAAGAGAAGTTCATATCAGATTTACTAAGAAAATAATTAAATCACAAATACCGCAGGTGGCAAGAGAAAAAATACTAAAGTACAAAGATAAAGAAATAGTGGTACTGAAACAGGTACCAAGAGGAGTGAGAGAGATAAGAAGAGAAATATTTATTCTTGACCAAAGAGTTACTTAAGAGAGGAATAAATTACAGATGGCTGATACCCGAAGGTCTCATGTTTACCTGGCAGGAGCAAAGACACAGAATGGATACAGTTGAAAAAGCTGAGTTATTCTATCTGGAATATTTTAGAGGAAGGATGGAAGATACAAGAAAAGAAAATTTCAAGAGGAATGTACAGCAGTAATTGAAAAAGAAGAAAGAGCTGTAGGTAGTGGACCCAGAGAACAACGAGAACCAAGATCTACTAGGGCAACAAATCCTTCTTATAAAGTCTAAAATGGATAAGAAAAAATTGATTACAATTAATATAAATGGGCTTAATTCAGCTATTAAAAGAAGAAAAGTATTTCATAAGTTAGAGAAATTAAAATTTGATATAATCTGCCTACAAGAAGTACATATTAAAAAAACAACATGATTATATATTGAAACTACAAAAATTAGGGAAATTATTTACAGTGTTGACACACTGTAAAAAGAGGAGTGGTGTTATACATTAGAGATACAATCCCTGCGGAACAAATATATACAGATGATGATGGAAGGATTTTGATGGTGGAGATAACAGACAATAATCTAAAGACACTTTTAAGAGCAATTTATGCCCCAATGTAAATCTTCTCAAGAAGATTTTTACAGGAAATTACATAAGAAAATAATTGAACTCGACTATGCTAATATCTGTCTGATGGGAGATTCTAATGGAATAATAAATGACAAATTGGATTATAAAACACAAAAAACAGGTTTGAAAATAAATACAGATAAAACAAAGATTTTAGCAAAGAACATGTTAGTAAGATGAAAGAAAGAATTGGAGGAAGTTTGGGGGATCCAGGTCGCAAACAAGGTTAAGTATTTAGGGATACATATAACACCAAGATGTAGCACACTTAAGGAGGACAATTATCTCAAACTTAAACAATAGATTGTGACAGATTTGATAAAATGGAAAAATTTACAATTATCATTGATTGGGAGAATATCTACAATTAAGATGAATTTATTGCCTAGAATCTTATACTTATTCCAGACAATTCCAATCAGATTAGGGAAAGAATTTTTTGAAGATTTAAACAAAATAGTGCTAAAATACATTTGGCAGGGGAAGAAAGTGAGAATAAAATTTAAATTGTTACAAGATGCAAGAATAAGAGGAGGATTTGCTTTGCCCAATTGGGAATTATATTACCAAGTGACAAGTCTGATGTGGGTAAAGGAGTGGATAACATTAAGGAATACTAGACTTTAGAAGAACATGAGTTTCTGTTAGGGTGGCATGCTTTCCTCTGATATAAGGGAACTTAAATGCAGGGGTATTTTAGAAGACATTATATTCGAGAAGCATTGTTTCTAAACTGGGAAAAGCTAAATAAGCAATATTATTTAAAAATTCCACTATGGTTATCTACTATTGAAGCTTTTTCCTATCCAATAATGTATAAAAAGGAACAAACAGTTAGATATATGAGATATTGAATGAAAAGGGTGAACTTAAATCTATGCAAGCATTGGAAGAACAAGGTGTAAAAATGAATTGGTTTTCATATTTGCAAATACAATCTAGATTTGATAAAGATGTTAAAACAGAAGGTATCTATGACAAGTTGACTGATTTAGATAAAATTTTGACAGTTACTGATGAAAAATTAATCATAAAACTTTATGGACATTTGCTAGAGTTTAAATTAGAGGAAGAAGTAAAAGAAACAATGATTGCGTGGCGGAAAAATTTCAGATATGGGATTGATTTAGATAAATGGCAAAAATTGTGGTTTCAAAATTATAAAATGACAATATCAACTGCATATAAAGAAAATTTGTATAAGATGTTTTACAGGTGGCACTTACCCCCCGACAAGAATTGCCAGGATGTTCAAGGATAAATCAGATAAATGTTGGAAATGTCATCAGATACCTGGTTCATATTACCACATGCGGTGGACATGCTTGGATGCAAAAAGATATTAGACTATAACCCACACATGGTTGGAAAAAATGACAAAACACATAGACTTTAAACCTGAGATATTTTTATTGGGAATTATATCAGAAATATATTGTAAAGAATTGAAATATTTGATTGTAAATGTTTTAACAGCAGCTAGAATTGTATTTGATAAGAACTGGAAAAATGAAAAAAATACCTATGCAAGAGGAAATTATTAAGAAAATCATGGACTGTGCCGAAATGAGTAAATTGATATTTGAAATTAGAGAACAAGAGGATAAACAATTTTATATGATATGGGATTTATTTTATCAATGGTTAGATTAAAAGACATGATAAAGAAATAGACTAGTAAGCCTTCCAATAAAAGTTAATAGATTGATATAGAATACAATATAAAATATATAACCATTGGATGAATGTATAAGATTAAATCATAATGAAAATTAGAATATCTCATATAAAATGATGGAAAAATAGTCAAAAGAATGTTTAATAATTGATATTATATAAGCACAAGCTAGATCGATAAGGTGAGAATTTATATAACTTGTGAGTAATGGTAAAAAAAAGGATAGCACAAAAGATTGTAACCAACTGACCCACTGTATGTATATAATTGAAAGAGGGTTTTATGTTTTTATGTTTTGTTCGTATGTTCATTGTAAAAAATCAAAAAACCTTGTTTAAAAAAAAGAAAAATAATGTAATTTAATGTAATAATATGATATATGATATGATATATATCATACTATTATTACATATTATTATATTATTATACTATTACATATAAAATAACATAATATAACATAATATCATAAGATAACATTATAGTGTTGTGTAATAGCAATAGTACTTAAATTTATATACCGCTTCACAGTGCTTTACAGCCCTCTCTAAGCAGTTTACAGAGTCAGCATATTGCCCCCAAATAATCTGGGCCCTTATTTTATCCACCTCAGAAGGATGGAAGGCTGAGTCACCAACTGAGCCTGGTGAGATTTGAACTGCCAAATTGCAGTCAGCCGGCAGTCAGCAGAAGTAGCCTACAGTACTTGATCCAATAATTAAGGCACCAGGCTAGAAAGCAGGATGCTGAATTCCAATCCAGCCCTTGTTATGAAAGCCAGTTAGGTGACTTTTGGGCCAATCATCAGAAGATGGATTGTTGTTGTGGAAAACCTGGAGAAAAAAGGAGCATTAGGTATGATCTCTGCCTTGAATTATTTATTAAAAAATAATGGTAGAAAAACAAACTAATACATAAATAAATAATGGGCTTCTTTAGACAATGCTTGTACAACTGTAAAAACTTTAGCCTTGAGAGTTTAGCATGTGAATGTACTTTAATGTTCATTGTTTGAGGAAAATGTGGAAAAATTCTATATTCATGTGGAAAATAACAAGCAGAATTGGATGAATGATAAAACCCTATCAACTTCTTTTAAGAACAGCTCTCAGACATGTTCTCTAACTCAGGGCAAGTTGCTGTGGATCTGGTAAGGGAGACAAAAATAAGATTTTTCTCAGGACCAACTGAATTTATATGCTGACAAGCCTGGCTAGGAATTTTGATTCCTTTTTTTTCTCCCCTTCCTCCTCTTTCATGTTCCACATCACAGCTCCTGAAGAGTGTTAATCTTTTTTTGAGGTTACTGTTCAGTAGCATCAATTCATCTAACAGCAGTAAATCCCTATAATATATGACAAATGCATATCAGGAAGAATACATTATTGGGCACCAATCTGACATCATAGGATGGTGATGAGTTAGGGCCATCTTCCCTCCTCTAGAACAGACGCAAGTCTGCAAAACCTGACTTCAAGATAATTGAATGTCTTATCGCAAGCTCAGCTTCTTAAATTGATACTTTACAGATGGATACTGAACTGTTCTTGCAAAGCCACAAATCTAAATTATCCTTATATACTAGGGAGGCTTAAGGGGCACTGACTTACAAATATAGCTTAAAAATCACTTGAGACCTAGAAAGATTCACTATTTTTTCCTTATCCAGGCATTAAAGTATTGCAAACGCCAGAAAAAAGGAACTTGGACACACATTGCTTAATTGTTCATGTTGTTGTTTCCAACCTTAGAATTATTCTGCAATCAATAGTAATTAATATGCAATGCTTCAGTAGCTAGATGTCATTTATGAATGAAACATTATTCTAAAAATTGGAAGACTACCATATTTCGGCAACCCATCACTACCACCAATTTTAAAATTTGAAGAAGATCCTTATATTTCTAATTGTTTGAGTTAAATTTTCTTGGCTCATCAACTGGGACATTTGTGTGTGTGTGTGTGTGGATAGATAGATAGATAGATAGATAGATAGATAGATAGATAGATAGATAGATAGACAGACAGATGCATGGATGCATGATAGATAGGTAGGTAGATGATGGATGGATGGATGGATGGATGGATGGATGGATATGTCAACTCATAAAACATTTTTGTATACACGTTTTATAGTTGACAAGAGAAAAAGGGAGGGGGAGTTTCAAAGAGCAGGCGGCAGTGTGGAATTGAAAGTACATTCCATTTATATTTTCCTCAAACACTGATTAGATGACTGAAGCTTCTGTCACACAAAAATCTAATTGGAGAGCATGATTAATGACTTTTGCCTATGGATGTTTTTCATTGGATAATACACCCATAGGGTGAGGGGGAAAGCAGGATCAAGGGTGACAGTGAATTACATGTCACAGAGTTGGCTACGCCCAGATAAATGCTGGATGTAGAATGTTACCTTCAAGTATATATATATATATATATATATATTTAGTTTTAGGAGTGTGGCTCAAGGCTCATGATTTAATTGGACTAACTGCTGGAAAAATGCCGGATGTAGAATGTTACCTTCAAAGAATTTTTTTTAGTTTTGGGAGTGTGGCTCGAGGCTCATGATTTAATTGGAGTAACTGCTGGAATCCTGACAGGATGGACACATGGATGGATGGATGCATGGATGGATGCATGAATGAATGATAGATAGACAGATATAGATAGGTGATGATAGATAGATAGATAGATAGATAGATAGATAGATAGATAGATAGATAGATAGATGAAAGATGGATGGATGCATGGATGGATGGATGCATGGATGGATGGGTGGGTGCATGGATGCATCAATGGATGATAGATACATGATAGATGATGATAGATATAGATAGATGATAATGATAGATAGATAGATAGATAGTAGATAGATAGATAGATAGATAGATAGATAGATAGATAGATAGATAGATAGATTTACTATTGCAATTATTGTCCTGAGCATTCAGATTGGTCCTTCTATGACCAAAGGTGGCTTTGGACTGATGGGATTTGTAATCTAAAATTGTAATCTACTACAGGACCAAACTTTAGGAGAAGCTGTAATAGTTTATAAGTGAGAAATATCTACATCAAGAATCAACTATGTGATGGCTGGACAGTGCTCAGAATTGAAAGTTCTGTGAAACTAGACTAGTGTTAATGCTCACACCACTCTTTAACTTCTCATCAATGTCTCTTAAGTATTCAGTTTAATTACAAGAATTGTTTGGCTTAATGCTGGGTCTACAGCGTGCACCTTTTACAATTTATTTTTATTTTGTTTCCATCAACAAACTCTGAAAAGGTAGTCCTTAACTTATGCCACAAATGAGGCCAGAATTTCCACTGCTAAGCAAGGTTAAGTGACTTGTGCCCAATTTTACAACTTTTTTTTCCCCGGACATAGTTGTTAAGTAAATCACTGCAATTGTTAAGTAAACCATATGGTCATAAAGCAGATGCAGCATCCGTATTGACTTTGCTTGTTAGAAGCTGGTTGGGATGGCTGCAAATGGTGATTATATGACCCCAGGATGCTGCAACCATCGTAAAAAAACAAATTTGAAATTTGAAATTTGAAAAATACAAGCTACTCAATCCAAGAAGCCTTGTAAATAAAATACATGAATTTCTCCTCTTACTAAATACGGTTAAATTCAACATTATATTTGTCTGTAAAACATGGCTTAACGCATGTCTCCCTGACTCCATTACCACAGTAAGAGTCTATCATGTTTACCAATCAGATCATGAAATCCATAAAGGAGGTGGTGTTGCTATTTTCTTTCTAAAGTCCCTACATCTAAAAAGCGTCCAAGTTACTTAGGAGCTTGCTATTCTTGAGACCATCATCTGTGAACTGTCCTTAAATATCACATTTCAGTTCTTACTATGTTACAGAGCCCCTGATTATGACATCGAACATGCGAACAAGCTAAATACACTACTAACATGGGCAGCATACTGCCCACCCACTTTTATCATTCTTGGTGACTTCAATCTACCTCATATTAACTAGACCCTTAACAAATGGAAAACTGAACCCACACCTGCAACCTTCTACAATGCAGTAACAAATCTGGGACTAAAACAACTAGAACCAACAATACTAGACTTAACAACTGCTTTGATATCATCTTCAGCAATAGTTTGAATTCAATTTATGGAATACAAATTAAAGAACCCATTTCCAACAGTGACCACAACATGATTGACTTTTGTCTCAACATACGTCCACACAAAAATCATCACAATGACAGAATCTCCAATTATAACTTCAAAAAAGGCAACTATGATCTTATAAACAATTATCTCTCATCCCTTGATTGGCAATTTCTATTCTCTGGATGCAATATTGTGGAAGACCATTACAACATATTTTTACATGAAGTCAAAAGAGTCATCAAATTATATGTACCATTAACAACTCCTAAAACCAGAAAAAACCAGAAAAAACAAATTAATAGCAGAACCTCTAAGGATAATCTTTGAAAAATCTTTCAGGACCAACTCCTTGCCTAACCTATGGTCACAAGCCATGGCGATCCCCATCTTCAAAAAGGGAGACCCCAGTCTAGTTGAAAATTACAGATCAATCTCTTTATGCTGCATCGATTATTAACCAATCCATCATCCTCGACTTAGAAACAAACAACCTACTCTCTAATAAACAATTTGGTTTTATGAAAAAACTATCATGTAATTTGCAACTCTTACACTGCAAAAACATATGGACTACATAAAGCAATAGACGCAGGGCAAAACAATAGACGCAATCTACATGGACTTCTGTAAAGCCTTTGATTCAGTCATATATGACAAGCAACTCCTAAAACTAAAATCTTACGGTATCTCTAAATACTTGCATAACTGGATAGAAGCATTCCTGTCAAACAGACAACAAATGGTCAAAATTGGGAGCATCCTATCAAATTCTGTACCTGTCAATAGAGGTGTCCCCCAAGGCAGTGTTCTAGGACCAACTCTTTTCATACTCTACATAAACGACCTCTGTGATCATATCAAGAGCAACTGTGTTCTCTTTGATGATTATATAAAGCTGTTCAATACCACAGACAATACTGCTACCTTTCAAAAAGACCTTGACTATGTATCAGAATGTTCAAACAAATGGCAACTTCAAATCTCAACAAATAAATGCTCTGCCCTACATATTGACAAAAAATAAATAAATCAGAAAATAAAATACAGGCTGAGTTGTCAAGACCTTGTTGATGGTCCAAACTCTGTCAAGGATCTTGGAGTACTCATGTCAAATGACCTAAGTGCTAGAGTCCACTATAACTACATAGCCAAAAAGGCGTCAAGAGTTGTTAACCTAATCTTAGGTAGCTTTTTCTCTGGTAATATTACACTACTAACTAGAGCATACAAAACATTTGCTAGACCAATACTCAAATACAGTCATCAGTCTGGAACCCACATTACGTATCTAATATTAAACATGGTTGAGAAAGTCCAGAAATATTTCACAAGAAGAGTTCTCCACTCCTCTACTCGTTGCAGAATACTTTATGTCACCAGACTCAAAATTCTAGACCTAGAAAACCTAGAACTACACCGCCTTCGGTCCAATCTAAGTATCATATTTAAAATCATACATTGCAATGTCCTACCTGTCAATGAATACTTCAGCTTCAACCATAACAACACAAGAGCAAACAATAGATACAAACTCAAGATTAATCGCACCAAACTTGATTGAAGGAAATACGACTTCAGCAACACAGCTCATCATCTGTATTCAGAGTGGTCAATGTCTGGAATACAATTACCTGATTCTGTGGGGGGGTTTTCCTCAAACCCCCAAAACTTTAACCTTAGACTGTCTACTATTGACCTCACCCCTTTCCTAATAGGTCTCTAGTGTGCGTGCATAAGCGCACCAACATGCCTACCGTCCCTGTCCTATTGTTTCTTTTATATATATTTTTTATTTTTCTTATATGTATCCAGGTATTCATAGCTGTGTTTTTACTTATACCTATTATCTTTTAAGCAATTGACAAATTTAAAAAAAATATGCTGGTTGCCAAGAACCCAAATTTTGTGACTCTGGCAATGTGATTATTATAAGCATGAGGACTGATCGTAGGTCATTTTTTAAGTGCCAATTTTTCAATAGTCACTAAACAAATAGTTGCGTGTTAAGGACTACCTTCAATACTGCACATTGCAGCATGCCATCTCTTTAAACATACACACAGTTTTGTGTGTATACTTAGAAGTTAAAATAGATTAACACTTAAAATAAAAAAAGGAAGAAACAGAATACTTTTTAACATGGGACTTATTTTACCAATGGCTAACTAATAAAAGGGACATGGTTGCTCAGTGGCTAAGATGCTGAGCTTGTCATTCAGAAAGGTCGGCAGTTTGGTATTTTGAATCCCTAGCACTGCGTTACCGAATGAGCTCCCGTTACTTGTCCCACCTTCTGCCAACCTAGCAGTGGGAAAAGCGTTGGCTCTTAGGCTTTGTAATGGAGAACAGCACCGCCCCCTAGAGCTGGAAACATTTAGCACATATGTGTGAGGGGAAGCTTTATCTTTACCTAAGTAACAGAAACAGAGATTAGAAACTAAAAAGATTAAAAAGATAATAAAAACAAATTTATACTGAAAAATTTTCAAGACGGATAAACTAATTGAATTATTATTTTGTAATTAATATTGATATGTTTATTATGATTATTATTATGATTATTGTTGTATCTTTACTTAAAACTAACTGTGCCCAGACAACACGCTGTTCATATAGAAATGGAACCTTTTATGTATAATAAAAAATGTATTAATAAAACCTACATTATAAAAACATACACACGTTTGTATGTATATTTTAGAGATGAAATTTAACATGTAGAGATTAGATTTATGAAATACCACAATGTGCTCTTTTAAAAATGCATTATTTGCAAAAGTTAACTTTCTAGAGCCGTTTTTTTTTTTTTTTTTTTCGCCCTTCAGGAACACACATAGTTCAGTGATGGTTTTATAATGTGGAAAGTGAGCCTTGGAAAGCAATGTATTTTTAGTGAATGCTTGCCAGTCTCATGAGTCTAAGCAATCAATATATTTGTTCAACTTAGATTTATTGTACATACTTTTATGGTTTTATTGTCAAGATCACAGACTGCAACAAACTATATGTACAGCTACAATGGAGCAGTTGTATATGAACAAATGAAATTTATGCCTGCAACAAATACACATAATTCAAGTTAAAATAATGAACTGTGCTGCTTTTAGAATTAGATATACTGGTAATTCATTGTCACTGATCAAGATAAGCAAATGTACCTGCCAGGATAAGCCTTTCTTTTCTTATATATACAAATTGCACCATGACAATTTTATACACACCCCTATCTGCCATAATAAATATGTTGTGTGTTTCTGCATCAGCTCAAAATGACTGTATTAGACAGCTAACCATGCAATACAAATCAGAATTGCTTTTGGCGGGGGGAGATGGGC
The DNA here is from genome assembly GCF_049901715.1 of Pseudonaja textilis. NCBI lineage: Eukaryota > Metazoa > Chordata > Lepidosauria > Squamata > Elapidae > Pseudonaja > Pseudonaja textilis. The sequence goes on from NC_142008.1 coordinate 14,269,428, forward strand.
AGCTACATAAATTTGTTTAAAAATAAATAAATAATAAATCCTAAGTACTCATTAAGTTCTATGGGGTGTAGCACCAAATCATTTTGCTATTCAGTCCAAAATCCACATATCAGAAGCCACTTGAACAACCTGATGCAGATCTTTTTCAGTATTCAAAGAATACTTTGCACTTTGCTCCATGGAAAGAGTAGGCAAGCCTCGGAACTATATAAAGCACCCAGATTCTGTTTTGTGAATCTTGGAACCACTGAGATCATGCTAAAAAATTAATTAGTAACTTGGCCTTCAAAAGCCCCCAAGAGATAACTTTCCATTTTTTAAAAATGTCATCTCATACTCCCATACATACCACACAAATTGAGAGTTGAAGATTTGAACATTTTAAAAATATAGAAAAACAGAGTTGGAAGGGACCTTCTAGTCAAACCCCCTGTCCAAGCAAAAGACCTATGCCATTTCAGACAAGTAGTTGTCCACTATCTTCTTAAAAGCCTTCAGCAATGGGGCACCTATAACTTCTGAAAGCAAGCTGTTCTACTGGTTAATTGTTCTCACTGTTAGGAAATTTCTCTTTAGGTTGCTTCTCTCCTTGATTATCTCTCCATCTATTGCTTCTTGTCTTGTCTTCTGGTGCTTTGGAAAATAAATTAATCTTCTCTTCTTTGTGGTAGCCCTTCAAATATTGGAACACTGCTATCATGTTGCCTCTAGTCCTTCTTTTCACTAGACTAAATATACCCAAATCCTGTTGTTCATAAGTTTTAGCCTCCAACCCCCAATCATCCTTGTTTTTCTTCTCTGTACTCTTTCTAGGATCTGAACAACGTTTTTTATATTGTGGGGACCAAAATTTGATTCAATATTCCAAGGCTTTATAAAGTGGTACTAATATAAACCAGTTTAAACTCTGTCCATTCTACTTCAGTCACTACTGTAGCTCCTGTCCTAGCAGTAAATTAACATTAGCAGTAAAATGTTAACAATTAATATTAATCTGCTTCTTCTTCATGAGATCCAGCATCTAGTGCCTGAAATTTGCTGCCTCATTTTACAAAGGAAAGGTAAGACCTGTGAAATGTGCATAGGATATTTTAGCACACTTAATTTTAATGATATGTAACTATTTGAAAAGATAGCTTTCATCAGTGTTTTACATTTTAAAGAAGATTTTAATAGTACATACTAACACTTAATAAACATATAGACTAAATTTTTAAGCAGCACAACTCATTTCTGAAGATAAATTTATATTACTAAATCACTCATCCACTTTTAGTAAACCACAGATTAAAAAGACATCTTTTCTCTCTCACTTCTTCAGACTCCCAAAATAACTTGTAGTGAGGATATTTGACGTTAGAATCCATCCAATCAGAACAGATAACAAATATTCCCTGTGAATATTTTTTTTCCTGCCAAAATGCCTGTGTATTAGTGATACTTAGACAGTGGGTAACAGGAAGAGCCAAATAGCTTAAAGCTACAGGAAAATCAATCTTCAATGTCTTGAAGGCTCTCTTCCCATTGTAAAATGTGACTTATGTTTTACTACTTTATTTTTAAGTGATATGAGAATGTCTTTAAATTTTGTTTTAAAGGTATTTTTGAACTTACTTCATTATTTGAGCTTATGATGGATATTCCTGATGGGAAAAGGAGGGATCCTTATTCCCAGTAGTTTGAATTCATATTGCATCCAGTGGCATCCAAGGAACTTGATTTTGTCAGGATGAAAATCATTATGTCTTTTATCAAGACATAATGATTTATTTATGTCATTGGTCTTGCTTCATGCCTTTCCACAAATGCTTCTGAATATGTCCAAATATCAGGTGTTCTGAGAAAGAAATTTCTGTTTTTCTATCATTTCAGGGAGTTTGAAAATTTCTGTTGATGACATCTGGGTTTTCTTCATTTTTGAAGAAGAAAAAGAGGAGAATATAGATGATGTTTTCTCTTATATTTCAATCATTCTATAGCCTCCCTGGATTATCTTCTCATTATGCTGGGCATGGGAGCTTCTCATGGGCATGATGCCATGGGGCAGAGGATTAATGACACTGGAATTGCTGGCCAGGAATGGTCTGCACTCCACCAATTTGAGCCTGGCTTCATTAGATGGAGTGAACTTCCACCGCTCGATTCCTAGCTCCTGCCCACTTAGAAGTTCAAACACATGCAATATTGCAAGTAGATAAATGGGTACTGCTTGAGTGGAAAATGTGCAGAGAGAGCAGAAGCCAGAATTGGACCTGGCCAGATGTGAGCCATCACAATATTAGGAAAGGCAAAAACAACAGAGAAGCCAGGAAAAGCTAGCAACCGAGCACTGTTAGCTACAGTAATTAGTGTAAAGCCAACAAAGGCCAAAAGGAATGAACTATGCTATCAGGATTGTATTGTGTCTAAAGTGTAGATTTCTCTGACATTGTATACCATATACTAAATACAGGGGGGAAGGAACAAAGGAAGCAATACAAGGACATGTTGAAAGGCAGCTTCAAGTCCCTGGACATCAACACCCCTCCTGGGAAACCCTGGTGCAAGATTGATTGACATGGCAACATGGTGCACCATGGAGCACTTGATCCACCAAGTCTACCAGACATTTGAAGACTAAAGAACTACTACAGCACAAAAGAAGCGAGCACTCCCCAAAGCCAGAGCTACAAATGCTGCAACAATGGTGCCTACACATGTTTGCCCAGCATGTGGCAGAACATTCTGTGCCCATATAGGCCTTACCAGCCACCTGTGGACACACCATGGACAGCTCAAAATCCATTAGATGTCAAGGTCCTCTTTCAACACGATGGATGAACATCATAATCATTAATAATGGAGATATATACATGCAAAAATCTTGTTTTGCTCATTCACAGTGCAGTATAACAAGAAAATGATCAGACAGATTCTCCATCAAACAATTATCCCCCCCCCCGCAGGCAAAACACCAATATTCTCCAAACAAAACAAGCTTCTTACCATTCCACATCTGTTTCCTTCCCTTCTCCTCTAAAACTTGTTTACCAGGGAGTATTTCTTCTGTGGTGGAATAGGTTTCACATTCTCATTCATTCACAAGAAACTTATACCTCCCAGCATTAACTGTTTTAATTGTATTTTATATACATAAGATTTTTTCCTCTTGATTAATATCTGGAGGATTAATATCCCAGACAAAGATTTTTTGTTTATCAGAAATTGATTTAAAAACCGTTATCTTTTAATTTGGTAATTTTTGGTGACACCAGGAAGCAGAAAGTGTTGGGCATTCCTTTCTATTTCAAATTCCACTTACACTAATTTAACAACAACAACAATAACAACTGTTAATTGCTTTTCTACTTTGGATCAGATACCTTTCATAAAAGAGCTGCTATATGACAGAATTAATTATGATCACAAAATAATTGAGAGAAAAGAAATGGTGAGATTTGGATTTTATGGCTGTTTCCATGGAAATGACTGGCTTCTCTAAAAATCGCATGAATGCTGACATTACATTCTTATGAAGATCTTGGAAAAAAATGTTTCAATGCAGAACATACCTCTGACTCACAGTTATTATAAATTAAGTGATGATCAGTCTTTCTTTAGCTAGAATAGATCACCATTTTTGCCCCAAAGTTGTTTTTTCAAAAAGCAGCTGGTCTTTGTTTTTCCTTGAAGAAAATTTCACTTCTCATCTAGAAGCTTCTTTAGTTCTGACTGAATGATGCAGGATGGAAAGATTTATATTCCTTGCAGTCATCTGATCATTAGCACTTTTTCTGAGAGTTGTTGAGATTACTTGGAGTTTTATCAGTGGCCCTCGCAGTCACCTGAATAGTGCAAATGAACGTGGAGCCTTCTTGAAACTGCTGAGAATTTCCATAGATGATCGCCATTATCAGCAGTTTTTGAGGAAGGAAAAGAAGGTGTCAATATAGCAGTATCCTCTTCTCAAAGGTTATGAAAAAAAAATTATTATTTGAAGTTCAAAGACAAGTAGGAGAATGTGGCTAATTTTACTTAAACCTCTTGCATTTTTTAACTTAAAATTTTTTTTTGACACATCTAGAACAGTAAAAATGTCTTGCCTCAAAGTTTTTAGGCTACTTTCCTGAAATTGCCATTATGAAATTGGATGATGGAATAACATGCCGTTCTAGGAAATGAAGACAGTGACAAGTACCATGACAATATTTTCTGTAACTTCTTGTCCAAATACTTTTAAGTATTAAGAATAAAAGTTATTTTTGTGAAACGTGGCTTGAATGTCAATCCATCTTGCAATGATTCATTTATATATAGTACTCTGTATATATGTATGTGTGCGGGTGTGTGTGTGTATGTGTATGTGTATATATATATATATATATATATATATATATATATATATATATATATATTTGGAACAGCTGTCTTGCCCTACATAAGAAGTACTACAGACAAAATCAGTAAGATACTACACAGGCATCACATCAAGACTGCCTTCAAAACAGACAGAAAAATAGCAGCCATCCTAAGAAACCCTAAAGATAAAATTGACCTGGAAAACCAAGGCATACATGAAGTCTCCTGTGCATCATGCCCTGCTACATACATTGGACAGACCAATAGAAGAATAAGAACCCGCCTAGATGAACACAAAAATGCAGTAAAAAATCTGGAACACACTTCCTCACTAGTCCAACACATGGAAGCCACAGGTCATAGCATCGACTTCAATGGCACCAAAACCCTAGCCACTATAGAAAACCCCAGCTACAGAATTATCAAAGAAGCCATAGAGATTGAAAAAAAACATGAAAGCATGAATAGAAGAGATGATTCCACCAGACTGTCAATCATTTGGAAGCCTGCACTCTCAGATAAAAAAATCTCCACACCACAAGCCAGGCAAACACCTGGGCACAAGCAGATCCCCCCTGATACCTCCAGCTCAAACACATCCCAAACAGGCACCCAGATGAAACCTAGCTTCCTAATAAATGATAGCCGTCCATTTACTCAGAGCCAAGCCACACTAAAAGCCTCCAATATAGGAAACACAATGTTGCCAGCCAATCAAGACAAAAAAAAGAAAAGCTACAAAACAGACCAAAAGAAACAGACAGATTAGAAACTCCAATCAAGCAGAACACAGCAAACTCCAAGACCAATAAACATAGACCAAGACTCCCAACCAATCAGGATGAAGAAAAAAGCCATTCTGGCACAATGTAGGCTCGCACCAAATTTAAAACTGAAATGGCTGTGAAAGTCTGACTCACAGATGAACACAATACAGAAGCCTGATGATGGCAGATGAGATTCTACGGAAACATTGCTACAACTTTAAAAGCACAACTATAATGATGTGGGAAAATACCCGAACAAAGCTGAATACCATATATATATATATAGGTCTGTTGGTGTGTTCGGGTCTTTCCCCATGTAAGATTAAGAGTACCTTGGTGACATTTCGGCATGGTCCCACTCGCCATCCTCAGGCTGGTGCTTTCGGCTTCGTGCCAGTGCAAGCAGTGTGTGATCGGAGCTGCCATCTCTCTATATATACTGGTGGTGGGGCTGGTGTTCTGGGCTGGTTGGCTGTGCTGCTGCCTCTTGATTGGTTGATGGAGTTGATGTTGGTATAATGGGCTGTGTGATGGCCTTGTGAGTTTTGTTGTGGAGATATCCTGGATCTTGTGCTGTAATCTCCTGGGTTGTTTGTTTTGTGGTGATCTTTTTTCCATTAGCCTTTCGTGTTTTAATAGCTTGGGTAATGGGTTGTGTGATGGGCTTGTGAGTTCTTTTGTTGTGGTATCCTGGGTCCTGCATTGTAATCTCCTGGGTCTTTTGTGTTTTGATCTTTTTTCCATTAGCCTCCTGTGTAATAATGGCTTGGGTAATGGGTTGTGTGATGACCTTGTGAGATTTATTGCTGCAGTATCCTTGGTCTTGTGCTGTGATATCCTGGGTCATTTGCTATGTTGTAACTTCTTGTGTTCTTGTCATGTAATTTCCTGAGTTTTCTGATGTGATGTCCTGAACTATGATGTAGCATTCTGGGTTTAATCTGGCTTTGTGTTTGGAGTCTGGGTCTGTGTTCTTGATGTGTCAGCTTGTTTGGTTTTGGGGTCGGGGGTGCAACAGCTGGTGAAGCAGCCATGGTCAGTTTTCTGGATGGTGGTTGTCCTTCGTTTATAGGATGGGCTTGGGCTTGGGTCTGGTGAGGGGGGTTGGCAGTAGTATCCCGCATAGTTTTGGGTCTGGTGTTGGTTTTCATGGCTGGGACTCATATGTTGGTGAGGGCTAGCTGCCAGATGTCTACACGCATTGCAGAACACAAAAACGCAGTCAGCGTCTTAAAGCCACAGGACATGAAATTAATTTCAAAGGAACCAAATTAATATCCAACACTGAGCACTCCAGCAAGAGAATAATCAGAGAAGCCATCGAGATAGAGAAACACCCCCATACATGAACAGATGGGATGATACCTTCTGCCTACCAGACATCTGGAAGCTAGCCCTAACCAACATAAGAGTTCCAGCCACGAAAGCCAACACCAAGCTGTTACTACACAGGAGGCTAATGGAAAAGAGATCAAAACAAAAAAGACCCAGGATACCACAACAAAAGAACTCACAAGCCCATCACACAACCCATTACCCAAGCCGTTAAAACATAAGAGGCTAATGGAAAAAAGATCACTACAAAACAAATGACCCAGGAGATTACAGCACAAGATCTAGGATATCTCCACAACAAAACTCACAAGGCCATCACACAGCTCATTATACCAACATCAACTCCATCAACCAATCAAGAGGCAGCAGCTCAGCCAACCAACCCAGCACACCAGCCTGCACCACCAGTATATATAGAGAGACGGCAGCTCCGATCACACACTGCTTGCACTGGCACGAAGCTGACAGCACCAGCCTGAGGAGGGCGAGTGGGACCTTGCCAAAACATTGCCAAGATACTCTTAATCTTACATGGGAAAAGACCCGAACACACCTAGACCTATATATATATATGTGTATGCATATGTATACACATATGCATACACATACACACACACACACACACACACACACACACATTATATCTATCCATCCATCCATCCATCCATCCATTTATCTATCTATCTATCTACCTACCTACTTCCCTACCTACTTTAATACCAGAGGAGCTTTGCTCGGCCTTGCCTCAGTTCTTCTTAGTGAAGAAATATTTTTAAAATCCAATATTTTTAGGTTTAATTGTGGGTTAAATGAATCCCAATAAAAGGAAGTAGGTGTGTTAAGCATGCCTGGGGATCATGTCAATTTCAATTTACAACTTAAATCTAGATCCTGTTTGAGGTTTAGTGAAGAGGAAAGAAAGTGTCATTATTGTGTACTTTTGCTGTAAGGTGTGATTTGCGTATTAATGCCCAGCTTATTGATTACAATATATTTGAACTAAATCAGTTTCCTCCTGCAGCATAGGCTATAAATATTTAAAGTCCCATATCAATAAAAAATGATGCCATAAGTCACCAAATATAAATATCTACATGGTGAAATCCACATAAATTATTAAGAAACGTCAGAGACACAGACTTTAACAAATGAGATTCAAGGTCAATTCATTGGCACAATCTGAAGAAAATTGTATTTTAGATCAGAGTGGTAAGGGTGGATATGAACAACATTGAGTCAAATTCATACTATCTATCTATCTATCTATCTATCTATCTATCTATCTATCTATCTATCTATCTATCTATCTATCAGCATATAATCTATGTAAGTTCTGTCCAAATTGCATAAAAGAGAATAGCTAAGGTAGTTAGTGTGGTCAGATCAGTTTCTCAGCTGTACATATTCCAGGATAAAGTCTTGGTGGATTATCACTTTATTTCTTTCATATACCTTTGAAAGAATTAGTCTAGAATTAGAGTTGAATAGCACATAGAGAATTGGGGAAAATACAATGTATCAATAACTGAAAATCAAAATTGATGTCATAAACCAGCTGTGATAACCCCAGTGATTATCAACACATTGGCTGCCTAACATAAAATCTTAGATGTCATTTAGAAAATCCACCCATTGACAACATTTCTATCTGTCAAATTGCAAATTGTCACACTGCTTGTATCCATACAGGTACTACCTGATACATTACAACATCAGTCAATCATAACAGAGCTAGAAGGGACCTTGAAGACCCTCTAATCCAACCTCCTGCTCAAGCAGATGACCCTATGCCATTATCACTGGCTGTCCAGTCACTTCTTAAAAACCTCCATTGATAAAGCATCCAAGTTCCTGGGAAAAAGTCAATGTATATGAAGGCTAACACCAGGTACGATGACTTAACATTGAACAGATAATAATAATGCAGAAACAATATCTGCAAGAAATATCATTTCTCTGGAAGGATTTGATAAATGGATAAAAATGCCTAACCAGTCTGAATATCTGGCTAACTGTGCAATGGAGGAGGAGGAGGAGGAGGAGGAGGAGGAGGAGGAGGAGGAGGAGGAGGAGGAGGAGGAGGAGGAGGAGGAGGAGGAGGGGAGGAGGAGGAGGAGGAGGAAAAGAAAAAGAAGAAGAAGAAGAAGAAAGAAAGAAGAAGAAGAAGAAGAAGAAGAAGAAGAAGAAGAAGAAGAAGAAAGAGAAGAAGAAGAAGAGGGAGGAGGAGGAGGAGGAGGAGGAGGAGGAGGAGGGAGGAGGAGAGGAGGAGGAGGAGGAGGAGGAGGAGGAGGAGGAGGAGGAGGAGGAGGAGGAGGAAATGGGTAGAAACTAATCAAGGAGAGGACCTAGAACTAAGGAGAAATTTCCTGACAGTGAGAACAATTAATCAATGGAACAACTTGCCTTCAGAAGTTGTAAATGCTCCAACACTGGAGATTTTTTAAAAAGACATTGGATAACCATTTGTCTGAAGTGGTGTAGGGTTTCCTGACTAAGCTAAGGGTTGGACCTCCAAGACCCTTTGGAACTCTGCTATTCTATTCTATTCTATTCTATTCTATTCTATTCTATTCTATTCTATTCTATTCTATTCTATTCTGTTCTGTTCTGTTCTGTTCTGTTCTGTTCTGTTCTGTTCTGTTCTGATCTGTTCTGTTCTCAACAACAATTTTCCAAAAGCACGTGGTATTAAAGAGAAATGGTGGCCTAGAAATTAAGATCTCACTTCACAGCCAGGAAGTTATGAGTTCAATCCTACGTAGAGGCAGATATTTCTCTCTCTGGGCACACTTAGAATATATCTGCTAAAAAAACAACACTCTGCATTGGTGACAGGAAGGGCATCCAGCCATTAAAACACTTTGCTAAGTCCATTCAGTTGCCTAGACTCCACCCTGCAAGGGATTATGGGGTCATTAAATGAAGATGATGATGATGTGGTGTTTAGAAGGCCTGATTATATATGAATTGTTTGAATAAAACACTGCTCCTCCTCCTTGCAAATAGCATCCTTAGTACCATCAAGAGCTTACCAAAGTGAAAGATAATTTCTTTGTGTCAACCTTAGATAAACTCTCATTATACACAGAGGGATGTATCCCTTGATCTCCTCTGAAGTTTTGTATTGGTTCCCAATCTCTTTCAGTGGAAGCAATTTTCAATTAAGTAAAAAAGCAATTTTTTTATTTAAAACAGTTAACATTAATGTAGTCTGCCATGAACTTATCGGTAGAAAAATGGACTATTAATATAAACGCTGGTGGAAACATTATTGCATTATTGTTTTCAGTTAGAATGAGGGAGACAGGAGACAAGAAACTTGACAAAAGAATACTGGGAATAAGCCTAGGTTAATATGGACAAAAAAGATTTTTCAAAAAAAGAAGCACTAGGGTTGACCTGATAGCAGTGTTCCAATATCTAAGGGATTGCCATAAAGAAGGGAGAAGGGATCAACTTATTTTTCAAAGCTCCAGAAGGCAAGACAACAAACAATAGATGGAAACTAATCAAGGAGGAGAAGTACCTAGAACTAAGGTTAAATTTCCTAACAGTAAGAATAATTAACCAGTGAAATGGCTTGCCATGACAAGTTGTGGGTACCCCATCACTGGAGGTTTTTAAGAAGAGAATGGACAACCGTTTGTCTGAAATGGTATAGCGTTTCCTGCTTGAGCAAGGGGTTGGACTAGACCTCCACGGTTCCTTCCAACTAATTTTCCATTAGATTCATCATAATATGTAAGAGACACTAGTGTGGAAATGAAGCCCAAATTTTATCTTTCAATACTTTAAACAAGAAGGATGGAGAAAATGATGATGACTGTAGACCTATGCTAAAGAGTGCCCAATCCTTTGCTTCATAAATAGATTCAATGCACATTTTATGGGTAACTAGTAGTGCTGGAAAAAGCAGTTCTAATGTGAATTGGTCATTGGTAATAACTGATGACTGATTTACCCATTAACTTTACAATAAACATTAGTATTGCATTACTAACAAAAATGAATGCACTTTAGACAAACCATTAAACATTGTTCATTGGCTCCCTTCTGCCCCCCTTGTTAAATATTCACAATTTCAATTACAGCCATCTGAAACTGACATTTGTTTTAGACAAAGGGACTGCAGCCAATATGCAGCACTTTCTATTAGTTTATGAGTTTGTTTCTGAAGATTGTATTGCACTGATCCATTACTGAAGTCTGGAATTTCTAAACAGCTCTGTGCCTGGACTCCATAAAATGGTCCTTTAGCTGAATCATAATTACTGAACAACTTGCCATCCATTAATTTTATTTGCAATAGTTCAATCTCCATTGAAGCTCCCAAAGCTCAAAAAATTAGGTGGCACTCTTGCCATCTTGTAGAGAAATTCAAATATTGCTTGTTGATTTTCTTAGCTGCTTGCCTCTGTCTTGTCAGGCAAATGTACAAGTCCACAGAAGCTTATCATCTTAAGCTATTTCTGGACATTAGCAAATCAGAAATGGAAGGGGAAAAAAGAGACTGAAATTAATGACAGTAGTTTATATTCTTGGGCAGCTGCTATGAAGCACTGGCTTGGCAGGCAATGATGATGACCAGTTGTCCTTGCAAAACTGAAATTGGAGATTTATGCTAAAATAGGGATACCAGTGGCAGCTGCAAAATCAGTGGTTGCTTTCATCAGATGAGAAAAGTAGCATTGCAGTGTTACAGTACAAGGTCCACACAGAGGATGTGTGCAATGGCATGACACATTTAGAAAAGGAGCTTGGATCATGATGCCCCAATGCTGTTTTTGTCAGTCTCATGCCCATTGTCCCTCCCCAATTCAACTATGCAAAATCTACCTTTGCAGTTTCCTTCCTTCAATCAAATTTTTTGTGTTTTAATTTTATTTTCATCAATATATAAAGCTCAAGTATGATTAATACCACTCTATAAAGCCTTAGTAAGACCATACCTAAAATACTGTATCCAGTTTTGGTCACCACACTATAAAAAAGATGTTGAGACTCTAGAAAGAGTGCAAAGAAGAGCAACCAGGATGATTAGGGGACTGGAGACTAAGGTATATGAAGAATGGTTGCAGAGACTGGGCTTGGCTAGTCAGGTGAAGAGAGGGACCAGGGGAGACATGATACAATCTTCCAATATTTGAGGGGCTGTCACAGAGAGGAAGGAGTCAAGCTATTTTCCAAGGCATCTGAAGGCCAGACAAGGAATAATAGATGGAAACTGAACAAGGAGAGATTCAACCTGGAAATAAGTAGTACTTTTTTGACAGTGAGAACTATCAATCAATGGAATGGCTTGCCTTCCAAGGTTGTGCAGGCTTTGTCAATGGAAGCTTTTATGGACTGCCTTCTGTCAGAAATGGTGTAGTGTCTCCTGCTTGGTCTGGGGAGGGGGATTGTACTATATGACCTACAATGTCCCTTCCAACTCTGTTAATCTGTCAAGGTTGGTAACCACTATTAACAATGAAAAGGTAAAGGTTACTCTGTATGCCATATCCAACTTTAGGGCATGGTCCTCATCTTCATTGCTTGGCCAGCCTTGTCTGAAGACAATTTCATGTGATCATGTGGCCAGTATGGCTATATGCTAAAAGCACACAGAATGCTGTTACCTTTCCATTATTTGTCTACTTGCATTTGCGTGCTTTCACCCAGGGGTTGGATTCTACCAGTTCTGACCAGTTCTATAGAACTCCTTGTTAACTTTCTAAGCAATTTGGAGAACTGGTAGTTAGAAGAAATCTCCTTTGGTTTTTTCCCACCCTTATTACATTCTTGGCAGTATGCCTAGACTTACTGAAGGTTTTTTATTTTCTTTCTTAAAGGGGAAGGGTTATTTTAAGCTTTTTACACTGCTCTTGGGAGGAGATATTCCCCTGGATATACTTCCAGTCACATGCAACAATCAGCACTTTGAAAAAATAATTGGACAACCAGAAAGGAGCTTTTAATGACAAGGAACCAAGATGAGTGACATTCAGCAAGGCTTCTTGGCTAGCTAGAAAGATTCAAACATGAGTTTACAAACCCTTTCTGAGTTTTGGTCTAAAACTGGTTTTTGGTGAAGTTTAATTCTGTCCTTGGTGATGTTTAATCCTGTGTTTATTGATGGGATAATTTTACTTATTCAGCTTTGTTTGGAAAGAAAAGGGTTAATCTCTGTTCCTGAAAATAAGCTGGGTTGAGAAATTTGACTAGTTCCTGTGTCTATTTGTTCTGGTAATGGGTTTAACAAGCAACAGCTACTGTTGTGATTTAATTATTTGTATTGTATTTTATTTTTTTCCTGTCTCGTGGTTTCTTTTTCTATATGGGGAGGGGGTCTTCCTTCACTGCTTTAGTGGTATCTGGCACTGTCCTTTTGGGGAGTACTTCTAAGAGGCAGGATACAAGCTTGGCACTGGTTATTTTACTGCCTTTCTGGGGGCATGTGACCTTTCCTTAAATCAGGATTATTTATTTAGGATATTTTGTGAGGTGAGTAAGATCAGCTAGTATCTTTAAGTGATGCAAATGGTTCTAGATTGCTTTTCCTGGGTGTGCTCTTTCTGGAGAGCTTAAATGACCTCTGGCTTTCACTTTATGAGCAAGAGTTAACTGCTGATAGTTATCATTGTTTTTTAACTATTTTAATTCCTCAAGGTGCTCTGGCACCCTGCCTGATTTGTAACTCCAGCTTGCAGATAGTTTTTGTTAGATCTGGGAGGATGGTTCAGAAATGGAGGCAAGACTCAGATAACAACAACAGCTCTTTATTAGTGACTTCAGATCTAAGCAAAGAATCCCAGCCGCAACAGCCCCTTATATAGGGCTGACTGAGGCTAGGCAGCCAATGACGGCGATTTGAGTTTGCCGCTCTTGGCTGGGCCAATCGTGGCAGCCCATTTACTAGCCAATCGGATCAGTCTGCGGTGACCAATCACGATCCCCTTTTCGTGGGCCAATCAGAGTTGCAGGCTTTCAAGCCTGCTAGTCCGGAACACCCCTCCCCTCTCGGTTCCATTTAAGGGGTGGAGTTATGTAGTCTCGCAGGTAGGCAGGTCTTCGTACCTGTCTACCCGACTTACGTAATTCCAATTGTCTGTGTTAAAATTCGGGTTCAGATGGACTGTTTGCTGGATCTAGCTGGAACGGTGAACTGGTGCCATAGTTGGGACTCTCCTCTGATGCCCTCGGGGTGATTGAGTCCTCAGATTTGTTGCTACTGCTATGGCTCCCCAGGCTTGCTGAACCTGCTTGGCTGCTGCTTCTTGATGAAGTGTTCGTCTGCCCAGGTTCAACTACAGCTGGTGAGTATTGCAAGCTATGGTGTGGTGATCTCGGGGTTAGTTCTGAATGAACAGGTGTTGGTTCTATTTCTGGGCTCACGGCTTCCCCTCCCCCCTGGTGTCGAGGCTGGGGTCAGGGATGGAAGTTGTGGTCAGTCTGGAGCGTAGCTGGTCAATATAGCGTTTCTACGCTCTGCCATCAGTGGTCAGTAGACGGTAGGAGCGGGGACTCGTGACTTGAGTTATTTGAGCAGGAATCCAGATGGGATCCCCAGAAAATTTTTTTGCAAATACAAGGTCTCCTACCTTAAAGGCGCGATGCTTGCTGCTGGAACCCAGGGGCTTTTCCAGGGTGTAGGCAGGGTGCAAACAGTCTAGAGGCGACCTGAGTTTCCTGGCCATCAGGATTTCAGCTGGGCTCTTGTTAGTCGTGCTGTTAGGTGTGATGTGTTGAAGAAGCAGCATTCTAGTGACTTTATCGTGGATGTTACCTTGTTCCATTTTCTGTAGGGTTTTCTTTGTGAACTGAGCCATTCGTTCAGCCCTACCATTCGCCGCTGGATAAGCCGGCGATGTGAGTGTGTGTCGGATGCCCCGTTCAGCTAGGTATTGTTCAAAGGCTAAGGCAGTAAATTGGGGGCCATTGTCAGAAACCAGGACATCAGGTAGGCCTTGTGTGGCAAAGGGTCTGTTCAATTTCTTGATGACTGCCTCTGTAGTGGTTGTTTTCATTTTATTGACCTCAAGCCAGTTAGAATATGCATCTACAGTTATTAGGAAAGTGTGGCCTTTAGTAGGTCCCACAAAGTCAATATGAATGCGTGACCAGGGACCCCTGGGTGTTTCCCATTCTGCTGGTGGAGCTTTTGGTGGGGCTGAGTGGTTTTCCTGGCATCTGTTACAAGAGGCGACCCAGGTTTCAATTTGTTTGTCCATACCTGGCCACCAGGCATAACTTCTTGCCAGCGCTTTCATACGCACGATGTCCGGGTGTCCATCGTGTAGCATTTGCATTTTTTGTAGTTTAGTTGGTATGACGACTTGGTCTCCCCATAAAACGCACCCTCTTTGTGAGAAAAGTTCTGTCTGTCTGTTTTTGAATGGTTTAAAGGTTTCCTTGGGCTCATATTCTGGCCATCCCTTCTCCACCCAGCCAAGAACTTGTGCCAAATATGAGTCTCTTTTGGTTTCAAAGGCGATGTCCTGGGCCATTAGTGGAGGTGAGGTAATTGTCTTGATTTGTAGTATTGGGAGCGTGGGAGCTGGGTCTTCCTGCGGATTGGGTAGTGGCGAGCAGCTCAAGTGCGAGGAATAGATTTCCCTGGGCGATATTTTAGTTGATAGTCGTAGGCAGCTAGGAATTCCGACCATTGCATCATTCTGGGGGAAAGAATGTGTGGGGTAGGTTTGTCGCCCGCCAGAATGCCAAGTAATGGCTTATGATCCATGATAATGGAAAATGGTCTCCCATATACATATTCATGAAACCTTTTAATCACAGAGACAATAGCAAGGGCTTCCTTATCTAGGTGGCTATAGTTTCTTTCTGTTTTTGACAGAGTTCTTGAAAAAAATGCAGTTGGTGCCTCTGAGCCGTTTGGTAGGACGTGGCTCAGGATGGCCCCCACCCCAAATGGTGAGGCATCACAAGTAACAGTCAATGGGAGTGTCTCGTTATATTGAATTAGCACTGCATCAGAGGTGAGGAGGTCCTTTACTTGCTGGAAGGCATGTTCCTCCCGATGTCCCAAAATCCAGGAGGCCCTTTTATTGAGTAGTCTATGAAGGGGCTCAGCAGCAGTCGCCTTCTGGGGTAAGAAAATGTTATAAAAGTTAATAAGTCCCAGGAAGGCTTGGAGGTCAGTTTTGTTTTTGGGTCTTGGGGCATTTTTGATAGCTGCCAATTTCTTTTCTGTAGGGTGGATTCCTTGTTTGTCAAGAAGGTAACCAAGAAACTCCACCCTTTCTGTGCATAGCTGGCACTTTTCCTTCTTAACCTTGAGGCCAGCATCTTTGAACCTTTGTAGGACTGTTCTGAGGCGTTTCTCTAATTGACTTTTTGTTGGGGCTGCTATTAGTACGTCATCAAAATAGGGCATGACCCCTTGTAATAGTCTCTCCATCAGGCTTTGAAAAATGCCTGGGGCTACGTTTACACCAAACTGGAACCTGTTACATTTGAATGCATCACGATGTGTGACTATAGTTTGGGCTTCTGCAGTTTCGGAATCAACTGGCAGCTGTTGATACGCTTGGGCCAGATCTAGTTTTACGAATATTCTGCCACCCCCCAAGTGAATGTAGGAGATGCTGAACAACTGGTACCGGATAGGCGCTCTGCTGCAGTGCGTGATTGAGGGTGGCCTTGTAGTCACCACAGATTCTCAAGGACCCGTCAGGCTTTATGGGGGTGACAATTGGTGTCTCCCATCGGGTGTGGTCAATGGGCTCTAACACGCCTTGTGCAATTAATTTGTCCAGTTGCTCGTCAATTTTGGGTTTGAGAGCAAAGGGAACTTGGCGTGGCTTTAGGTGAATGGGCGCAATGTCGGGGCGAAGATTAAACGAAATAGGGGACCCCTTGTACTTGCCTAAGTTTTCGCTGAACACTTCTCGGAAATCATGGATGAGGGCTGCCTCCCAGTCATCATCTTCAGTATGAGGGATGCCAGCCATTCCGATTCCTAACGGCGCGAACCACTGAAGGCCCAATAGACTTGGCCGGTCTCTGTCTACAATGGTGAGTGGTAGAATTGCATTATGTCCTTTGAAAGAGACCTGGAAATGTCTGGTACCTGCGACTGGAATCCGGTTGCCTTGATAATCTTTCAGTATGAGTCTCTGACTGCTGAGGTCTTGGCGTTGGATGTTGGGAATCAGTTGCTTGAGTGTTTTCCAGGATACCATGGATAGTGAGGATCCAGAGTCTACTTCCATGATGCACGGTTTATTTTTGATGGTGACCTTTACACGGATTTTTTTAGAATCCAGCGATGAAGCGTGGCCAATGGTGATGGTTTGATGAGCCTCTTCTCGTCTGGGTGTGCCATTAAACCTTCGGGGTCTGCTGTACTGGTTCCACTGGTTGCTAGGGCGGTCCCTCTGTGTGGAGGGGTTGCCATCATTCCTTTTCAGGCTGCTCCCTCTCCGTCTGGGGCTGGAATTTCTTTTGTTTCTGCATACTTTCGCAATATGCCCTCATTTTTCACAAAAACGACACATGGCATCTAAGAATCTGCATTTGGATCGAGGATGTTTTCTCCCGCATCTGGTGCATTGGTAGTTGGATTTACGACCCCACTGGTCCCGTTGCTCACGTTCTGACCGGAGTCTGTGGACTTCTTCCTCCTCGCTGTCTGAGGATGACTCGACATCTTCATGATGGGTGGTCGATGTGTACTTGTCTGAAGGTTTCCCTACATCATTGGTGGGTTGGCAGTTGGTTCCGCTGGTTCGGCACATTCGTGCTGCTGATTTACAAGTGGCTTCAGCTGCGGTGTCGTCTGCTATGGAATCTGCAAGTGAGATGTCTCCCTTGGCCATGATCTTGCTCTGGACAGTTGGATCTCTAAGGCCAAGGACGATTCGGTCTCTCATGGCTTCTTCAAGATTGGCAAAGCCACATAAACCACCCAGGTTCCTCAGGTCTGCCACGAAATCCCCAATGCTCTCACCTTCACGCTGATCCCTCTGATAGAACTCGTGTCTGTGAATGAGAGTTGGTACTGCTGGGGCGTAATGGTTGCGCAGGATGGGAGCAAGGGTGTCCCAATCCATCGTTTTAACTTCAGCTGGTTTCACTAATGCTTTAGCCATCTTAAAAACGGCAGGTCCACAATGCGTTAGAAAAACGGCTCATTTCTTGCTGTGTGTGGCATCTTTGAGGTTGTTGGACTCTAGGAACATTTGAAACCTCTCCATATATGAGTCCCAGTCCTCGCTAGCTGGATCGAATATGGCGGGTGGTATAGTGCTGCTGGCCATGTCGCCGTTGTTGCGCTCTGTCAGCCACGTGCTCCTTCAGCTAGCTCAAATCCAGTAGACTTCATTGCCTCCACATCCCATCCTCATCGCCAATGTTAGATCTGGGAGGATGGTTCAGAAACAGAGGCAAGACTCAGATAACAACAACAGCTCTTTATTAGTGACTTCAGATCTGAGCAAAGAATCCCAGCCGCAGCAACCCCTTATATAGGGCTGGCTGCGGCTAGGCAGCCAATGACAGTGATTTGAGTTTGCTGCTCTTGGCTGGGCCAATCGCGGCAGCTCGTTTACTAGCCAATCGGATCAGTCTGCGGTGACCAATCACGATCTGCTATTCGCGGGCCAATCAGAGTTGCAGGCTTTCGAGCCTGCTAGTCCGGAACAGTTTTAATCTAATGATTGACATTTAGGGCAACTTTTTGCAAGCAAATAATCTTTTTATATTTTTGTACAGGTAATCCTTGACTTACAACAGTTCATTTAGTGACTATTCAAAGTTACAGTTGCACTGAAAAAAATGACTTCCGATCATTTTTCACACTTACGACCATTGCAGCATCCCCACAGTCATGAGAATCCAGGTAAGACGAAGCACCCCTCGACATGAGTTACACCGAGTTGGCCATGCCCACCCAGTTGCATGCCCACCAAGTCACAGTCACCAACTAAGCCACGCCCACAGGACCAGTTGTTAAAAAATTTGAATCCTACCCCTGCTTTCACCCCTTTATACAGATCTCAGGTCTTGAACCTGGGCTGAAAAGCTCAGTGTTTTTAGTAGCCGAGCCATCTCACCCTCTCTGATAACAATATTAACATTAAAATCCAGTTTAAAGTTTAATGTATGATGAGCAACACAAAATTCTACTATATGTAAGGACTTGCAAGCCATGAATTTCAGTATCTTATTGAATAATTCTTTTTTTAAATCAAATCCAAATCTATTTTATTTCTTGTGAAAAAGAAAAGAAAAAGAATGGAATTTCAGTAGCTAAGGTTCAAAATTACATATCAAGATAATAATTCCAGAGTAAATTGGAATTTCAAGAAAACTAGGCCAGGGCTACAAAATCATGTCATTTTTAAAAGAAACCAATGTTTGTTTGTTTTTTTCTCCAGCGCAACATGGAACAGGCTCAGAATTGTTAAGCTGATCAACTTCAAGTAAATGTGCAATCAAAACAATGTTTTTTTAGATCTGAGAACAGGGAGAGATTTTTTTCCCATTTAAAAAAGGATGCATCTGTTAAGTTGAAAACTGAACGGTGCCATTTAATTGGTTATGTTTTTGTTAAACAGAGAAAGGATTCACAAACCCATATTGAGGGTGAGGGGAAAGAAGAAGACAGAAGGGGAGGGGAGGAAATGGAAGGGAAGGGAAGGATTTGTCTGAAGAGAATGGCAGTCAGAATGAATTGTTCCAGGCCTCAAGTCCAACGCTGAATTTCAAAGGGAAACAACAAAACATACCTCACAAACCAATATTTTTTTTCTACAGCATGGTTTCTCAAAATAGATGCTTATATCAAAATAATGTACAAAGACACCAGCTGAGAGGGGGAGGGAAACCCTGTGGAAAATGTAATGCTATTAAACAGTTGTTTTTATTTATTTTTTTTTTTAAAAAAAATATTGAATAAAAAAAATGTAACTCTTCTTTAAGTACAGATTCAGCACATGCCCCTTTGGCTTTATTATCTCCGAAGGACTATATGTGAAATAAAATATTTAACTGGAAACATGGTAGAGGGAATTCAGATGGGAATTGTGGAACAAGGCAAGGGAATTGATTCTTATCCTTTCCCTCAAAACAATTTTCTTAATTTATGTCACCACTAAAGTTTTATTACCTCATCCCTGTCCCTCAGCATGAGAAGATCAAATGTAATTACAAAAAATATCCAGGGCAAAGGGTTAAAGTATTCCTTTCTCTGACCACCAATACATGTTGCCATTAAAAAAAAACAAAAATCTCTGGAGACTGGAACCCAGATGTCACATTTTACAATCCATTAAGATCAAATTAGATAAACTTGGAAATACTCCCCGATGATATGTCTGAAATTCTGCATGGAATGATTTTGACACCATCATAAGAACAAGGAAAAGTAAATGATGCCATAATCTTCAGCTGATTGGTAAAAGTAGTAAACATTTTGAGGGGTGATGACAAATATTTCTAAATGTTTATCATCCTCCGCTTCTTCTTCGCCCTCTTCTTCCTCCTCCTCTTTCCTCCCAGGAACTTTTAAAATGATTTAAAACATGAAATACAAGAAGACAATAACAAAGAGTAATGATACAAACAAACCAGATGTGAACAAAGGAAAAACAGCCCCCTTTTTATTGACTTGGGGTGGGTGTCATCCTCATTGAATTGATTGAACCCTGAGAGATATCTTTATCTTGTATTAAAAAAAGGGAGAAAGGAAAACATGCTTTAGAGAAAAATAGTCTTTCAATTTATAGAAAAAGTGAGGAGCAGAATTGATTTTTTTCATAGTCATTGTGTACAAAAGTTCTTTGAAGCCTCTGGTGGGCTTTTTATTTGGACTAACTTTATAAACCAGGTCTCAACAAAGCTTTCACATCACCAACATTCTGAAAGTAGCCCCTTTTAACCCACCATGATATAATCATGGCAACAGAGTGGTGAATGCCTGGAATGCACTACCTGACTCTGTTATTACATCCCCTAACCCCCCCACTTTAACCTTAAACTATCTACTATTGACCTTACCCCATTCCTAAGAGGTCCTTAAAGGGGGCATGCATAAGTGCACCATCATGCCTACCATCCCAGTCATATTGTTCCCATTTATTCATACCTATTTCCCGTAGTCTTACTCATGTTTATACTTATTCCTATTATCTTATAAGTGACTGACAAATCAAATAAATAAATAAACTAATATTGACATAACCTCTTCATGTTGCATGCCTAAGGGTTTTATTTATTTATTTATATTTTATTTGGTTTGTCAATTGCTTACAAGATAATAGGTATAAATAAAAACATAGTTATGAATACATGGATACATATAAGAAAAACAAAAGAAACAATAGGACAGGGATGGTAGGCATGTTGGTACGATCATGCACACCCCCTACAGACCTATTAGGAAAGGTCAATAGTAGACAGTCTAAGGTTAAAGTTTTTGGGGTTTGGGGAGGAAACCACAGAGTCATTCCAGACATTGACCACTCTGTTGCTGAAGTCGTATTTCCTGCAATCAAGTTTGGTGTGATTAACCTTGAGTTTGTATCTATTGTATGCTCTTGTGTTGTTACGGTGAAGCTGAAGTATTCATTGACAGGTAGGACATTGCAATGTATGATTTTATATACTATACTTAGATTGGACCGAAGGCAGTGTAATTCAAGGTTTTCTAGGTCTAGAATTTCAAGTCTGGTGGCATAAGGTATTCTACAATGAACAGAGGAGTGGAGAACTCTTCTTGTGAAATATTTCTGGACTTTCTCAACTGGTTTAATATCAGATACATAATGTGGGTTCCACACTGACGAGCTGTATTCAAGTCTTGGTCTAGCAAATGTTTTGTATGCTCTAATTAGCAGTGTAATATCACCAGAGGAAAAGCTACATAAGATTAGGTTAACAACTCTTTATGCCTTTTTGTCGATGCAGTTACAGTGGGGTCTAGCAGTTAGATCATTTGAGATTAGTACTCCAAGATCCTTGACAGAGTTTGGATCATCAACAAGGTCTTGACTATTCAGCCTGTATTTTATTTTCTGATTTTTTTTGCCAATATGTAAGACAGAGCATATATTTGTTGAGATTTGAAGTTGCCACTTGTTTGACCATTCTGATACATAGTCAAGGTCTTTTTGAAAGGTAGCAGTATTTTCTGTGGTGTTGAATAGCTTTACATCGTCAGTGAAGAGAATGCAGTTGCTCTTAATATGATCACAGAGGTCATTTATATAGAGTATGAAGAGAATTGGTTCTAGAACACTGCCTTGGAAGACACCACTGTTGACAGGTACAGTATTTGATAGGATGCTCCAAATTTTGACCATTTGTTGTCTGTTTGACAGGAATGCTTCTATCCAGTTATTCCGGTGTCCAGAGATACCATAAGATTTTAGTTTTAGGAGTATTTTGTCGTATACCACTGAATCGAACGCTTTACAGAAGTCTATGTAAATAGCGTCTATTGCTTTGCCCTGATCAAGTTGTGTAGTCCATATGTTTTTGCAGTGTAAGAGTTGCAGATTACAGGGTAGTTTTTTCCTAAAACCAAATTGTTTATTAGAGAGTAGGTTGTTCGTTTCTAAGTGGAGGATGATGGATTGGTTAATAATTGATTCCATGACGTTACAGGTGACGCAGCATAAGGAGATTGGTCTGTAATTTTCAACTAGTCTGGGGTCTCCCTTTTTGAAGATGGGGATCACCGTGGCTTGTGACCATAGGTTAGGCAAGGAGCTGGTCCTGAAAGATTTTTCAAAGATTATGCTTAGAGGTTTGGTTATGGCAGTGGATAGCTTTTTTAAGAAGTAGGCACATATTCCATCTGGTCCAATAGATAGAGATGGTTTTAGATTGTGTAGTACTTTTTCAACATTGTCTTCTATAAAATCAATATGTATTAGATCATTGTAATTGTCTGTGGTTCGACTAGGAAATACTGGGCATGATCCATTGCTGTTTACAAATACTGAGCCAAAGAATGTGTTAAAGAGGTTGGTTTTAATGGTGTCATCATTGCAGTCTTTACCATTAGGTCCTTTCAGGGGTGGGATGAACTTTGAGTCTTTTAGTTTGTTGCTTACAAAATTGTAGAAAGTGAGGGTGGAATTTTTGCGTAGAAGGTTTTCCTCTTGTTTAATGTGATAATTGGTGCATTCAGTCTTTATCTGGTGGCATAAATTTTTGTATTGGCTTTTGAAGTTGGCAACGTGACCAGATTTGTTTTTCCGCCAAAGTGATCCTTTTTTGGATTGATGCTTCCTTATTGTTATGGGTAATCTGTTTTCTCTGGTTTTGGGGGTTGTTATTGGTATGTATGTATAGTTTGGGGTGGGAGAAGAAAGATTGCAGTAGAGATTTTTGTACAATGAATGAATGAATTTTGTACAAGTTATTCACAAATCCCCCTTGGCCAAGGAGGTATAGGAACCCTGCCCCTGCCACCCATAAAAATCGGATCTGAATAATCTTTTTCAAAATCAATATTGAAAACCAGTTCTCTTTCAGCACTGAATTTATACAGGAACACAGAGATGATCTTGGAGATGAGACCATTGTATATCCTAAAACCAAATCATGAGCTCAGTACATGAAAATAAAGCCTTGGGAGACAGGGAACTTAAGGTCACTTAAGTTGACTTTTTAAAGTGATTTAAAACATGGAAAACTCCTGACTTTTTTTGGGAATAAGGGTAGAAAATGTGATCAGGCTTTCAAGATCCTGTTTTTATAAACTACAGCAGTATAATACAGCTCCAATATTTCTTGTGGAGGCTGTTTCCAGGTTTGGCCTATGCCAAAAGGCTGACCAAGTTCAATGAATATTGATGTGAAAAAAATCAGAATATTTAAAGTGCAAGATTGATGTCTATATCTATCTGAATTTACATTTATTGTTTTCACTTAGTTGTAATATTCTTGTCTTATTCTTATTTTTAAAAAAGCTCAGTGTATCAGAACTTGTTTTTTTGACCTGAGGCAATGAAAGGCTTTGATTTTCAGCCAGTTTGTTGGAAATCCTAATGCTAATTTGAAATGAGAGGACATCACTAATCATACATCATCCAGCTGTCTCCTGGCCTCCCTATCCCTAAAACTACCAGGCTCCATTTCTGTTTCCACAATATTGCCGTCTTAAGATGTACTCCATAGATAAAATAGGACATAAAAGAAGACAAATATATTGAAATAGAATTTTGAATAAGCACATGTTAGCTAACTCCCACTGGAGTTCTTCTATTATGGGAAGTCCTACATCCTAGGAGGCAACTATTTAGGTCACTTTTAGGTTTCTATTAGCCAAAAATTCAGGGCCAGTTTGTGATGGCACCAGGCTAAAAACCAGAAGTGCCAGTCCCACCTTAGGCACAAAGCCAGATGACTTTGGTCTATGTACTCTCTCCCTCTCAGCCCAAGGAAGCAGGCAAGGACAAATCACTTCCAGAAACCCTTGCCAAAAAAAAAATGCCAGGGACACATCCAGGCAGTTACCAGGAATCAACAGTGATTAGAAGACACACATATGTGGCATATTTATGCCCACTCACACACATGACAAACAAATGAGGCAGTCAAGCATTCTAGTCCTTGGGATTTGGCTCTTAAGTTTTGTAGCCACAAATGTAAAACTTGCATTGTAATATTTTATGTTTTAGTATTCAAATAATCCTGATCTGCAAGGGCAAAGTTTTTGCATTGCTAGATTGATGTTAAATTTAGATTCTTGGACTGACCAGAAAAGGCTCTGGAGGAAGCCTTAAAATATTTAATGTAGATTAAGATTAAGATAGATGTCTTAATTTGCAGAATAATTTCTTGGACTTTTCTTAAGAGAACAATCCATCCTGGAGGTTTAGCTTACTTCACACTGTAACTGCACATCCTCAATCTGTTACTTAATTAGCACTGTTTAAACTTAACGGATATTCAGAGCCAGTCCATAACTATGCAGTTTATTCAAAATAATTCCCCACTATTTTTATCTGGATTTGTTCAGTGCTATTGATGGGGAAGAAATTCCTAATTGCCAAATAGTCATACAGACAAACTACATTACTTTTCTGAATTTTGAGGAGAGCAATTTCTAATCTGAGATTCACTAATATCTGTTTAAGTGGGTACTGTGTTTGCTGTATATTCTGCAAATGGAATCCAGGACACTAAATTCAACCAGTTGTTTCTCTGACTTGTGAAATTGCCAAATTCTTGAAGAATATCCAAGAATAATAAACATGGAAATAAGCATGACATAAATAAACCTAAGAATATCTACAAGGCATAATTCTGACTTTTTTGAAACAGAGAAATCAGACCTGCATCGATTTCATTTGCATAAGCCTGAAGCATTATGGGAAGAGAGCAGAAGATCAAGAGTGAAGTGGGATTTCATTTCATCAACAAAAGGAAAAAAACTGCAGGTTGACTTACTGCAAATGTTTACATGGGACTGGGGCATTATGAGAAATCAGCAGGTCATTGTGAGCAGATGTAAAGTGGGATTTTGCCTTTTGCCTTTAAACTAGTAAACTAGAAATTCGTGTATTTGCTTTAAGAGGATGTGTTTGTTTAATGGCTGTTGATGCTTCTTTCCATAAGACTTTTTTTTCTTTATTTTGCAATAAAACTTTTCAACAAAACTTGGTTAGTGGATCCATGAACACTTGATTGTAGGTAGAAGACATGATAAATCTCCTTAATCTCACAAAACAGATTCAACCCATTTCTGAAAAACTGAGAATTCTAGATCAAGTTGAATGCTAAAATATTAGGGAATTCATGGAAGCTTAGCATTCAGATAAATCAGCCATCAATAGACACAAAGAAATGAGCCAGATTTACACATTATTCAAAAGAGACAATAAAAAAGCAAAAAAGCAAACAAAAAGACCAGACCACATCATCCCCAACATCCAACACCCAGATAAACAGTGATTAAACTCCAAACAAATAAGCAGAAAACGATATTCAAGCAATTATCAAGGGGGGAAAACACCACCATCAACACTT
The DNA here is from genome assembly GCF_049901715.1 of Pseudonaja textilis. Taxonomy (NCBI): domain Eukaryota; kingdom Metazoa; phylum Chordata; class Lepidosauria; order Squamata; family Elapidae; genus Pseudonaja; species Pseudonaja textilis. The sequence continues at coordinate 14,294,849 of NC_142008.1, forward strand.
GCGGACAAACTACTGATATAAATAGGGAACAAACCCACATTCACTAACACTGATGATGTTATATAGTCAGGTAATTAAACATTTGCAAGCAGTCAAATCAGAGAACACTGAGGGCTCCACAATTCAACTTTCATATATATGTATGTATGTATATGTATATGTATATGTATATGTATATGTATATCTATATCTATATCTATATCTATATGTATGTATGTATGCATGCATTCATGTATGTATGTATGTATGTATGTATGTATGTATGTATGTATAGTATTCAGCTTTGTTCGGGTATTTTCCCACGTCATTGTAGTTGTGCTTTTAAAGTTGTAGTAACGTTTCGGCAGAATCTCATCTGCCATCATCAGGCTTCTGTATTGTGTTCATCTGTGAGTCAGACTTTTACAGTTGTTTCAGTTTTAAATTTGGGGCTAGTCTATTGCTGTGCCAGAATGGTTTTTTCTTCATCCTGATTGGTTGGGAGTCTTGGTCTGTGTTTATTGGTCTTGGAGTTTGCTGTGTTCTGCTTGATTGGTATTTCTAATATCTTCTGTCTGTTTTGTGGCTTTTTTTTGTGTCTTGATTGGCTGGCAACATTGTGTTCCTGTATTGGAGGCTTTCAGTGCAGCTTGGCTCCGAGTAAATGGACGGCTATCATTTGTTAGGAAGCTAGGTTTCATCTGGGTGCCTCGTTGGGGTGTGTTTGAGCTGGAGGTATCAGTGGGGATCTGTTTGTGCCCAGGTGTTTGCCTGGCTAGTGGTGTGCAGATTTTTTTGTTTGTGAGTGCAGGCTTCCAAATAATTGCCAGTCTGGTGGAATCATCTCTTCTATTCCTGCTTTCAGGTCTTTTTTCAAAGAGAAAAACAGAACACACCCCCAGCCAATCAGAACACAACCAATCCCCCAGCTAATCAGATCACAGCCAGGCCCCCAACCAATAAGAACACCCCCCCACACCCAATCAGAACACAGCCAAGCCCCCACCCAGTCAAGTCGCACTCCCACTGGCAGTTAAAAGAAAAAACAGCTGCAAGCTCACATTACTCCAAGAAGCACAAAGCCGAAGACACAAGCCTGAAGATGACGAATGAGATTTTGTTGAAACATCACCAAAATACTTCGAATTTTACGCGGGAGAAAACCCGAATAACCAAAAATCCACATACATATACCCGAAAAAACCTCAGAAAACAAATATTACACCTCTACGGGGAGGAAACCTACCATCTGACCAGGACTTATGAAAAACTTGAAGTCCAAAGAGCTTCCATTTTTTGTGACCTCGCATTCCTACGCAACTGCCGAGATCAAAATTTAATCCCCATAAGCTTCCAATTGAAATTCCACACCAACACAGCAGCCACCAAACGCATCCTAAAAAGAACAGAATTGGCCCTAATCAGAAATGAACTTCACACAAAAAGATTCCTCCTAGATGAAATCAACAAAGATCTCCTCACACTTCACCTCAGACTCAGCAACAAGATTCATCCCACACTTTGGGACAAATCCAAACAACTCGCTGTCTGGAGAGCCGAAACACAGACAACTCTCAAGACAGACATGCACACCAACAAACTCAGAAAACTACAACACCAGAAACAAACTCCTCCCCACTCACATCCACACATGAAACAAAACGGTGCACAACATCTCAAACAAGATCCTCACCGAATCCAAAACCAATGTCCTTTCAAAAGGATTCAACTTTGCTGTTGCTCCCAAACACATCCCCACAGAAACCATTATATGTGGAGTTAAAACCAGCCTGACCAAAACCAACCCTGATGATGCTAACAGAATCAGACTCAAAATCACCAACATCCTCTGCACCAGCAAACCACCCAAAAGCAACTTATCCAAAGAATAACAAACTGTACTACTTAACCTGAATGAAGACACCAGCATAATAATCCTACCAGCAGACAAGGGCAACGCGACAGTGGTTATGAATTCATCTGACTACCAAACCAAGTTAACCAAACTACTCCATGACCCCACATACAAACCCCTAAACACAGACCCCACCACTTACCTAGAAAAAACCACCAGATCCAAAATAAAAGCCTCCCCCATCAGCGAAGAAATCCAGCAAAGAATCATACCCAGAGAGAAATCATCCAGATGCCCTAAACTTTATGGTCTCCCCAAGATACCCAAAGAAGGAACCCCACTTAGACCAATAGTCAACTCCATAGGCTCACCTCTACAAAACCTAGACAGATTTCTTGCCAATCAACTACAGCCCTATGCAGAATCCATCAAATCACACGTAAGAAACTCATTCCAGTTTATTGAGATCATAACAAAACTTACAGCCCAGTGACCTACTAGTGAGCTTTGATGTCATATCCCTCTTTATCCCTCTTTACCCAAGTGCCTATAAAAGAAGCCTTGACAGCCATCTGAAACAAATACAACCCCCCCCCCAAGCACATTCTAGATCTGACCAACCACTGCCTATACAATACATACTTCACCTACAATGGACAAAAAATACAAACAAATAGAAGGAGCACCTATGGGATCACCCCTCTCACCTGTCATCTCAAACCTCTGCATGGAACACTTTGAAACACAAGCTCTAGAAAAATATGATCACAAACTCTGGCTCAGATACATAGATGACAGCTTCATAATTTGGCCACACAGGAAAGAAAAACTGAACAACTTCCTCACACACCTCAACAGCCTATACCCCAAAATACAATTCACCATGGAAACAGAAGTTAACAATCAACTTCCCTTCCTAGATGTCTTACTATACAAAAAAATCCAATGGCTCCCTAGGACACACCATCTACCAGAAGAAAACACATACAAACCACTATCTACACGCACTCTCACACCACCACCCAGCACAGATTAATTCCGTAGCTAAGACACTCATCTCCAGAACAAAATGCTTAGCCGATGAACAACATGTAAAAACCAAACTACACACTCTCACTAACGTACTAACAGCCAATGGATTCCAAAGAAAGAAGATTACCTACCTAATCCAAAAACAAACCCCAACCAAAGTCCAAGACAGAGAACAAAAGAATGGCAAAGCCCTTCTCCCATATATAAAAGGCACTACAGACAAAATCAGCAAGATCCTCCAAAAACACATTAAGACAGCATTCTGCACAAACAGAAAAATATCCACCATCCTAAAAAACCCTAAAGACAGAATCAAGTTAGAAAACCAAGGAGTATACAAATCCCATGTACCGCCTGCCCCAACACATACATTGGACAAACCAACAGAAGAATTAGTGCACTCATTGAAGAACACAAGAATTCAATCAAAAAAGAAGAACCGACCTCTGACCTGGTCCAGTACCTCAAAGCCACGGGACATGAGATTGACTTTAAAAATACCAGAACTATCGCCAAAACTCAACACTTCAACAACAGAATAATCAGAGAAGCCATAGAGATAGAAAAACACCCACACAGCATGAATAAACGAGATGATACCTCCCGCCTACCAGCCATTTGGAAACCTGCGCTCATCAACAAATGAGTATCTAACATGAAGAATGACACCAGACCCACACCCATGAAGGCCACACAAGATGCTACCACCATACTTCCACGTAGAAAGCAGATTCACACCCACACAGATGATGAGACATGACCACGGACCAGAAGCCGTACAGCAGCTGCATCACTACCCGCTTCAAACCCCTCTGACCCATACATGAAGTGAACTGATGCCCAACATGAAGATGTGGCATGACCACGAACGCGAAGCCAAACAACAGGATCACAGCTCACCAGCTCAAATCCCCCGACAACTAAGACTAACCTGAACACAGCCAAGCCCCCACCTGAACAGAACACCCCCCAGCCAATCAGAACACAACCAATCCCCCAACCAATCAGATCACAGCCAGGCCAATAAGAACACACCCCCACCCAATCAGAACACAGCCAAGCCCCCACCCAGTCAAGTCACACTCCCACTGGCAGTTAAAATAAAAAACAGCTGCAAGCTTACATTACTCCAAGAAGCACAAAGCCGAAGACACAAGCCTGAAGATGACGAATGAGATTTCGTAGAAATGTCACCAAAACACTTCCAATTTTATGTGGGAGAAAACCGAATAACCAAAGTTCCACATACAAATACCCACAAAACCTCAGAAAACAATATATATATATATACACACATATATATACATATATATATATATATATATATATATATATATATATATATATATATATATATATATATATATATGAATATAAATATACAAATATACAAATATACAAATATATAAATATACAAATATACATATATACATATATATATTTGTTTTCTGAGGTTTTCGTGGGTATTTGTATGTGGATCTTTGGTTATTCGGTTTTCTCCCGTGTAAAATTGGAAGTATTTTGGTGATGTTTCGACGAAATCTCATTCGTCATCTTCATATATATAGATATATATATATATATATGTCACAGACGAACACACTACAGAAGCCTGATGATGGCAGATGAAATTCTGCCGAAACGTTGCTACAACTTTAAAAGCACAACTATAATGATGTGGAAAATACCCGAACAAAGCTGAATAACATACATACATACATACATACATACATACATACATACATACATACATACACTCTTATATTGGAACTGTAAATCGTTATATTATACTCAAGGTCCAAAATTTATTGGCAATGGAAAACTTTTCCTCCATTCTTATTAGATTTTTCTTCAGAAAGGCACAATTGATGTGAAAGAGGTATCTCTTCACTCAGCTCCTTCTTGAGCATAATACTATGTGTATATAGATGTATTGGGTTTTAAACTGCTGCAATGTTTTACATTTTTAAAAATAATCTTTGAATTGTTCTACATTTGATCTGTATTTTAGTATCTAAATTTCTGCCTGCTTCAACACACCATGCTCAAAACAGGAATCAATAAAAGGACTATTATATCAGAATAAAACAAAGAAACTAGTAAAAATATAATCTGCACTAGGGTAATAGGTTTCTAGTTATCTCTTAAATATATTTTTGAATTGTTTTTGTTGCTGTATGTCTGAATTTTAATAAGTCTTTATAATTTAAATTCACTGCATTTAATTTTTTTTAAAACAGTCTTTTTATTTGTTGCCATCATAACATAAAAGATGAATAAATCAAGACAAAGCTTTTCAAATTGAACTGTATTTTCTTCATTTCTTTTGTTGGTGATTTTCTTACAAATCAGAACAGGGTTTTTTAAAACCTTTTTAAAGCTTAGTATTCTATCTTCTATCTTTCTGAGTGCCTTAGTAAGGAGATTGAATGGGAGTACATGTATATGTCTAAATTTTCTTTCTCGTAGAACTGAAATATTTTGTATTCTAGGTGCAGAATTTGTGGCATTTTGCCAGCTTAAAGATGACATTAAGTAAGGCTTATCCATTTATTTGATTGATGGGGTGAAAGTTTAGCACTATCATCCTAGATTAAAGTAGTGAAATCCACTGTGGAATAATTTACTGTAAATTAGAACAAAATATGTGCTTTTCGTACAGCACATGGTTAAAGATTGGGAAAGGCTATATTGTTGAACTCAGTTGGAAATCACATCCAAAAAGAGTTTTCACAGGCTTCTTGAAACCCATGTGTTTTCAATTTCCTGTGTTTACTATCTTTCAAACCATATTATGAAAAATGAGACTTGGTGAGAAAAAGGTAGAAATAATGAAACAAAGTAGATATTGAATAGAATTTGTATCATCCTGTACTATTTTCAATGTATTATCCATACTCAGGATCATTGCATATGACGGAAAAGCCAAATTCTTCACAGAACATTTCTTTGCTTTCAAAAATTCATTTATTTAATCCAAGGTCTGGCATACAGCTATTTTCTTTCTTTTTTTAATCTTTGTTAATATTGAAGTCAAGATTAAATATTCTTAAGCTATCCATGGGATATTGGTAATATTTTAGACAAAATAATAGGAAAGAATGATTGGTTTTTCTCTACAACCAGGATATTTTTAGGGAAGTGTCAAAATACGCAGGATGTTGGGAAACTGCCAACTAGGCTGAAAGCAAGAGTCAAGCAGGGGTTTAGTTTAGCGTCCAAGCACAGTTGCAAAAGACATTAACTTAACTTTCCCATGATCCATGAAGCCTTATCTAATACACCCACAAAAAGGCAAACAGCCTGTTAAAATTCTTCTAATATAGATGGAAGTCAATAAAGTTGCTTGCTTCAGCTATTTGATAGTGGCTCTGGTTGCTGGTATTTAACACAGGATGATAGTTAGTCAATTCTGATTAGAATTCAGATGTTTGAATCAGTGGTGGCATTCAAAAAAAATTATTACCAGTTCTGTGGGTGTGGCTTGGTGGCATGGCTTGGCTTGGTGGGCATGGCAGGGGAAGGATGCTGTAAAATCCTCATTCCCTCCCCACACCTGGGGAAAGGTTACTGCAAAATCCATTCCCTCCTCACTCCTGGGGGAAGGTTACTGCAAAATCTCCATTCCCTCCCCACCACACTAACCTGCTTTCCAGCTCCATTCTCCTCTGCAGGTCAACAAAAGAAGACCCAGCCGATCAGCTGGTACTCAGGAGGCAGAGAATAGATGGGGCGAGGCCTAGCAGAGGTATATATGCCAGTTCTCTGAACTACTCAAAATGTCCACTAACGGTTCTCCAGAACTGGTCAGAACCTGCTGAATACCACCTCTGGTTTGAATGTAAATGTGATGCTGACACACACAAAAGGTATAAGGCTTTGAGGTGATACCATGGCTTATCTACTTCAACTTTTCTTCATGGAAGTGGAAGCCAGTGCCAAAATCCTGGTATAGATCTGATATTGCAGATCAATTAAGGAAATTGTAGAGCAGAAGGATGTAAATTCTAATAATCATCTAGTTTGCTAATTAGATGGGAAGTCTCTGAGAGAAGATAAGCAAGAAATATGACTTCTCTATTTAGTACAAACATTATGTGTTATATCATTGATCTTAGAAAATTGCAGTCATTTCATTATTTACTATTTCTTAAAATTGCTTTAATTTCAACTAGTTTCAAAAACAGCAGTATCAGCAATATCATTTTTTATGTATAATTATGGTATTAAACTTTCCATATTGCTTTTCAAAGAGATTTGTCAGAGCATATTACCAATAACTCCAAAAGCTATGCAAGCAGATGTTTTTATATTTATATATTTCTCTGAGAATAGGTAAAGTATGTCTTTCATATTGATAGTTGGCATTTCTTAATTATAGTTTCCATTTACCATGCTTTGTAATAATGTCAGGTTTGGGGCTTACTAGAAAAAGAAAGCTATAGTTTTCATGAATGCTTTTCATGTCAGAAGAATTTCAAAATTCTTTTTAAAAGCCTGAAAAGCAGGAGAGAGTAATTCAGGTCAAGTTGATTGTTTATTTTTAAAAATGTAAGTTGCATTCCTGTTGCATAAAAATCAACACTTTAAAAATGTTGTAGTTCGAACTTTAAAATGTGAAAAAGGTGAGGGCAATGAACTGGCAATAGAACTTGATGTCCGCATCAAGTTTATACACTTGAGATATTCTACTGATGTTCTTGGCATGGCTTACAGGGCACTCCTTGGCTTCTAACATTTCTATCATTTTTTCCTCAAAACTGTCTTCATGTTCTCAGTAAAAATAGGTGTGTTTTTATTGTCATGCAAGTTTTGAAAATGCATTTTCATCCTTCCTATTCTTTTCAATAAAGAGCTGGTAAAGGCATAAAGATAGTGTTTTTTGCTCTGTAGGGTTACCATAATCATTAAGGAACAGAAAGCTATTTGTGGTCCATGACAACCTCTAAATGGATATCACTACTTTATTTTATTATTTTAACATTCTGTGTAGAAACATGCATGTTGGCACACACATTGAAGAGGGGGGGCAATCCAGTGATATACTTGGGTAAAGTTTGTTTTTCTTCTGATGAAAGATAATCCAAGAGTTGAATAGGATTGTTAGTTTGGTGTTAATTTTGATGTTATTCTGTGTTCATCTGGGTGTTGATTACTGGTGGGGAGCTATTTTTGATATTTTTGTTCCCTTTTTGGCTTGTTCATTGTTTCTTTTGTACACTAGGTAGATGTTGTCTATGCCTCTGTCTATTGCTGGACATTTTGTCAGAATGCCAGGCTTCCAGGACTTTGGACTTGGCTCGGTCTAGAATGGTTGCAGTTTCCCAGTTGAAACTGGGTTAGGTCTTTCCATATATTGTGAAATTAAAGAGTTTTCATCATTTCTTCTGACTGCAGGTTGATGTTTGTAGATACATTCTGCTAATCTGCCTATTTGTCCTATAGGGTGGCTGTTACTGTTATTACACAGTAACTTGTAGAATGTATATGACTCCTGTTTTTTTTTTCCTTCTGGGGCTGCTGGGTCTTTCAGTTTACTTCAGACGTTTTGGGGGGCTTTAGTTCATTTGTCTGAAAATGTTGATTCCATTTGGTTATAATAGTTGATGGTTTCTGAAATGTTTTTGACAGGACAGTGCTACCCTTTTTACAGCTTGCATTGATTGTGCTAGGTTGAGTTGAGTGGTCAGGCACTTTTTTAATGAAGTTGCATGGATATCCTTTTAGTTGGAATAAAAAGTCTTGTGCAAAAGCAACCAAGAGAGAGTGCACCAGGGGTTTCTCTAATAAGAAACCCTTGGTGCGGTCTCTCTTGGTTGCTTTTGAGATATATTGATTCAACTGTACAGACTTATTTGCTTACTGTTATGTCCTTGGAACTCTAGGAGTTCCCACTCAGGTCCGTTCACATTGCGGGGGCGTTTTTGCCCCTCGCTCATTGGTTGGTTCTCCCCCAGCAGCCAGCTATAAAAGCAGGCTGCGGGGTCCAACCAGTCGCTGATAGCTGCGAGCCAGTTCCAGGCTTGGCAAGCACGGTCAGTCCTTTATTGTTATAATAAAGTATTTGTTGCACTAATGCTCTGGTTCAGCCTCTCATTACCCAAACTTAACACTGGCGACGAAGGTGGGATGGCTACCAGAAGCACAATGCAACCGCTGAGTCACTAGCCGCCGATCCGCAGCCAGAGAGAGCGATCGGCGGCGATAAAGAGCAACGCTGATCCGCAGCCAGAGAGAGCGGTCAGCAAGCAACAGAGCGACGCTGATCCGCCGCCAGAGAAAGCGGTCAGCAAGCAACGAGAAGCGAACGCTGATCTGCAGCCAGAGAAAGCGGTCAGCCAGCAACGAAAGTGAGAAGCGTCTGTAGCCGCTTGTTAGCCTAGCTACAGGAAAAGTGAAGTGCTGCGAGCCGCAGCCGCTCGTTTCTTTTAGGGCGCGAAATTCAAATGGCTGTCATTTGAATTTCAAACCTAAAAGTACAGCGCGGTGCTGTAAGGCAAGTCACTGATGCCCACGCAGGCGCGAATTTCAAAACGCTGCCAACGGCTGGCAGCCTAACCTCGTGTCTAGCCCAGAGAGAAAGAGAGGATTGTGAAAAAGCCTCTCCAGAGCTGAAATCACTTGCCTGCCACAGGCACTAGAAACCCTCTGCTGCTGCCCCAGAGAGATTTTTTCCACAGATTGTACAACCGATTTCCTCACTATGAATTCCAATCCAGTCTTCCCAGCGTTCAAACCGGATGAGGAGAAGTGGGAGTCATACAAGAACCGCTTTAACCATTACATCGACGCAATTGGGCTGGCTGATGCAGGGGAGCACCGGAAAAAATCATATTTCCTGATCTACTGTGGAGCCATCATCTTTGACACTGCCACAGCACTCGTGGCTCCACGTGAGTTAAAAAACGTTCCATGGTCTGAACTGTTAGAAATCCTTACTAACCACTATTCTCCCAGACCTTCACAGATTGCCAGGCGATTCACCTTCCACATGAGGAAGCAATCAGACAAAGAGACCATCAACCAGTACATGGCCGCCCTCAGGACCGCAGCACTCCATTGTGGGTTTGGAACCTACCTGGAGGACATGCTCCTAGATCAACTAGTCTGCAGGGGTCAAGGATCTCCACCTCCAAAGGCGCCTACTCGCTAAGAAGGACCTCAACCTCGCACAAGCCGCCGAGGAGGCCCTGGCAGCAGAACTGGCAGCACACTCAGCCACCGAAATCCATGGTCCAACTTCCAAGCTAACGACAGTTCCAGTCCACTCCGAGGAGGTGGTAGTAGAGGAAGCCCCTATTGATGAAACCGACATCCACTGCCTCACCAACGCCAGGCATCCGCAGGTAGGAGCCAAGCAAGAGAACAGCAGTCCACCCAAGCACATCACCCTGTGCCTGTCCTGTGGTGGATCTCATCCGAGGGCCGCCTGCAAATTCAAAGGAGCCACCTGCAACATCTGCCACAAAAGGGGCACATCGCGAGAGTCTGTCAAGCCTCTCAAAACTCGGCACAAAGGCACCCCCTTCTCACATTCTGGACCTCAGAGGCAAGTATTGAACTGTCGCACTCACCACCATGCCAAACACACTTGCCATACCATTAGTAAAATCTCTCTCTCCGTTTTGTTAGAAGGTAAACCGTGTCGCATGGAGGTTGACACAGGGTCAGCGCTCTCAATTATCTCGTGGAGCACCCTCAAGAGGCTACAGCCCAGTCTATCAACAAGCCGGCTCCAGAAGTGCCAGTTTAGCCTGAAGGACTACCAGGGAAGGTCATTCCTGTAATTGGCAGAGGCAAGTTCCTTGTCAACTTTAAAGCTTTCAAAGGTCACCTACCTCTAGTGGTAGTTAACGGCAATCTCCCCACACTCTTGGGGCTCGATTGGTTTCCCCATCTCGGCCTAGGGCTAACAGGAGTCCATGCTGTCTCAACCTCTGACACTGACTCCTTATTCGCTGATTACTCAGATGTATTCAGCGATGAGCTGGGGTGTTATAACGGTACCCCTATCTCATTCTCAGTCGACCCCCCAGGCAGTCCCAATCAGGCTAAAACCGCGTGAGAGTCCCATTCGCTATTCGGCCAAAACTAGATGCAGAATTGGATAAATTATTAAAACAAGGGGTCATTGAGCCAACAGATTTCGCCAAATGGGAGACGCCCATTGTCACACCCTCAAAAAGACGGTAGCCTGAGAATTTGCTCGGACTACAAGACCACAATTAATAAGTTTTACAAGTTAGCGCTACCCAGTGCCCGTCATTCAGCATTTATTACACACTTTTGAACCCGGCAACATTTTTGCCAAATTGGACATGTCTCAAGCGTATCAACAGTTCCCTGTTGACAACCAAACAGCGAACTCCAGACCATTGTCACTCACAGGGGTGCTTTCGGTGCAAGCGTCTCCAATTTGGCGAAGTGTTGCCCAGGCATTTTTCAATCCCTCATGGAGCGGATTTTGCAGGGCCTCCCTGGTGTAGTACCCTACTTCGACGACATCTTAGTCTCGGCCAGGGACAGACCCCAACTCTTCCAGAGAGTTCGAGCAGTGTTAGAGAGGTTCAGACAGCATGGCCTCAAATTAAAAAAGAAAAATGTGCCATTGCCACTAGACAGGTGGACTTTCTGGGTTATAAAATTGACGCCTCAGGCATTCACCCCTGGAGTCCAAGGTTAAGGCAATTCACGAGGCACCCACTCCAACCTCCAAAACTGAGCTGCAGGCCTTCTTGGGGCTATTGAACTTTTACGCGTCCTTCCTGCCCCATAAAGCATCAGTGGCAGAACCCCTGCACAGACTGTTGGATAAAAAGTTGCCTTGGCACTGGGGTCAAAAGGAAGACTCCGCTTTTCGCGCCGTTAAATCACTACTCACGTCAGAGGCGGTCCTTATTCAGTTCGACCCCAACCTTCCATTAGTGCTAGCAGCAGACGCATCCCCTTTTGGAATTGGGGCAGTATTAAGCCACAGGCTTCCCAATGGCTCCGAGGCTCCCATCGCTTTTTTCTCCAGGACGCTCTCTGCAACGGAGCGCAATTACAGCCAGATAGATAAGGAAGCTCTAGCAGCTGTTGCAGCAGTGAAGAAACTTCACGAATTTCTTTTTGGCCACTTTTTCGAGCTGGTCACGGATCATAAGCCTCTCCTGGGTCTACTAGCTGGGGACAAACAGACCCCTCAAGTCCTCTCTCCTAGAATGACAAGATGGACCCTTTTCCTAGCGGCATACTCGTATAGACTCATACACCGCCCAGGTAAAACATTGTCCCACGCAGACGCTCTCAGCCGCTGCCCCTTGCCGGCTCCAGCTGAAGACCCGGCTCCAGTCCACGCCATCTTTGAGGTCACGCAATTGGACCTCCCCATCACTGCCCTTGACATTGCGGCCAAATCCAAGACTGACACAACGATCGCCCAGGTACTGGACTGGGTGAGGAGGGGGTGGCTGGGCGGTGATGTTGAAAACAAATTTACACCTTTCAAGACCCGCCTGCAGGAATTATCCAGTTTGCAGGGCTGTCTGCTGTGGGGCACTCGAGTGGTCATCCCGACCTCACTGCGTACCCAAGTTCTGAAGGCGTTGCACGAGGGGCACCCTGGCATCGTCAGAATGAAGGCACTAGCACGCAGCTACGTATGGTGGCTGGGCCTTGACGAGGACATCATCAGATGGGTAAGCTCCTGCAATCCCTGCCAGGAATCCCGTCCAGCTCCTCCTATTGCCACCCCTACTAAGTGGGAAAGCGCCAGCGCTCCGTGGTCCAGAATTCACATCGACCTAGCCGGCCCATTGCACGGGAAAATGTTCCTAGTGGTCGTGGACTCCTACTCTAAATGGATTGACGTGGCACAACTATCCACGAACACCACGCTAGTGATTACCAAGGTATTAACTCGCCTGTTTGTAACACACGGGCTGCCTGACTCCATTGTTTCCGACAATGGCCCACAGTTCGCATCAGCCGAGTTCAGCCATTTCGCTGCCAACCTGGGCATCCGCCACATCTTCATGGCCCCATTTCATCCTGCCAGTAACGGATTGGCTGAAAGAGCCGTTAGGACCACTAAAGAAGCCCTAGCTAGGTTCACCAAGGATGACACCACAAACTCTCGCGTTTCCTGATGAGCCAGCACTCAACTCCGTGCTCAGTCACTAACAAGTCCCCAGCTGAGCTCCTAATGGGCAGACGCCTGAGGACTGTATTGGACAGACTTCACCCACATTACTGCCCTGACTCTCCCTCGCTTCCACATTGGGGGTTAGGCATTTTATCTTACAGGAACCCGTGATTCGCGAGGAACTTCGCTGGAGACCCTCTGTGGATCCCGGGCGAGATCGTGGCCATCACCGGACCCAGGTCATATCGGGTCAGACTGGAGGACGGCCGAGTATGGAGAAGGCACCTGGACCAGCTGCGAAGGCATCACAGCACCCTCGTCAGCAGTGACTCTGAAGTACAAACCGGGCGAGGCCACAGCATCAACCCCACATCAGCACCAGTTCCGGTGACCTGCTTACACCAGCGGCCGATCCAGGGAATCCGAACACGGACAGCGACGCCCAGAAGGCTGACCAGTCCGAACCAGTCAATGGGAGCACGTCCCCAGTGACCAGCCCTACGAGTCCCGAGCCAACCCAATCCGAGGGGCGTGTTAGTGACTCCCACCGATCCTGCCTTCCCCTACAGACTCTGAACTGACAGACAACCCACCAGAGCTGCGCCGTTCTGGGCGCCAGCATAAACCTCCTGCCTACCTCAAAGACTATGCGTGTTCGCATCTGGGGGAAGGGTGTTATGTCCTTGGAACTCTAGGAGTTTCCACTCAGGTCCATTCACATTGCGGGGCGTTTTGCCTCGCTCATTGGTTAGTTCTTCCCAGCAGCCAGCTATAAAAGCAGGCTGCGGGTCCAACCAGTCGCTGATCGCTGCGAGCCAGTTCCAGGCTTGGCAAGCACGGTCAGTCCTTTATTGTTATAATAAAGTATTTGTTGCACTAATGCTCTGGTTCAGCCTCTCATTACCCAAACTTAACACTTACTATTACAGCATATTGTTGTGTCTAAAGAAGATATTCCTGTTCAGTGGTGGTATGCTACTGGTTTGGCCGAACTGGTAATTAAAAAAAAAAAGCCTCCTATCAGCTGAGAGGAGGAAAACAAGTCTGACTGAAAAGTGCCTGGGAGGGTAGAAGGTCGCTCCTAGCTTTTCATTTCTTCATCCTCTCAGCTGATTGGCTTGTTAGGGATGAATGCGTTAGGGGTGCATGCACATGTGCACGCACCTGCGATCACCCATCGAAATGGTAGCGACTAAGGTAGGATCCCACCACTGTTCCTGTTACTATTTACGAAGTCTCAACAAGGTGCTTCATATTGCACTGACAATATGATCCTCATTACCAAAGAGCTGCTGTGATTCATCAACAAGACACTATTTTTTACCTGAAATGATAGTGGATTGCACTTTCTCTATCCACCAATTAAATGGAAATATCACTGGAGTTCTGCTTATTCAATCATTCTTTTATATTGTTTGTTTCAACTCACCAAACTCAATTTGAAGCTCTTTAACCAAAAATTCTAGCCACTGAATGGGAAGTTTATAATTCAATGCCAAAGTGAAGTATCACCATTGGGCCACAGTGTCAAATGAGCTGATCTTTGAGAAGTTTTGCAGAAATCACTTGGGAGTGTATGTATTTTCTGTTCTTCATGCTAATGATCTCACTGTTCCTTTAACTTTCCCTGTTGTACTGGTTAGTTTCACTGAGATTAATGCCTGGAAGAAAAAACAAATCAGGAAACCTTTCAAGTACTTGTTCATAATGAACAGAAATATCTTAAATACTAGATAGAATAAAGCCCTGTAGAGCAGTACCAGTATTTTCTAGGACAAAGTGGAACATATTTTTGTTGCATTCTTTGCCCTCCTGTGATTACTTTGTATGAGGAGCTCTTGTTTGTTTTCACTTCTATCTGCTTAATGGCCCATTGCAGCACAAATAGTGCTCTTTACAATAAGAAAAATGCCCAGAATGTGGGTAATCAGTAATCAACCTCTGAATAAGAAAATGAGAAAACACCATCACAGGAGGAAATCATTAAGAAAATATTGGAACATGCTGAAATGAGTAGATTGACATTTGAAATTAGAGGACAAGAGGATAAACAATTTTATAAAATTTGGGATCTATTCTATCAATGGTTAGACAATAAAATACAGTAATAAAATATGTAGACTTTTAGAAAATAATAAATATATAAAGATGTACTTCTTTCTTATTATATCTACAAAATGATTTTAGGATAGATTTGGGATGATAATATGAACAGTTATAAAACAAACTAAATAAATTATGATTATCTTGTAAAACATGAATGAATAAAAGTATAGTCAAATGATTGATTAATAATGATACTAAGGTATTTAATTTTTGATTGAAAATATGAGATTATATGCAATGTAATTGTAATTGAAGACTATGAAATGGAAGCACAAAACAATTTGTAAACCAATCGGCACACTGTATGTATACATATGGAAGATGGCTTGATGTTTTTATGTTTTGTTTATTTATGTTTATTTTTAAAAACCAATAAAAACTTAAAAACAAAAAATATATAAATAAAAATAAAAAAATAAAAATGAATAAATAATATAAATTAAAAAAAAAAAACCCTCTCTTTACACCTTTGCTTCTGAAATCTAAATGACCCATTTAATTTCCTGGAAATCTGAAAAGTTGGGACAGCTGCAAGTTGATGTGCCATTTATAAAATGAGCAATTAGAAAATATGATGACATTGTATTGGCTTTTGTCTTAGGTTAATATCACATTATTTCTCAGGGCAGTTAGGATTTTGCAGTTAAAACCAGTGTTTTCCAACCTTGGCAACTTTAAGATGTGTGGACTTCAGCTCCCAAAATTCCCCAGCTAGCAATTCCACACATCTTAAAGCTGCCCTGTTGAAAAACAATTGTCTAAACTTTCAAGGTCATTTCAGAAAGAAATGATCTCTTTATTTTGCCTCCACTGGACTTGTCAAGCAATGCTCTTGTAGCCCTCAGGCAGCTGGGTCCAGTTCCCATACTGGTATTTGTCAAGACTTTTTTCTGTGGATATAGACTTTTTACTACAACAATACCAACTGCAGGCAGGGCAATGGGAGCAGACCCAGATAACTACACCCAAATCCCACCTCTTTTCTGAAAACATTGTGCCATCACACATGCAGAAATGAAAGCAGGGATATCCTACAGAATCCTTATAGATGTCTCTTGTCCATGGGTTTCATATTGTTTTATAAAAACTGAAAGAAGTCATATTTCCCAAGGAGAGTCTAAAGTGAGATATGTTGCCCTGCCCAACTCCATTTGCAGTTGTAGAATTCAAAGGAAGATTCTGAAAATGGATATCTTATTTTTCCAGCCATGATGCTAAAAGAAGATTGTGACTGAATGTCAACATGTCATCACCTGATATTGAAGTCAAGTTACTAAAATGATTTTCCCAAACTGCTGATTAGTGTGGCATTTTTGAAAATAAAGAAATAAATAGTTGATTAGAGGCTTGTTGGTTTGATATTTTTTTGCATGCATATAAAAGAGAAGTTGATGGGTTGTGCTTGAAGGCAAAGGATCATTCATAACTCCCTTTAATAAATAGCTAGGCTTAATAGATTCAAACTTAGCTACCTTGAGAACTTTGTCTTTGTGAAATGACTAATTGGCTTGTAAGTCAATGCATCTCTGATTACATAAGTGAGTCCTTGATTTATGGCCACAATTTGGCCCAGAAAATGTAATTAAGCAGTGCAATTGTTACGTGATGATCACATGATTACGATTTGCAATTTTCCTTTCTGACTTTACCATTGACTTTGCTTGTTGGAAGCCAATTGGGAAGATGGGAAATGGCCCTAGGATGCTGCAGTGGTCACAAAACACAATGCCACTTGCCATGCACCTGAATTGTGACCACATGACCACAAGGATAATGCAACAGTCATAAGAGTGAGGATTGACCATAAGTACTTTTTTCAGAGCCATCATAATTTTGCATGGTTGCCAAAAGAATAGTCATAACTCAAGGACTACTTTAAAATACTTAGTTATATGTCAGCATGGGAAAATCTAAGTATGAGAAATTAGCAAGAAAGAAATGGCGTGAAGATGTCAGGGTTTTAGACTAGATTAAGAGATTGAAGAAACTCCACAAGGTAAAGGCAAGCCACATCCATACTACTGGGAAGAAATTGGCACATATATTTCCATGAAGTCAGCACCAACTGAGTTCAGTTGAATGTTACTTTTAAAATCCATTTCTCCAAATGTTTAAAACAAATTTAAATTAAAATCAGTGGTAGATCATTTTATTTTTTAAATGTTTCCAGTAATAGAGTGCACACAAATTCTGAAGGCAAGCTGTTGTACTCATTTATTGTTTCACTCTTAGGACATTTCTCTGTAGTTCAAGGTTGCTTCTCTCTTTGATTAGTTTCCATCTATTGTTTCTTGTCTTGCCTTTGGTGCTTTGGAAAATAGGTGTCCCCCCCGCCATTTTTGTGATTAATTAGAAAACTAATGACAAACGTATGGGAATTTTAACAATATTTTGGGGGTTCTGGAAATAACTTTTCAAAACACATGAAGAAAATATGTCTATGGAATATATTCCTCCCCTGACTTGGATCCTGGGCAAAGGAGACTGTAGGAACATATAAAAAATGCCTTCCTTCTGTTCTGAAGTTATATAAAATACTCTAATGTTCAAAAGGAAAAAAAATAGGGTTATGAAATGAAAACATATTTTTCTTGTTATTTTTCTTAGGCCAAGATATTTTAACCAAATACAGCCATTCATTAGAAGCTTGCATTTCTCTTTTCTTTAGGCCTCCTTAGAACTGGTATCTTTGAATAGTTGTACCTATACCTTTTCTAATAATACCAGACTAATTTAATGTCATTGATACAAGGATGAACTAACTGATGCATTCATATTGATGGTGTGATACTGGAATGCCAAATGGACACTGATGGCTTATCTAAAGTACAAAGATTGAGAAGCAAGTTATAATTGATAATGAAACATAATAAGCTGAATTATTGATAAAGGACAAAAGACGTTGCCTTTTCCTATTTTTGCTGCAAGCTGGCTATCCTTCTGGAAAAAAGTATCTCTGACATAATTTCAATGTAACTGAAGCAGAAATATGGATATACTCAAGATATGCTAAGAAGCTTCATCTATACAGGTAAAACTCAAAGAATTAGAATATCATGCAAAAGTTCATTTATTTCAGTAACGCAAGTTAAAAGGTGAACCTAATATATGAGATAGACTCATTACATGCAAAGCAAGATAGTTCAAGCCGTGATTTGTCATAATTGTGATGATTATGGCTTACAGCTCATGAAAACCTCAAATCCACAATCTCAGAAAATTAGAATATCACATGCAATCAATAAAACAAGGATTGTACATAGAACAACATCAGACCTCTGAAAAGTATAAGCATGCATATGTACTCAGTACTTGGTTTGGGGCCCTTTTGCATCAATTACTGCCTCAATGCAGTGTGGCATGGAAGCTATTAGCCTGTGGCACTGCTGAGGTCTTATGGAAGACCAGGATGCTTCAATCGCGGCCTTCAGCTCTACTTCATTGTTCGGTCTCATGTCTCTCATCTTTCTCTTGGCAATGCCCCATAGGTTCTCTATGAGGTTCAAGTCAGGTGAGTTTGCTGGCCAATCAAGCACAGTAATCCCATGGTCATTGAATCAGGTTTTGGTGCTTTTGGAAGTGTGGGCAGGTGCCAAGTCCTGCTGGAAAATGAAATCAGCATCCCCATAAAGCTCGTCTGCAGAAGGAAGCATGAAGTGCTCCAAAATCTCCTGGTAGATGGCTGCATTGCCCCTAGACTTAATGAAGCACAGTGGACCAACACCAGCAGATGACATGGCTCCTCAAATCAACATAGACTGTGGAAACTTCATACTGGACTTCAAGCATCTTGCAGTGTGTGCCTCTCCATTCTTCCTCCAGACTCTGTGTCCTTGGTTTCCAAATGAGATGCAAAAGTTGCTCTCATCAGAAAAGAGGACTTTGGACCACTGAGCAACAGACCAGTTCTGTTTTTCTTTAGCCCAGGTAAGACTTTTCTGACATTGTTTGTTGTTCAGGAGTGGCTTGACAAGAGGAATACAACATTTGAAGCCCGTGTCCAGGATCCATCTGTGTGTGGTGGCTCTTGATGCACTGACTCCAGCCTCAGTCCACTCCTTGTGAAAGTCCCCAACACTTTTGAATGGCCTTTTCCTGACAATCCTCTCCAGGCTGCGGTCATCCCTGCTGCTCATGCACCTTTTTCTTCCACACTTTTCCCTTCCACATAACTTTCAATTGATGTGCTTGGATACAGCACTTTGGAAACATCCAACTTCTTTTGCAATTACCTTTTGAGGCTTTCCCTCCTTATGGAGGGTGTCAATGATGATTTTCTGCACAACTGTCAGGTCAGCAGTCTTTCCCATGATTGTGCTTCCTACTGAACAAGACTGAGAGACCATTTAAAGGTTCAGGAACCCTTTGCAGGTGTTATGACTTAATTAGCTGATTAGAGTGGTGCTATGGCTTAATTAGCTGATTAGAGTGGGACACTTTGAGCTTAGAATATTGAACCTTTTCACAATATTCTAATTTTCTGATATTGTGGATTTGAGGTTTTCATGAGCTGTAAGCCATAATCATCTCAATTATGACACATCATGGCTTGAACTATCTTGCTTTGCATGTAATGAGTCTATCTCATATATTAGTTTCACCTTTTAAGTTGCATTACTGAAATCAATGAGCTTGTACACGATATTCTAATTTTTCGCGTTTCACCGATAAATGTACGACTCAAACTTTAGTATACAGATGCAAGAGAATTATGGTATTAGGACCCGGCTTTCAGCAACTGCAGCTAGAGCTAAACAGAGGACCTTAAATATTGACCTTGTCAGCCTTTTTGTAGCCCTTTTCCTGCCTTGTGCTGTGCCCAAGTAGATGTGTTTTCAATTGTGCAAAAAGTGGAAGACCCAGATATAGTGAACAGGAGTAGGCAAGGTTTTGATGTCCACAGATGTATTTACTGATTTTAGAAGACCAAGATCCATGGCAAACCACTTATAGGCAGTCCTCGACTCTGAACCAGAATTTCCATTGCTAAGCAAGTTGGTGGTTAAGTGAATCATGACTAATTTTGTGAGCCTTTTGTGGTTGTTAAACAAATTATTGCAGCCATTATTTTCTTGTCTCTCTTCTTACAATCCAGAATAAACAAGTGTCCCCAATCATGGATATTACTGTAATTGTTTGGAGCAAGAGCTATTAGAAATTTAGAGTTTACTTTCAAAAATACATCTCAGATACTAAATTTTTAAGTCATACACTCATGCTTTTATAGGCTTTTCTAAGAAGTAGATATGAAATCTTGGAATATTTTGTTATTCATATCTATATCTATCTATATCAAGGGTCTTCAACTTTGTCAAGTTTAAGACTTGTGGACTTCAACTCCCAAAATTCCTGAGCTAACATGACTGGAGGAAGAGGCTAATTAGAACTGCAGAAGAAACAATTACTACAAACCTCCCTTCCATCAAGGACCTGTATACTGCATGAGTCAAAAAGACGGCTATGAAAATATCTACAGGCCCTTCACATCCTGGCCCTAAACTGTTTTGACTCCTTCCCTCAAAATGATGCTATAGAGCATTGCACACTAGAACAACTAGACACAAGAACAGTTTTTTTCCCAAATGCCATCACTCTGCTAAACAAATAATTCCCTCAACACTGTCCAAAATTTACAAAGTCTACGCTACTATTACTATTAACCTTCTCATCACTCCTTATCATGCATCCTTATCATGCACTCCTTTTCATGTGACTGTATGACTGTAACTTTGTCACTTGTATCCTTACAATCTATATTGACTGTTTCCTAGTATGACTTGATTGCTTATTGTACCCTCTGACTATTATTAAGTGTTGTACCTGATGATTCTTGACTCTTTTCCTTTATGTACACTGAGAGCATCTGCACCAAGACAAATTCCTTGTGTGTCCAATCACACCTGGCCAATAAAGAATTCTATTCTATTCTATTCTATTCTATTCTATTCTATTCTATTCTTCTCTCTCCCCCCTCTCTCTCTGTGTGTACACACACACATGCACACACACAAACAATAATTAACTGAATAAAAATCATTATTGGTTTTGGTTTTAGGTTTTTTGCAGGCAATGGAAGGCAAGTATTTGTATTTAACATTTCATTTGGATGGCAGTGATTCATATATCATTAAACTGCCTGCAAAAGAAAAGAAAAAAACCTAAAACCAATCATGAAAATATCTGCCCTTTTCTGTTCCCTAGGTTAGCTCTTAGACCATTGCAAAAGGTAAATTAGAGTCGAAAGAAAATTGATTAATCATGGTGATTGACTCATTCATTTACAACAGATTAGCACCTAGATTTTTAATCAGCTGTTAATTGCAGTAAAAGGGCATGAAATGCTTTTGGGCTCCCTTGGAAAAAGCAAACAGCACAATAACTTCAGGTAATCATTGTTCAGCTGGTTTACAATCTTCGGGATGGAATAACAATTCTATACCCAATGAGTAGGGAAAACCAATGGCTAAATAGAAACATGTATTTAACAGCAATCCTTGGATCTATTCTATAGGAACAGGTATCAGCAGTGGAATGTTTATTTCTAAATGATTAAACATGATTCTGAACACATGCATAGAACAATGTGTTCATTTCTCATTGTTTTAATTTATACTTTTGTCTCATAAGGTTACATTTTGCATTTTTTTTACACATACAAGGGGATTTTGTTGATCTTTTGAAATGCTGACTAGTCACTTCTCTACATTAGAATACCTTGACAAACGCACTAATTTTATTACCTTGACTTCCCTGAGAGTGAACTGTTTCTTGTAAACATTGTCATGATGCAGGAGAAGGGCCTTTATTTGTCCTTACATTTTTTGAAAGGCTCTAGAGCGCAGGTGTCAAACTCACCACATCACATTGCCATCACGTAATGTATCATAATGTTTTCTCTTTGCAGAGATGGGGTGGGCATAGCCTGCATGTGATGAATGAGAATGACTCATTTACTGAAAACAAATGGTCAAAAGCAATACAAATCCTTCCCGTAATTAATTTCTACAACTTGATGGTAATTATTAAAAAAAATGAATATTTGTATTTATACACAAGTAATCCTGGAGTTGCATAATTTATCCTGGCAATTAGACTCCTAAGTCATGATGATCATCAGATGAATCATAATGTGACTGGACCTAATTTTATGACCTTTTTCATGGGGTAGCTTTTGCCTGAAACCAGAAGTAACCATTGATTTCCAGCAAAACTGTTGTAAACGGCAGTCACATGACTGCCAAGTGCTGCAAATGGTTATCAATACTGGCCAGTTGCCAAGTACCCCAAATGCAGTCACGTGACTATGGAGGCGGTAATGTGGGAAGTTCAAAACTGGGTCAAAAGTACATTTGGGGGGGATTTATGGCAACTTCAAAGAGTTGCTGAGTAACAGTCAAGGACAAATTACACAGAACTTGGGTAGGGAACACTGTAATGAGAAATATCCAAGGCAAACATTCTTCTAGTATGAGAAGTCACATCTCAAATCAAAAGAATGTAAGAAGAGTCCTTATAGATGCAAATAAACCTCTGGTAATAATATAGAGTTGGGCATATCAACACAGAATTATGATTGTCAAATATGTTATGATTTCTTTCATTCGTGGTAATAAAACAATCCAGATTCACTGATTGCCCAAAATAAAATAATTTACATGGATTTCAGTACAGAGACTGGTGTGTAGTTCCTTGGTTGTGTTTTGGAATTAAAGCATAACTAGTCTTTTGTTTGCTTTTCTACATCCTGGTTTAAGTTAAAGAAACCTTTTCCGCTCATAAATTGATACCTCCAGCCATGTAATATTTGCTGTCCCAATTCGGTTATGATGGCATCATTTTTCAATCCAGATGAAAGAATTCCTTGGCTTGATAATAGCATAGTTAATGGGAAATAGGCACTCAGCATAGTTGCAGGATTGAGGATAGTGGATTTTCTTTCTTTTTTTTTTTTTTTGCTAATTTCTATCCAAGATATTTGGCTCATTTCCAGTATAAATAAAAGAATTTCTGTGCAGTGAAAAGCAGTGTCAGGATGGCAGATAGACCTTTTGAACCATAAGCATAACAGAATGAGATAAAAAGAAGTCATTTCCACAGACAATCTTCTGTTGTGGGCCTCCATCTTGTTTTTCCTGACACATGGATTTGCTTAACATTCTTCCTTTTTGTTCCTCCTCCACATGCCTTCAAATCTGCTGCCTTGCCTACATTCTGTCAAACACGAGTTTATCTGTGAAAGGTTCCAACCATACAATAGAGCAAAATTAATATTGCAGACAATTCTAGGATAGTGCTGTGGAGAGATGCAGAAGGATGAGAGTTCAAAGTATTTGGGAGCCTTACATTTCTTTCTTTTTTTTTTCCTTGTTACATTCCCCTCCAGGGTATGGTCAAAAAAATCTGTGCCTTAACCACCCAGACTATGCCTTGCATTCCAGCCCTTAATTAGTTTGGTTGCTAAACAAGAAACAGAAGAAGCTTGCAGAAAGACCTAACCATGCACTTCCCAATCAGGGCCTCTCTACACCGAAATCTTCCAGTGCACCCCCACTCCAAAAGGCAAAACTAAAGAAGCAGAGTCAGTTCTGTTTAACTGTGAGACATTGTGAAGTCCAAGCTAAATTAAATAGACAAGATGAGCTTATATAAGTTCTCTAGAAGTGAATACTAGGTAAGTTGTTGCAAAATAATATTAATTATAATATTAATAATAACAATAATAACAATAACAACAACAAAAACAATAACAACAGCAATAATAATAATAATAATAATAATAATAATAATAATAATAATAATAATAATAATCCTCTCTTCTCTGTGCCTCAAATACGTATATACGCTCATGCAGCAAACCAAGAATCAGTACAGGAAAACAGCGATGCAAACTCGGGCTGACAGCTGGTGTAACAAAGCACTGCATGGACAGTTCCTTGAAAAGATCCAAGGAAAAGTAGGTAAGGAAAAGATTTGGTTATGGTTGACCAACAGAAAACTGAAGAAAAAATAGAAGGACTGACTCTTGCAGTCCAAGAACAAGCCACCAGAACGAACGCAATCAAAGCCAGAATTGAAAAATCTATGCAGAGTCTGCATTTGGGTTGATGACTCCAAATGCAGGCTCTGCAAAGAAGTGGATGAAACCATCAATCACATACTGAGCTGTTGCAAGACAATCACTCAGACTGACTACAAACAACACAGTCACTCAGATGTTCCACTAGAATTTGTGTCACAACTACCATCTGCCTGTAGAAAAGAACTGGTGGGATCATAAGCCTGAGAATGTGGTCAAAAATGAGCATGCAAAACTACTGTGGGACTTCTGAATATAGACTGATAAAGTTTTGGAACACAGTACTCTGGATATCACAATTGTGGAGAAGAAAAAAGTGTGGATTGTCAACATTGACATATCTGGTGACAGCAGAATTGGCGAGAAACAATTTGAAAAAATCAGCAAATATCAGGACTTGGAACTCGAACTGCAGAGACTCTGGCCTAAACCAGTGCAGGAGGTTCCAATGGTACTCGGCACACTGGGTGCTGTGCTTAAAGACCTAGGAAAGCACTTAAAAACAATTGGCGCTGACAAAATCACCATTGGTCAGCTGCAGAAAGCCACCTTACTGGGATCTGCCGCATAATCCGCCAATATATCATGCAGTCCTAATGGAAGAATGTGAAACATAAGACTAGCAACGAATGAGTTGTGTGGGAGTTGCGTGTCACCTAAATACATATAAATAAAAAAGACTATGTTCCAGCCTCAGGGTAAAAACTGTCAACCAGATGCATTAGTGAACCCCGGTGTTATCAAAGTCAGGCAGCATCCAACATTAAAGATAAAGAATAATGACCCTCTCTTCTCTGTGCCTCAAACACATATATACACTCATGCATCTTTGAAAAATACAAAGCCCAATCTGACTATTTTTGGGGGAGAGAAATGCATTGGGTTCCTATCCTAGCAGAAATCAGAAATGAATAACAGCCGCGTACTTCTATCAGTAAAGCTGGATTGTCTCAAGAAAACTATCCATCTAAATAATTTAACCCAATCCCACCTCAAATAAAATGCAAATAGAATTGTTTTGCTCATGTGGCAATCAATATTCAACTTGCCCAAAGCAAAGGAAGAGTTGTGTTTCCCATTGGTGGGGAAAACACAAGTGTGCCTAAACAATTTAATTTATTTTTCAACTGAGTAAGATGAAATTTGAAAGAATAATAAATATTTCTGAGTGGATTATTACTATCTGCTTTCAGAGAAAAGAAGTGCAGCGAGTTTGGGATTTAGATTGCTTAAATTCTGTTGTTGTTTAAGGTAGCAATGTGACTGTAATTTTGCTCATATTAACCAAATTGGATGATTTTTGGCAAGCTTATCTTGGTCCTCTTGTAGAGAAGAATTCTATTAAGGTGTGGTGATAAAAAAAAAACTATGAAAAAGATGTCTTTCAAAATTGTAAAAAGAAGGATTAATTAATTCTCCATTCAGCTTCTTTAGTAAGAAATGTTACTCGTGTGGATGTGTGTATATGTTTGCTCTTGGACAAAGTTAAAGGCCATTTATTTAAAAAAATACAATTATTTAAACAAACGTTCTGAGAATGTTTACTTTAGCTTTGTCATTGTTTTTCTATAGCCATTTGCAACAAGCCGTTAAGTTACTTTGGGGCATTTACCATCCTTTTTAATGTAACCTTATTTATGGTGGAAAAAGAATGCACAGAATGAAGGATCGTGGGACAATTATCTATTTCCCTGTGATTATAAAGTAGCTTTTATCCACTTACAGTCCTTTCTTCCTCTGTTTCCTATGGGCTTTTTCAGAAAATGAAGTGTGATTTCTTAAAAAATTATTGCACTTTTATAATTCCTCCGACATTAAAAAATCTCTTGATTTGATTCAAATTGCTTCATTCAGAATCCATATTGCTTAATAAATCTATATGTCACTTAATAAAGCTACAATTTTGTTCAAAACTGCCTCTTTGATTTTAAGGTTTAGCTAAGCAGGGTAATATTCCCATTTTTATACACTAACCAAATTGTGGAGTCCTTGGTGTTCTCTGAGCTTGGCTATTTGTAGACATTTCATTACACAACTAGATAACATTATCAGTGCTACTCTCTCTGGAGTTTGCTCTCTTTTTATATAACAGTAACTTGCCCTGCCAATGTTAGTGCGGCTGTAATTTCCTCCTTGATGTTTCCTTGATTAATCTTTTCTGTTTGTTTATTTGGTGTTAATCCCTGCTGTCTGGATTTTGGTTGCTGTAGTCCAGCATTCCCCAGCCTTTCTGGTTCAGTGGACTGATGGAGGCAGCGGCAGCAGTGTGAATAGGGAGAATGGATTATTTTGTACATGCATATGCACTGTTTTCACAAATAGAGCTTTGTGCTCACTCACCCACCACTTCTGCAGTTCAGTTCTGAAAAGACTGTAGCACTGGGTTGCAGCCAGAAATTGGGAACCCCTATTCTAGCAGATCTATTTTTGTCGTTTTGTTTCTTTCTTAACTTTTTAATTGTCTCTTTTGAATAGTGTGTAAATATGGTTTATCTCTATGTGTCTATTGATGGCTGATTTGTCTGAGTGCCAAACTTCTAAGAATTTTGTAGCTAGTTTTAATTTTAGATTTAGCTTTGTCTAGGTTGCTCATAATTTCCCAATTGAAACTATGGTTGAGTTTGACTATATCTTGTGAAATTAAGTAGCTTTCATTATGTTTTCTGACTACTAGTTAGTGATCATGCTCTGCTAGTCTTCTGCCTGATTGGCCTGCATAGCAGATATCGGCTTTTGAAAGATTTATAATATATAAATAGATAATATACACAATCATACAACTCATTATTTAGGAACATATTTTTAGTGAGGATAAAAAAAAAAGCAGAGTATGGGTTATTTCAAAATATATGTTACATGCAGTGTTTAAATATGTAAATATTTACACATTTCACATTTCATTCTAAATATGTATTCATTAACTACATATATATTAAAGCAAAAACACAATAAGAAGGTGAGCATGTATGCATATGTCCGCTATTTATCTATCATTTTCTTATATTTAATAAAACCGAGGAGCAGTGGAGAAGAAGGGAGAGGAGGGAGAAGGGGACAAAGAGGAGGAAGAAGAGGAGAAGGATGGTAATGTGATTTGTATCTACCTCATGGGACCCACAGCTTACTGAATTAATCCAATTTTTAACATTCATCTTATTTACCACTGGATTTATGAGCCATCATTCTTTCCTGAGGACAGGACTGGGGACATCTCCATCACCCAATATGGGGGAAATATACTGTACTTACAGTCAAGTCAGAATAACAGAGTTGGAAGGGACCTTGGAGGTCTTCTAGTCCAACTCTCTGCTCAGGCAGGAGACCTTATACCATTTCAGATAAATGGCTGTCCATTCTTTTATAAAAAGCCTCCAGTAATGGAGCACCCCCAGCTTCTGAAAGCAAGCCATTCTACTATTGTTCTCACCATGAAGAAATTTCTCCATAGTTCTAGGTTGCTACTCTCCTTCATTCGTTTCCATCCATTGCTTCTTGTCTTGCGTCCTGGTGCTTTGGAAAACAGTTTGACCTGCTCTTCTTTATGGAAGCTCCTGAAATATTGGAACACTGCTATCATGTGATCCCTAGTCTTTCCTTTCCCTAAACTAGACATACCCAATTCTAGACATACCCAATTCTGCAACCGTTCTTCATGTTTTAGCCTCAATCATCTTTGTTGCTCTTTTCTGTGCTATTTCTCCTCTTACTAAATATGGCTAAATTCGACATCATATTTGTCTGAGAAACATGGCTCAAAGCATCTCTCCCTGACTCCATTACCACAGTAAGAGACTATCATGTTTACCGATCAGATCGTGAAATTCATAGAAGAGGTGGTATTGCTATCTTCTTTCTAAAGTCCCTACATCTAAAAAAACATCCAAGTTACCCAGGAGCTTGCACTTCCTGAGACCATCATCTGTGAACAATCCTTAAATATCACATTTCGATTCTTACTATGTTACAGAGCACCTGATTATGACATCGAACATGTAAACAAGCTAAATTCACTACTAACATGGGCAACATCCTGCCCACACACTTTTATCTTTCTTAGTGATTTCAATCTACTTCATATTAACTGGACCCTAAACGAATGTACAACTGAACTCATACATGCAAACTTCTACAATGCTGTTACAAATCTGGGACTGGAACAACTAGTAATCAACAATACTAGGCTTAACAACTGCCTTGATCTCATTTTCTGCAATAGTTTGAATTCAATTTATGGAATGCAAACTAAAGAACCCTTTTCCAACAGTGACCACAATATGATTGACTTTTGTCTCAACATACACCCACAGAAAAATCATCACAATGACGTAATCCCCAATTATAACTTTAAAAAAGGCAACTATGATCTTACAGACAACGATCTCTCTTCCCTTGATTGGCAATTTCTATTAACTGGTTGCAATACTGTTGAAGACCATTACAACATATTTTTATTTGAAGTCAAAAGAGTCATCAAACTATATGTACCAATAACAACTCTGGTTTCTTTGCCAACTTCAAAAGCCAATACAAAAATTTATGCCACCAGATAAAGACTGAATGCACCAATTATCACATTAAATAAGAGGAAAACCTTCTATGCACCAATTCCACCAACGCATTTTACAATTTTGTAAACAATAAACTAAAAGACTCAAAGTCCATCCCACCCCTGATAGGACCTAATGGTAAAGACTCCAATGATGACACCATTAAAGCCAACCTCTTTAACACGTTCTTTGGCTCAGTATTTGTAAACAGCAATGGAGCATGCCCAGTATTTCCTAGCCAATCACAGAAAACTACAATGATCTAATATATATCGATTTTACAGAAGACAATGTTGAAAAAGCACTACTCAATCTAAAACCATCTCTATCTATTGGAGTGGACAGAATATGTGCCTACTTCTTAAAAAAGCTATCCACTGCCATAGCAGAACCTCTAAGGATAATCTTTGAAAAATCTTTCAGGACCAACTCCTTGCCTAACCTATGGTCACAAGCCACGGTCATCCCCATCTTCAAAAAGGGTGACCCCAGCATAGTTGAAAATTACAGACAAATCTGTCCAATTCCTGTCAAACAGAAAACAAATGGTCAAAATTGGGAGCGTCCTATCAAATTCTGTACCTGTCAATAGTGGTGTCCCCCAAGGCAGTGTTCTAGGACCAACTCTCTTCATACTCTACATAAATGACCTCTTTGATTATATTAAGAGCAAGTGTGTTCTCTTTGCTGATGATGTAAAGCTGTTCAATACCACAGACAATACTGCTACCCTTCAAAAAGATCTTGACTATGTATCAGAATGGTCAAACAAATGGCAACTTCAAATCTCAACAAATATATGCTCTGTCTTACATATGGGCAAAAAATAAATAAATCAGAAAATAAAATACAAGCTGAATAGTCAAGACCTTGTTGAGGATCCAAACTTTGTCAAGGACCTTGGAGTGCTCATCTCTAATGATCTAAGTGCTAGAGCCCACTGTAACTACATAGCCAAAAAGGCATTAAGAGTTGTTAACCTAAACCTATGTAGCTTTTTCTCTGTAATATCACACTACTAATTAGAGCATACAAAACATTTGCTAGACCAATACTCAAATACAGCTCATCAGTCTGGAACACACATTATGTATCTGACATTAGCACAGTTGAGAAAGTCCAGAAATATTTCACAAGAAGAGTTCTCCACTCCTCTACTCGTTGTAGAATACCTTATCCTACCAAACTTGAAATTCTAGACCTAGAAAACCTTGAAATACACCGTCTTCGGTCTGATCTAAGTATGGTATATAAAATCATACATTGAAATGACTTACCTGTCAATGAATACTTCAGCTTCAACCATAACAACTCAAGAGCATACAATAGATACAAACTCAAGGTTAACTGCACCAAAGTTGATTGCAAGAAATACAACTTCAGTAACAGAGTGGTCAATGTCTGGAATACTCTACCTGACTCTGCGGTTTCTTCCCCAAACCCCAAAAACTTTAACCCTAGACTGTCTACTATTGACCTCACCCCTTTCCTAAGAGATCTGTAGGGAGCGTGCATAAGTGCACCAACATGCCTACTGTCCCTGTCCTATTGTTTCTTTTATTTTTCTTATATGTACCCATTTCATGAATTCATAAATATGTATATACTTATACCTATTATCTTGTAAGCAATTGACAAATCATAATAAATAAAAATAAATAAATAAATTTCCAGAGTCTCTTGCCTATAGCTTCTTTCCCCAAAACAGACACTTCCGGAGGTGTCAAACTTTTATCAATGACAGTACTGCTTGGAACATCTAGCAGTGTATTTTCTGTTGCTGTTCTACAGAAGTTAAATTAGCACCCTAAACTATGAATTCTATAAAGACACAGAATAGACTTCATCACTCCTTTTGTGTCAATTTCTCCAATGTTGGACAGTCTAATTCCTATCAAGGAGATTTGTTCCATTATGCAACTGTTCGTGCCCTTTTATCTTTTAATGTCCAGCTCCAATCTATTCCATTGTACTTTGAGCCTGTTTCTTCTCATCTTTTGGAACAATTATATCCTAAATATTACATGCCAGCTTGTAATATTTAGTAATAAGCTGCCAACTATTATGCCTATGAAGGCTAAACTAATCTAACTAAGACTTCCAACTGTTTTTCAGAAGCTTTTCTTTCCAGACACTTATAATCTTAACTGCTCTCCTATGAACATAAGCCAGTTTGTCAACAATGTTGTGCCAAAAATTAGACATAATATTCTAGGTATGTCTAATCAATATAGAATAGTAAAGAACAAGGACTCATCTATTTTAGTATCATGCTTCTGTGGTGCAGCATATGTTAATATTTGCTTTTTTGAAGCTTCATCTTATCATTGACTCACATGTATTATGATGTACCAAGACATCTAGATCCTTTTCACATATGGTGCTGCCCAATTTCGGTCACTATCTATTTTCATGTTTTGATTTTTTTTTCACCTGAATGTATGGCTTCACATTTGTTGAACCTGTGGTTCTGTGGGTTTTCACACATTGTTGCAGTCTACAAGATCTTGCTCAATCTTGATAGGGTCTATGAAAAGTTTATTACTCCCCATCTCATCTCTGTAAATTGAAAATATGATAAATCACATTTTCTACTCCTTTATTTGACTTATTTATAAATGGATTAGCAGCATACAACATAGAACGGACCATATGATATTGCACTTAAAGTTTTCCTCAAACTTGATGGGGAATTATTATGGATGTACAATTCTTGAATTCCACCATAATCCTTAGCAAGCCAGGCCACTCTGGCCCATATTTATGAGAAGCACGATTTGACACATGTGAAAGAGAACTCATATCTTATGGAAACATACTCAGTCATGTCTCCTCTGAATATTATTATCTCAGTGAATCATTTCACACTGCTTTATGAAAGAAACACAAATTTCTACTGACCAATGAAACATGTTCTTTTTGCTCCAACAATCTTGGTGAAGCAAAGAGCAGTCTAATTCTGTTCTTGGGCCTCTAATGGCACTTTCTATTGATTTACAACTATTAAATGAAGAGCAGACTACTTCCACTGTATTCTACAAATTCTTCATCTGAATGACGCATCACCTGAACTAACCATAGGCTATTAAGAGAGAACAATTACTCCATTAAAAATTCTGTAATGAGGCTTTGATATGGTAGCATGCAATGGTTCCACAGGATGTACATTGGTCTCTTGGGTCACTGATTTGTTAACTACATTTTCTTTTTCTTTTTTTGTATGTGTGTACATGCCAGAACATTAATCAGCTTTAATGGTTCCAATGGAAGCATAATAATTAATTGCAGCTCCATTAATAATTCCCTGATTATGTATTTACTTGACCTGGGCTGTAGCACATATTTTAGAAATTCTTTAATTAGATTTTCTATTAATAGTAGCTCCAATAGTGATTACAAACAGAGAGTTTGGAGGCATAGAAAAATATTTAAAATAGAAGCATTTGTACAATATTTAATGAAATATAGGATGCTCAGTATGAAAACTGAGTTTGGCTGATTAGTTTAAGATAATATTTCAAAGGGTAGATAAGAACATTTGAAGTCATGGAACTAGTGTCATATATTGACTAGGGAAACCAGCACCCCTTCAGAGATGTCATAACTATTCAACATTATAGTAGTAGTAGTGGTAGGAAAGAAAGTTATTAATAATAATACTGACTAGTATGGTTACTGAACAATATAGAAGTATTTATATGGAAAAATGTAAGGTTAACTTCCCAATGAATATGTCCCACTAAGCAACAATAGTATTGCTTTTCCCTCTAGTTTAACAGATAATCAGAGTTGGAAGGGACCTTGTAGGTCATCTAGTCTAACCCCCTTCCCAAGTAGGAGACCCTACACCATTTCTGACAAATGGCAGTCCAATCTCTTCTCGAAAGTCTCAAGTGATGGCACTCCCACAACTTCCGAGGGCAAGCTGTTCTATTGGTTGATTGTTCTCACTGTCAGAAAGTTTCTCTTTTATGCTTCCAACACCCATTTGTCCATACTTTTTCCATCTGGAAGAAAAAGGATAGGTGCATGAGAAAATGGAAGTGCTGTGAAGAAGGAGCATCAAGCCCAAACAAAATTTCAAGTAGAAGAGAGCAATCCAATTGCTGTTATTTTCAAAAACAGATATACCCAAATATGACTAATTTGAAACCATTTATTTTAAAGCAATCCCTTCACTATATACAAAAGTTCCCAAGCTCATATTTTCAGAGCATAAATATATATTCATATGGAAAATTTAAGCATGCCCTTTATTTATGTATTTATTATACAAGGTACATACAAACAAACAAATATACAAACATAAATACATCAAATTTGCCATCATCATTTACTTACCATTCAAAGAAATTCTGGATGGCTTATGGGTAACCTGAGTTTGGTAACCTCAACTAATCTCAAGTTTGTAGTCTGTATCCTCTGAACTAACTTGCTTTTGGGGGTGTGGAGAGAATTCTGAGCCCAATCTTGTCCATCAATTCAATTGTACAAGGGAAGGGAAAATTGCTATACCAGGAGTGTCAAACTCAATTTCATCGAGGGCTGTGTTAGATTTGTGTTTGACCTCAGGGGGCCAGGTGGGTATGGCCAGGGTGGGTGTGGCCAGCTTGACATCACTTGTGTTGGGCACCTGTGTTGGCCTGAGTGCTCTGTCAGTGAAAATGGAGCTCAGGAGGGTTATGTGTGACTCTCCTGAGCTCTGTTTTCACTGGCAAAGGCACCATGGGCTGGTCCTTTGCTGTTTCCAGGGCAGCCCTATGGGCTAGATCTAAGCACCCTTCAGGCCATATCCGGCCCCTGGGCCTTGAGTTTGACACCCCTGTGTTATATGATCTTTTGCTTCAGGCCTCATCATGGCTAATGTTGTGTTATTAGTAGCATAAAATATGAAGAAGAAAAAGAAAGAAGAAGGAATAATTTGCAATCTGATGGTCACATAAATAAACACAGAGAGACAAAACCTAAAAATAAGAATGTAGGAAGTTTTATTCAAGGGTTTTATGTTGTATTTAACTCTGTGGTCAGAAGAGGCTGCTTGGCAAAGGTTCTATCGGAGAATTGATCCACCTCAGGGATATTCAAAGAATATTCTTGGCACTAATTGACCTGAATAATACTACCTAGTCAAGTTGAAACTTCATTATGCAAATACTCTTGCTGATCCTTTGTTTTATATTTGCAAATGACTGCATAAATGTACATGAACGCAACTTAAAAAAGAAACTGATTTATCACCATAAATCCAAAGTTTTGATGAAGAAAGCCTGAAGGAAGTTAACTGAAACAGGTCTTTTCTGAGTGCCTCGTACTAATATAGTGTATTCTCCAAGGCCTTTTCAATGTTGTCACTCAAAAAGAATAATCCAAATCAGCCTGTCTGGAAAAAAAATCCTTAATTCAATCGGTGTAAAGCAATATTCTTAATTGATTGCCTTCATCCTCATTTTACAATAGCCAAATCAGGTCTAGATTGGATTAGGTACTAATGGTGTTTTCACCCATTAAAATTGTCACTTTGGAAAGCAGGTGGATAATGGTGTTTGTCTTTTGCCTCTGGGAATTATTAAATGAATGGGTACACTTATAAAAGATTCTTTCTTTGCAGATATAAATTGATTTCCAGTATTTTAGAGAGAATAGGAGGAAAACACGGATTACAAACTGAGACATATTTAACGGCTG
Organism: Pseudonaja textilis; assembly: GCF_049901715.1. Lineage (NCBI taxonomy): Eukaryota > Metazoa > Chordata > Lepidosauria > Squamata > Elapidae > Pseudonaja > Pseudonaja textilis. The sequence goes on from NC_142008.1 coordinate 14,329,255, forward strand.
TCATGAATTTTATACGAAGCACAGAAATCCTACTAAACCTGGTGAACTAGATTGCTACATTACCAGGACAATCCTTTTTTCATTTTGTTGTGATGACAACTGCCACCTCTCCCTTCATATGATAATCTTGTGCAACAATTAAAGAATAATTTAAAATGATCTCCATTGTACTCGGGAATATTGTTTGTTACTAAGACAAACATAGAATGAAGCCTTTGATTTTTTCATTTTATATACTTACCATCTCACTATCAAGTGACTCTAGGAGGCTTACAAGCATCATAAAAACAAAGGTATAAAATATTAAATAAACAGAATAAGTTAAAAACAAACAGAATACCATGGGGTGGAAGTGGTATCTTCTTTTTAGTCCCATAACCACATCCAACAAAGAATGCCCTCAACACATGTATTGTAGACCTGGATGGATCCCTATTTATTTTGAAGTGAAGGCAATACATCGATTGGACTTTTACTTTTGCTTATGATAGAAATATAGATTGTTAAAAATGAAAGTTTGTATTTCCAATTGGCTGTGAAATCTGTTTGAAGAAGCACAGGATAGCTTTGAATTAATGGAATGTAATGGAGTAGAATAGAATAGAATAGAATAGAATAGAATAGAATAGAATAGAATAGAATAGAATAGAATAGAATAGAATAGAATAGAAACTTTATTGTCACTTTGAATATACACTAATTCGACATACATTAAAATTAAATTTCTTTGCATGCAAGTCACAAACTCCAATATGCAGTACATAAACATGACAAAATAAATAAATGCAAAATTCTGTATATACTCACATATAATATATGACACAGAGAAATAACAGTCCAGTTCGGATACAGATATGTACACAGCGAGAAAAATGAATCTTGTCAGTTTACCAGAGGGATGCCATTATAGAATCTGGAAGTCCTGCTAGAAATATTTCAAAATTTCTTCCCAGAGGGGAGCAACAGAAATAGACCTTAAAGAGGGTGTGTGGGGTCTCTAACAGTGCTTTGAGCTCTAAGCACATAGCACTTATAAGCAGTATACTGAATAACAATAACTTCCTATAATCTTCTCGGCTCTCCTTACCACTTTCTGTATGGACTTTCTGAGGCACTGCTGCCACCAAACCAAACAGTGATGAAGTTGGTTAAAAGGCCCTCAATTGTGTTTCTATAAAAAATAGCCAGGACAGAAGGAGAAAGATGTGTTTTCCTTATCCAATTCAAGAAATGCAGGTGCTGGTTCGAATGCTTCACTAAGGATGACATGTAGAGAAACCAATTCAGATTGTTAGTTATCTGAAGGAGGAATGTGATTGCAGTGCCAGAAGAAGTAGGAACCTTTGGATGGTAGGACATCATACTTCATCTCTTGGAGGAACAAGAGCTTAAGAGATAAGTAAAACAATACAATGTGTGCAAGGTCAAATCATCCATGGAGGGAGAGCAATGAAGAAGGGACATTTACAACAGAGTTCTTGTTACAGGTAGTCCTTATTTAGTAACTTTCTCATTTAGCAACTGTTTGCAATTATGGTGATAATGAAAAACTAATGTTAGTTAAACCAATCCTTGAACTTATGAGCTCTGCAAGTCTGCAAAACAAAGCTAAAGTAAGATCATAAGCACAGACACATTCACTTAGCAACTGTTTCACTTAGCTACTAAGTTGCCAGTCCTAATTGTAGCTACTAAATGTGGACAGCTGTGTATAATTGTACTAACCTTATAATCATAGTAGTCTTATACTACAATTTTGCTTTTTCTACCAGAAAATATTGGGCACCCAAATTTTAGCAATACAGTCAAAGGAATCCTCATGGATTACAAAATGGGTACAATACATTTCCTATATTACAAGTTGCAAGAATGCTTAGAAGATATATTTAATTTTACCTTGATTGTTTGAACATAGCTAGTAATTTTTCCCCCAAAAAATCATGGGCAGGTATGCTGAAGGAGGAAATAAACAGAAGATCATTAAGAATCAGCATTAATTTGATAGCACATAATCAATTCATTTGAACTTTCATTGCTGCTAAATGTCCTCTTCTGTTTATGTCCTCTTTTCTCAGGATTATAAGTGTCTCTACATAATGTGTCTGAAGTAGGATAATTCTTCTAATACTAGATGATGATGATGATGATGATGATGATGATGATGATGCATTCTAGGTAATCTTGACTCCTGGCAACTGTCTGGGATATGTCTATGTATTTCTACTGGCAAGATTTTGAGGAAATGTTTTGTTATTCCTTTCTTCCTAGTGCTGAGAGAAAGAGAGTGACTAGATCAAAATTACCAACTGGCTTTGTGCCTAAGACTTGTTCAAACTTGGAACAAAGAATTGTAATATCACATTTTTAAAAATCAATCAATCAATCTGAATAGAGCTGGAAGGGACTTTTGAGGCCTTCTAGCCCAATTCCTTGCTCATGCAAGAGACCTTATACCCAGGGGTGGGATTCAAATTTTTAACAACTGGTTCTGTGGGCATGGCTTAGGTGGTGGGCATGGCTTGGTGGTCATCTAACTGGGTGGACATGGCTTGGTGGTCATGTTATTGGCTGGGTGTGGCCAATTCAATATCACTCACATCGAGGCACACATGTCCTCGCCTGGCCTCTCATGACTGTGGGGATGCTGCAACAGTCGTAAGTGTGAAAAATGGTCATAAGCCACTTCATTCAGTGCCATTGTAACTTTGAATGGTCACTCCACACAATCAAAGTACCAGCAAAGGAGGGGAAAAATACTCCAGAGATGTTCCAGAGACAGGAAGTCTAGTCCTGCCAAGAATGTAATAAGGGTTAACGGAGAGGCAGTTTCTGTAAGCAACACCAGAATGTTTCCTTCCTTCCTTCCTTACAGGATTAGGCCAGTAATTCCTTCTAACAACCGGTTCTCTGAACTGCTTAGAATGTTAACAACTGGTTCTAGCAAATAGGTGTGAACTGGTAGAATCCCACCCCTGCTTATACCATTTCAGATAAGTGACTGTCCAATCTCTTCTTAAAAACCTCCAGTGATGAAGCACCCATACCCTCTGAAGGCAAGCTGTTCCACTGGTTAATTGTCCCCACTCTTAGGAAGTTTCTTCTTAATTCCAGGTTGCTTCTTTCCTAGATTAGTTTTCATCCATTATTTCTTGCCCTGCTCTCTGGTGCTTTGGAAAATAAGTTGATCCCTTCCTCTTTGTGGCAACCTCTCAAATACTGGAATGCTGCTATCAATAACTAGGAGTTTCAAAGAACATAACATTTCATATGATCTTAAGATTAAACTAGTTGAATAAAGTATTGCTTTCACATTTAATGAACACTCAGATGAAGCTTTTAAAGAGTCAATTAATAATATTGTGTTGGAAATAAAAAATGTGTGAGAGAATATCCATATTATGTACAATGATGGTACAAGCATCAGTTTGTACATGAATTATACATCCCAATTTGAAATTTATCACTGTAAATGAAATCATGGTTTTATCAAACAGAAAAGCAAAAAAAAAAAAAACACCACTCTTTAAAGCTGGAAAGACAGTACAGTGTTAAAGTTACAATTCTGAATTATTGAATGTGTGTGGGGGTGGGGCTTGGGGGTGTATGTATATAAAATGTTTACAATATATCTATCAATGCAATGGAGGGATTGATCAATATTACCTTTACGTGGTCAAGCCTTGGAATCTTTAAAAATTAAGCTGAATGGTGTTCTATGTAATATAATTTAGTTGTTTCCTTTTTGCTATGATTTTAGGATTTGACTCACATCTCTATTTTCTTCTTTTTTCTTATTACTTTTTTCTTTTCTTTTTGTCATATATTAAAGCTATTAAAATATAGAATCCAGTTTAAGAAATAAACTATTTAAAGAAGGTCCTAGATCTTCTCTCTGCATTTAAGCAGAATATCTGCCTTAGAAGCAGACAGCTGAAATAGATGAACCTCTAGTTTTCTTTCACTCCTGTTTGTCTGTGTTTGTCTGTTTTCTGAGATTTTCAGACCTGATATTGCACAAAAACTCATAATGAAATGAAAATTCATAACTCACTGTCTGGGCATTGCAAAATCAGTTCACTTAAAATTAAAACTGTATCTGCAGCCAGGGAGGCCATGTATATGCCTTCACTCACAATTGATGGGCAAATTTAACTGGACAAGTTTGCTGGACAACATGAAAAATTATTTCATATCCTCAGTTCTGATGATTAATACACTTTTGATTCTCCACAATAAATCACCAGTTTTATCAGAAAGGCACCAGCAGCTTTGGTGGAGATCTAATGCAGCATCAATAAAATATTTTATTGATGTAGGAGTGGGGAAATGGCAAAGAAAGGTATGAATTGTTAAGATGTGCCATAAACCTAACAGATTCAATAAGACCATTAGAGGTGCTGATATTTTAAACAAAGCACCAAAATAAATGAGAAAACTGGGAAGAAATTGCTAAAGGGGCTATGTTCAAAATCTAACATATTAGACTGATCTAAACTGAATCTCTTTCTAATTGAGGCTACAATTTTCAGCACTTTCCATAGCTGTAAAAAAGGATGTTGCAGTGGAGTATGCAAGATGTACCTAGACTAAGGAAATGTTCTTTGGAAGGTCAGATACTGAAGCTGAAGCTTAAGTACTTTGGCCACCAAATAAGAACTGGGGAGTCATTGGAAAAGACCTTGATATTGGGAAAGATTGAAGGCAAAAAGAAAAGATGGCAGAAGATAAGATGGTTAGATGGTATCATGAACATGGTAGATATGGGTTTGGGCAGACTCAACAAATGGTGAAGGACAACAAGGTCTGGTGTGTTGTGGTCCATGGGGTTGCAGAGACTTAGGACATGACTAACAACAACTATCCATACATCTGTCTGGACAGATATTCCACATGTTAACTCATAAAATAATTCTATGGTCTTTTTAAAGTTGCCAACAGAAAGGGAGTGGGAGTAGTGCAGCAGCTTGGAAATTGAAAGTGAATTCCATAAATAGTTTTTAAAGATATTAACTAGGTGACTGAAGTTTCTACCATTCAAAATTCTAACTGGAGAAGATGATTGATGACTCTTGTCTATTGATGACACGTCCTGTTGGAGAATATGAATTACGAATTATGGTGGAATTCAATTTTTTTTACTACCAGTTCTGTGGGCATGGTTTATTTGGTGGGCATGGCTTGGTGGTCATGTGACTGGATGGGTGTGGCTTTATGCTCATGTGACTGAGTGGGCATGCTTGGTAGTCATGTGACTGGGTGGGCATGCTTGGTGGTCATGTGACTGGGTAAGCATGGCTTGGTGGTCATGTGACTGGGTGGGTGTGGCCAATTCAATGTCACTCATATCAAGGGGTGCCTTACCTGGCCCCGCCCCTCCCAGCCATTCCTTATCACCCAGCCTCAACTTACCTATAGTCCTGTAAAAATGTTGTTCACTTTTTTTGACTTTATTACCTGCATACTATAGATGTACTTTCATGGACTACTGAAAGGAGGAAATGGCTCACATGCTTTACCCAAGAGTGTGATAGGCAACAGGCTTTTAAGGGGCTGCCACAAAGAAAGGGGAACAATGTATTTTCCAAAGAAGCAGAATGCAAACAAGAAGCAATGGATGGAAACTGAACAGAGAGAAGCAAACTAAAACTAAGGAGAAACTTTCTGATAGTGAGAACAACTTTCTGACAGTGGAACTGCCTGTCTCCAGAAGTTCTGGGTGCTCAATAACTGGAAGTTTTTAAGAAAAGACTGGACAGCCATTTCTCTGAAATGGTATAGGGTTCCCCACAAGGTCCCTTCTAAGTGTTATTCTGACACCTTTCCCAGGATTTCTACTCAGAGTTTGGCATCCTCAGTTTTCTTACCTGAGTTGGGGGTTGGACTAGAAGACCTCCAAGGTCCCTTTTCAACTCTTATTAAACAAATGTGTATTTTATGCTCTGGACTCTTGACATTGAACGCACGTAGTAAAATATGTGGTAGCCCTGGGCAAAAGAAAGGCAGAAAAATCACTCTAGGTGTAGGGACAGTGTAAAATATTAACACATGATAAATAATGGAACAATTAAAAATAGCAGCACAGAGTTTTATCTCTCTCTTTCTTCCTATTTTTTTCTTTCTTTCTCTCCCTCTTTCTTTCTTTCTTTCTTTCTTTCTTTCTTTCTTTCTTTCTTTCTTTCTTTCTTTCTTTCTTTCTTTCTTTCTTTCTTTCTTTCTCTCTCTCTCTCTCTCTCTCTCTCTCTCTTTCTCTCTCTCTCTCTCTCTCTCTCTCTCACACACACACACACACAGCACTTAACAGACAAGCATTTTGGAAGCAGCTCCTTTAAATTTCTCCAAGGCTACAGTGGATTCTCCCACCCCCTCTGTCAGACCACACTCCTTCTCACTCCAGTACTTTAACTCACAAGGGGAAAGCAATACTTTTACTGTCCATGGGGGATCCTTGGAGAAGTTTTTAAAGGGCCTGCTGCTTCTGAAATGCATTTCTTTTACATAGCAAAAGTGCTCCAAGGCTCGATTCACCCCCACCCCCTCTGTCAGACCACACTCTTTCTCACTCCAGATACTTTAACTCACACAGGGAAAGCGATACTTGCAGCGTCCATACCTTTCTTCCTTTCCCCCAGGGAGAAAGGGGAACAGAAAGCAGAACAGAAAGCTAGGGGAGCGATCGCAAGTGAGCGACCAGGCGACCGGGTTGGGGGCGTGGCGAGGCAGGGGTCACCACCAGTTTGGCAACCCATGCCAAATAACTGCTACCAGTTCTCCCAAGTAGGTGCAAACTGGTTGAATACCACCTCTGATTATGATACACCCAGGGGGTGGGGAAAAAACCAGGGTCAAGGGTGACAATGAATTATGTGTCTCAGATGTGGCTATACCCAGACAGTGCAGGACATGTTAATTCCCAATAAATCCTTCTAAAGTTTTGGAATTTTGGGTTGAGACTCATGATTTAATTGGGGTAATTGTGGGAATCCTAACACCACAACAGTTTCAAACGAACATAAACAAGTTAGGTACATCATGGACAAATTTTGCACAATGTTGAAAAAAAGTCATTGCCCGATAATCTCTGATTGGGAATTTAAACTTGGAGAAAGCCCAACAATGAGGAAACACACTGTTCATACAAGATACAGGCAGTCCTCAGGTATAACCACTGGTGTTGCAACTGTTTGAAGCTACAATTCATAAAAAGTTGACATTTAACCAGCCCTTTTATTTACAACTATCACAGCATCCCCCTGGTCATATGATCAAAGTTCATGCTCTTAGCAACTGACATATTTACAATGGTCGCAATGTCTATAGACCATGTGATCACCATTTTCAACCTTTTTATAATGAGAGAAATCAGATTCGCTTAACAAATGTATGATTTACCTAACAATGCCTAGTGATTCACTTAATAGTCATGGAGAAAATGTTGTAAAATTGGGAATAACTCACTTAACAACTGCCTTGCTTAGCTACAGAAATTCTGCTCCCAGGTGTTGTTTTAAATCATGGACCGCCTGTAGAAATTCAAGCAAGAATGGCTGCTTGAATTTATATTATATAGCAAGGCAAATTCAACTATTTAGAGCAAACGTGACAGTTTTAAGACTTGTGGACTTCAGCTCCCAGAATTCCTCCTCCTGTCGTGTTAGCTCAGGAATACTGGGAGTTGAAGTCCACAAGTCTTAAACTTGCCAAGTTTGGAGACCCTTGGTTTAGAGCATGGTTTATACCGATGGATACTAAAGTTTATACCAATAGATACTGCAAATGTATTCGAGAACAAAGAAGTGGGAAATCAAAAAGTCAAATATTTAACTATTGATTTTTTATATGTTTTTCTCTTTGTTTTTTAATTTCTTGTATTTTTAATCAATTGTTTTGCCATTTTATTAATATTATATTGAGCATCAATTAAATATAATAAAAAAAACCTACATGTAGGGAAAGTATTTGCTGTGTAAACAATCATTATCTCTAGCCTTTATTTTTGGGAAAAATACTTTCCCTATATATAAGGTTTTTATATTTAATTATTATATGTTTTTATAGGTATGCAGGTAAGAGAGTTCTTATCTAATAAAAAAGGGATTATCCCATATTACAAGATTTGAACTAAACATCATTTTTATGATATTCAATTGCAATTGCAATTATGTAACTGAAATTTAAAGTTCAGTTACATAATACAAAACTTTAAACTTCAGTTACATATTACCAACAAAAAATATCAGAATGATTGTCAAACTTCTACATTGTTAACTTAAGCTAAGGCCATATTTTTTACAAAGAATCTAAGCTAAAAAAAATGTGATTGTTGATACTTGCAAGCTTTAATTAAAAATTGTATTTGGATTATAATGAATAATGTAATAAAGGAAAAATAATATCAACACATAGCAAGGAGCTATATTGACCATGTTTCAGTATCTTTATGCATTTTAATCATTCTGATTCTGTCCACTTTCTGGAATGGGACCTTAACATCCTCTTTAAATACCAAGTTTGGTTGTCATCCTGAAAATGGTTGCACAACCCTGGCAACAACAACAACAACAAACAACAATTTAAAGATTTCTCCTATCCAACTGTGACTGACTCAAGGGACCAGTTCTCATCTCTGATTGTCAGTGATGTCTAAAGACACTTCTGTGGTCATATGGGCAGCATGAAATTACAGAATGCAGCAACCTTCCATCCAAAGCAGTTCCTATTTATCTATTCACATTTGCATGCTTTCAAAGTTAAGCAGGAGTAGGGGAAAGAACAGAAACTCCTCCCATCACTTGAGGTGCTCAGGTCTCAAACCCTGGCTGCCAGCTTTCCAGTTGACAAGTTTAGTGCCAAGCCATTGTGCCCCTTTCAATAATTAAATATCTTGGCTATTTAAAAGGAACAATAAGAAAGACCAGGTGTACACTTTAAAATTTGAAAACAAATGACCAGCTATTTGGAGCATGGCTGCATGAATGCAAATCTATTCTTAAAAACATACCCTTCTGCAATCTGATTTTTTTTAAAAGCCAGTACCCACCCCTTAAAAGTTTACACCATTTTGAAGTAAGGCACTGAAATATTATTAGTTTTACTAGATTTTGTAAGACACTGAGATGTTCATAGTTTTAAATGTTTATTAGTTTTATAATACCCAACACAATAAATGCAAGTATAAAGCATTATAACTCCCTACAATTTATAAACTAGTTTTCACAATAGAACCTGATACCCATAATTGTCAGTTGACTGGCAAATAAGTTCCACCTCAGTCAATTCTCCATAATTAATTACTATATTGAAAAGGATATCCTGTCATCATCTTGAAAAGCATGAATGACATGTTATGGAGATCACATATTTGGTGAACATCCTATGCTATTATCTAATCATGTTCCTACCTGATTCTTTTCCCTTTTGCAGTGCTATGGGGAATTCCTCATAATATGTCAATATGTCACCTAAGTAGTGGGTAGGAATGAGGGACCTCAGTGAGTAATATGTGTTAGAAAATAGCAGGAAGGAAAGAAGGAAGGAAGGAAGGAAGGAAGGAAGGAAGGAAGGAAGGAAGGAAGGAAGACAGGGAAATAGGGAAAGAAGAATAGAAAGAAGGGAGGGAGGGAGGAAGGAGGGAGGAAGAAAGACAGACAGTGGAAAGAAGAATGGAAAGAAGGAAAGGTGGGTAGGAGAGATGGAGGAAGGACAGACAGAAGGAAGGAAGGAAAGGGAAAGACACAGAGAGAGGGAAAGATAAATGAAAAGAAAGGAGGGAGGGATGGAAGGGAGAGTAAAACGACAAAGGGCCTCCTCTCCCGTTTGCCATCCTTCCATCTTACAAAAACAGAAGAGTGGCAAATGGCTTCCTTCCTCTCTCTTCAGTTGCATATCATACATGCTGGAGTGAAGAATGTAAACACTTCTGAAATAATTTCCACATGTTTAATCTGTTGAGAATGGAAGTGGTCACAGCTATGTGGCTGAAAAAAGAAAGGCTACAATCTAAGAGAGCCTGGACCACGGGGAATTTATTTTTTATTTTTTTAAAAAAAAACTACACAGAATAGTGAGGAAAGAGGGGCAAAACCAAAGAATATTGCTCCAAGTTTGTAAGTTGGGGACAGGTGAAAATTATCATGGGAAGAGATGGAGAAGAAATCTGCTAGGGTTTTGAGATCCCAGTGATATGGCATGGTCTGCCAGAAGGGCATCTGTGGTGACAAAATTTTCTTTTGCTTGGCATCTGTGATCTAACATTCTTGATCTAACATTTGCTCAAAACAGTTGTAAAGACTGTTCCAATGCAACTAGAGAGCGAGAAAGCCATTTGCCACTCTTTTGTTTTTATAAGCTGGAAGATGGTAAGTGGGAAAGGAGGAAGGCCCTTGGTGATTATTTATCCCTATCCTTAATGCAGTGTTAGAGCTTTCAAACTCCACATCCTCCCTCCATTCCTCTCCTCTTTCCTCCTTTCCTCCATCCCCCTTCTTCCTTTCCTTCCATTTCTCCTCCTCCCTCTCCCTTCCTTCCTTCCTTCCTTCCTTCCTTCCTTCCTTCCTTCCTTCCTTCCTTCCTTCCTTCCTTCCTTCCTTCCTTCTTTCCTCCCTCCCTCCCTCCCTCCCTCCCTTCTCTTTGATCATTCCTTCCTTTGTTCATTCCTTCCTTCCCCTTCCCTCCCTCCTCCCTCCTTTTCTTCCCTCTCATTTCCCTTCCTTCCTTCCGTCCTTCCTTCCTTCCGTCTTTCCTTCCTTCCTTCCAAAATATATCTGATGAAGAATATTTGAGAAACATTTATGCAGAACTTACATATACCACACTAAATAAACAATGTTTATGTAAGAGAAAATTCAATGTTTATGTAAGAGAAAATTCAATTTTGAAATGTATTTTAAATAATGTTAGCTATATATAATCCAAAATTATTTTATGGGGAGAATGTTGTATGGATGATAATATTTATTGCTCTTCTAGTGTTGTTTTATTAAAAAAAAGTTTGTACACCTTAATTATGGGTTAAAAATTTGAACCAAAAATTTGAACTACTGTTACTTGACAAGTGTTTCTTCCCTGTCTTTCTTTGCTGCCATCCAGCGATTGCATTCTTTTATCTGTTTATTTATTTCAAGTTTTATGTGCTTTATTGTTCATTTCTTTGCTTTTCATTTATTTTCCAAGCTGCTTTAGAAATCATTTGCTTCTGTTTAATGTCTTATATTTGCTTCCTGTTGCTTTCTAATGAAAACTCAGAATCTTCCCTTGATATTATTTGTTTTGGGGGGGTGGTTGTGTGCAAAATATAAAATATTTCCACTTCCAAATACTTCTGAAGATTCAAACAAATAGGATTCTATAAGCAATGCTAAAAATCCTATCCACTTCCCTATTTTCCATAATTTCATTTTGTGAGTTGTAGAGACTGTTCCAATGCTAAGATGCAAACTAAAATGGATTAAAAAATAAATAAATTGATTTTTGTTCAGCACTCCTTCATTAAAATGCCCATCCATTTCTATAACTAAAATAAATGGAATTCATTTGTTGAATGCTCATTAGTTTTATAATGCACAGCCATAGGAAAATGGAAAGCTAAATACAGATAGCTCGCCAGACAATGTCTCTGAAAGATTGTGGAGGATTCAGAAAACTGGAGTCGATTCAAAAAGGAATTACAAAGATAATCAGCACACTGAAAGCCAAGTCTATAAAGAAAGAATGAGAAGTTAGTAGGCTTATTTTTAAGCAGAAAAGATTAAGGAAGAAGTGTTCTTCAAAAATCTGAAGAATGCCATGCAGAAGAAAGAGAAAACCTATTCTTTTTCATCCCAAAGGTTTATTATTAATATTTATTATTATCTCTTTTATTCATTAAACATAAAACAGTCAATTGAACATTTAAAAATGTATCACAAATACCCCTGACTGGGGCTAATGATCAATACAGGTTGCTGCCAGCATCGTAGATATCAACCAAGTATCTTCTTAAAATATATTATGTTCCGAGTAGCACAATTTTTTGCAGACTTGGTGCCCCAACGACAATGGGTATCACTGTTACATGTTTCATCCATAACCATGTAGTTTCGATGGCAGATCACAATATTTCGTGATTTTTTTTCCAGTTCTTTTTCTTCGACTCTGATGTCTCCTGGTATAATGATATCAATAAATTACACACTTCAGCTTTCAACAGCCGTAATATCTGGCATGTTGTATTCCAAATGGTGATCCATCTGTATTCAAAAGTCCCACAAGATCTTCACTATCTCATTTTCAACCACTTTCTCCACTTTATGTTCCCATGACTTTTCGGATACAGGTAGGATGTGTTTTTTACATAATGACCAGTGAATTAATTTAGCAATTTGATCATGTCTAGCTTTGTAGTCAGTTTGCGCGATTTTGCTGCAGTCACTTATTAAGTGTGAAACAGTTTCAACTTTGTCAGTATAAAGTTGGCAGTTTGGATTGTCAGTGGATTTTTGTATCTTTGCTTTCATGACATTGGTTTGTAGTGCTTGATCTTGAGCAACAAATATTAAACCTCCTGTTTCTTTCTTGATGGTTCCTCTCTTAAGCCATGCCCATGTCAAGTTGTTATCACATTTTCCTTCAATGTTTTTCAAGTGCTGTCCCTGCAAACTTTGGTTTTCCATCTATTTAATCTATCATCCAGCTGTTTTTCCTTATATTCTGCCTTTGTTTCTGTTGTTTTTATAATGTTCTCTGTTTTCACAGCCTGAAGAAATTTTTCTGTACTTTGGTTCACATAATCATTCAAACTTTGTTTTTCTTCTTCTACAGTCTGGTGAATTTGCAATAGCCCTCTGCCCCCTACTCTTCTTGGCAGGTGTAACCTGTCAATTTCACTTCATGGATGTAAAGCTTGGTAAATATTCAAAAATTTACCCATTTTCCAGTCCAGATTTTTCCAGTTCATGATCATGATCATGATCATCATTATCATCATCATCAATTATACACAAAAATTAGAGTATACACAGCAAACAAGATAACTATGCTGGGTTTCCTATCACAAATCCTCTACTTGTTCCAGAATACCTTATACCACCAGACTCAAAATTCTAGACCTAGAAAACCTAGAACTACGCTGCCTTCAGTCCAATCTAAGTATAGTACATAAAATCATACATTGCAATTTCCTACCTGTCAATGAATACTTCAGCTTCAACCATAACAATACAAGAGCAAACAATAGATACAAACTCAAGGTTAATCGCACCAAACTTGATTGCAGGAAATACGACTTCAGCAACAGAGTGGTCAATGTCTGGAATACTCTACCTGATTCTGTGGTTTCTTCCCCCAACCCCCAAAATTTTAACTTTAGACTTTCTACTATTGACCTCACCCTTTTCCTAAGAGGTCTGTAGGGGGCATGCATAAGCACACCAACGTGCCTACCGTCTCTGTCCTATTGTTTCTTTTATTTTTCTTATATGTATCCATATATTCATAACTATGTTTTTACTTATACCTATCTTGTAAGCAATTGACAAACCAAATACAATATAAATAAATAAATAAATCACTAGTTGAACACTTCCCAAGTGTTTAGGACTGTGTGATGTATCGGTGGATTATGATCACAGTAAGGTGGCCTTCTGCAGCCGACCAATGGTGATTTTATCAGCGCCAATTGTTTTTAAGTGCTTGCTTAGGTCTTTAGGCACAGCACCCAGTGTGCCAAGTACCACTGGAACTACCTGCACTGGTTTATGCCAGAGTCTCTTAAGTACTGATATCTGGTGACTTTTTCAAGTTGTTTCTCGTCGATTCTGCTGTCACCAGGTATGACAATATTGATAATCCACACTTTTTTCTTCTCCACAATTGTGATATCCAGAGTACTGCATTTCAAAACTTTATCAGTCTATATTCGGAAGTCCCACAGTAGTTTTGCATGCTCATTTTTGACCACTTTTGATCAGGCTTATGATCCCACCAGTTCTTTGCTACAGACAGATGGTAGTTGTGACACAAAGTTCCAGTGGACCATCTGAGTGACTGTGTTGTGACATTGTTTGTAGTCAGTCTGAGCAATTGTCTTGCAACAGATCAGTATGTGATTGATGGTTTCGTCTGCTTCTTTGCAGAGTCTGCATTTGGGGTCATCAGCAGATTTTTAAATTCTGGTTTTGATTATATTCGTTCTGATGGCTTGTTCTTGGGCTGCAATAATCAGGCCTTCTGTTTCTTTCTTCAGTGTTCCGTTGGTCAGCCATAACCAGGTCTTTTCCTTATCTACTTTTCCTGTGATCTTTTCAAGGAACTGTCCATGCAGTGCTTTGTTACGCCAGCTGTCAGCCCGAGTTTGCATCGCTTTTTTTCCTATATTGATTCTTGGTTTGATGTACTTTGAGCAGCTTCCTCTTGTTGACCTCCATCAAAGCTGGTTCAACACTATCTTTCACATAATCTTTTCTGGGCAAATATAGCCTGTCAACATCACTACGCGGGTGCATTGTATAGTGTATGGTCATCCATTTTCATGTTTTCCTATCCAGGCTGTCCAGCTCTGCCTGTGTCCAGTTTACGATTCCAGCAGTATATCTGATGACTGGTATAGCCCAAGTATTTATAGCCTTGATGGTGTTATTACCATTCAGTTTGCTTTTTAGAAATTTTCTGATCCTTTGTGTGTATTCTTTGCTGACCACATTTTTTACTTGCCCGTGCTTGATATTGTCCAGCTGCAGTATGCCCAGGTATTTGTAGGCTTTAGGTTGGTGGCACTTGATGGTTTGTCCATTGGGCATTTCGATTCCATCAGTTTCTATGATCTTTCCTTTCTTCAGTGCCACTGTGGCGCATTTGTCCAGGCCAAACTCCATGCTGATGTCAGTGCTGAAAATTTGAACTGTATTGGTCAGTGACTGGATTTCAATTTCTGATTTTCTGTATAACTTCAGATCATTCATGTACAGCAGGTGAAAGATTTTCTGTGAATTTTTAGTAGTTTGATAACCCAGGTTAGTTTTCTGTAAAATTGTTGACAGGGGGGTCATGGCGATGATGAACAGCAGAGGTGACAAAGAATCACCCTGGAAAATCCCTCTTTTGATGTTGATCAGTCCATAGCTTTCACTTCCAATAAACAGTTCTGTTTTCCAGTGCTTCATCACATTTGAAAGTACCAATGAAAGAACCAGTGCATTTGCATATTCCACTCACATCCAGGCACTTAACGATCCAACTGTGTGGTAGTGAATCAAATGCTTTCTTGTAGTCAATCCAAGTTGTATGCAGATTTGTTTTTCAGCTTTTGCAGTTCTCTAGAATCATTTTGTCAATCAGGAGCTGATCTTTTGTACCTCTGCTTCCTCGTTTGTTTCCTTTTTGCTCTACTGGCAAGATGTTATTTGCTTTTAGGTAGTCCTGGATCCTGTAAGCTATGATGCCAGTCAGTAGCTTGAACATGGTTGGCAGACACATTATTGGTCTGTAATTTACAGGTGTTGCCTCTTTTGCTGGATCCTTTTGTATCAAGTAGGTTTTCCCAACCATTCACTGATGTTTCCTATCTGCAGCATCTCACTGAATTGTTCAGCCATTTTTCCATGCAGGCTGGTCAGGTATTTGAGCCAAAAGCCATGCAGTTGATCATTGCCAGGCAATGTCCTGTTTTTGACTTTTTTCACTCTGTTACTTATCATTTCAATAGTTATTTCGAGTTGGTGCATTTTGTTCTTGGAGAATTTCATCTCAAAGTCTCTGATCCACCCAGCATTTTTGTTGTAACATTTCTCAGTCTCCCACTGGTCTTTCCAAAACTGAGTAGTTGCCATTTTCTCAGGTTTTTCAATTTTCGTATCCCCCGTCTGATTCAGACTCTGATAGAACCGTCTTTGGTCTGTTTGGAACAATTGATTTTGTTTGTACTGCATGACTCTGGCTTTGTATCCTTTGATTTTTCTTGCTGTTGCTGTTATCTGCTGCTTCACAATGTCCAATGCTTCATCAATTTTTCTTGTGCTGAGCCCGTATTTTTTTATCAGATGTTTCTTGATCTTGCTGTACTTCAGCTTTTTCTCCTGCAAATTCTTCAAGTTGCTTGCATAGTCTCTTGATTTTCAACTCCAACCTGATTTCCCACTGTGGTTTTCCAGTCAATTTTCTAGGGGGCAGTGGCTGTTGAATCCCCAGTCCTTCTCTTACTATGACTGCTGTACTGTAGGCAAGCTGATTTGTTTGTTCAATTGATGTTATCTGGACTGCTGCAAGTGCATAGTGCACATCTACCATCAATGGTGCCAAATGTTTTCTAGACACAGTCTTCAATGTTGGAAGCTTTTTTCTTTCTGCATTTGATGCAGCATGTGCCAAGATTTTAGCTTTCAGTTCTTGCTGCCTCACATTGAGTACTCCTGTGTTTCAGTGATGACTTCAGACCCTTGCTGGTCCTGTTCTTGCAAAATATCTGCATTTTCTTCGAATTCAGGCTGTTCAGTTGCTCCAGATATTATTGGAGTATTTTCTGCTGCCTCTTCAGCAGTCTGCTGTTCAACAGTCTGTGTTCCCATTTCACAATTTTCCATATTTCTTCAAGTTCGACTTCACTGAGCACTTTGTTCTGAGTGATGAATAGTCGCCGATCGGCTAATTGTAATTCAGTTATTCTTGAGTCTGGGTATTTTTGTTTCCATAATTTGTATATCCTCTTTTGGTGACCCAATTTTTCTGGTTCTGCTATGTAGTAACACCTCATTACAGTACGGTTCTCCGACATGGTGTGTTTCTGCCACTTCTGAGGTTGTTCAGCTTCCAGTGGTCCTTCAGGCCCATGCCCTGGTTGCTCAGCTATGGCCTACAGCTATGGCCTGTAGCCCACTTGTTGACAGATGCCCAGGTTCCCCAACACCCCACATAGTCCTTGTTAACCCGGGCAACGACCGAGCCGGTATAGGCTTTGTTCAATTGTGTTTCACCATGGTTCATTGCATGGGTTGTTAGGTGCACTCAGTTCTACTCCTCGGCTGAAACCTCTCTGACATGGTTGGACCTGCTGGCAGTTTGCACTACTGCCAGCACATCTCTCAGTTTTATTGGAACAGTTAACCCC
Organism: Pseudonaja textilis; assembly: GCF_049901715.1. Taxonomy (NCBI): domain Eukaryota; kingdom Metazoa; phylum Chordata; class Lepidosauria; order Squamata; family Elapidae; genus Pseudonaja; species Pseudonaja textilis. The sequence goes on from NC_142008.1 coordinate 14,346,329, forward strand.
CGCCACACCAAGGCGGCGCCCATGGTTTTTATTATTATTATTATTATTATTATTATTATTATTATTATTATTATTGCCAGATGTTCAGGTTGGCATTTTTGTCTACCTATTGAGTCCTTACTAAGGACCTGGGGTAGATAAATCTGGATGTTTGATGGTGTTACAGATACAATCACAGGTGAAAGCTGTTCCAAGTAAAGCCACCTTTTACAATTGAGTGATGGCAAATTTATCAATGCCAAAGGTGTTCAAGTGGTGCTCCAGTTGTTTTGGGATTGCATCCAAGGCACCTATTACTATTGGTACTATTTTTGCTTGCCTTTGGCGTAGTCATTTTATTTCTGTTTGTAGATCTTTGTACTTTGATTTCTTCTCCAGTTCTTCCTCTTCTATTCTGCTGCCTCCAGGCATTGCTACATCCATCAGGCAGACTTTTTTTGCTTTCTTATTGACAACTTTTAAATCTGGGGTGGTATGTGTCAGGTGCCTGTCTGTCTGAATTCTGAAGTCCCAGAGCAATTTAACTTCTTCATTTTCTGTGACTTTTTCTATTTTATGGTCTCACCAGTTGTTGCTTACAGGCAAATGATCTTTTAATGCACCATTGTTGCTACTTTGTCATGCAGCTGCTTGTAATCAGTCTTTGTGATTTTCTTACAGCAGCTTACCATGTGGTCCACTGTTTCTTCAGCTTCTTTCCATAGGCAGCACTTACTCTGTATTTCTGTCTTCTCAATTCTGACTTTGTATATCATATATAATACAGATGTGGGATAATGAGTCAAATGCCTTCTTGTAATCAATCCACACCATATTTAAATTCATTTTTCTATGTTTTGCATTTTTAGTACCATTTTGTCAATAAGCACCTGATCTTTTGTTCCTCTTAATTTTTTATAATTTCCTTTTTGTTCTACCAGATACAAACTGTTTTCCATCAGATGATTGAATACTGAATTTGCCAGTATTCTTGTAAAAAGTTTGACCATTGTTGGCAGACAATTAACTGGGTAGTAGTTGCTTGGTTCTGTTCCCTTTTCTTGATCTTTCATTATCAAATATGTTCGGCCAGCTGTTAACCATTCTTTGCTTGTTGCATTTTGAAGCATTTTGTCAAATTGAGTAGCCATGCAGTGATGGAGGTTGGTCAAGTGTTTTAAACAGTATCCATGTAGTTTTTCCAGGCTAGGTGCACTCCAGTTCTTGACCTTCTTTACTTGTTTTGTAACCATGTCAGTTGTTATTACAATATTCTCCATTTTGTTTTGTGTTGCTCATTTTTTAATCTTTGATCCAGAAGGCAGATTTATTGTAAAAACAAAACAAAACAAGCAACACCAAACAAAATTGAGATGATGATGATGATGATGATGATGATGATGATGATGATGAAGAATCATTGCACAGTCAGCTAGATGTTCAGACTGGGTTTTGGTTTTTTTTTTCTCTACCTATCAAGTCCATACTAAGGCCCTGGGATAGGCAGATGTGAGTGTTTGATAGTGTTGTAAATATTGTCACAGGATAGAAGCTGTTCTAAGTAAAGCAACCTTCTGTAATTGACTGATGGTGAATTTGTCAATGCCAGTAGCATTCAAGTGGTGCTCCAGTTCATGTAGGGTCCAGGGTTTAGATGCCTGCCTGTCTGAATTCTGAAGTCCCAGAGCAATTTAACTTATTATTATTATCACTTTTATTCATTAAACATGAAACTCACTCAAGTGAACGTTTAAAAATGTATCACAAATACAATTGACTGGTGCTAATGGTTGATATGGGTTGCTGCCAGCATCCTAGGTACCAATCAAGTATCTTCTTAAAATCTACAATGTTTCGAGTAGTGCAGTTTTTTTGCAGTTCTGCTGCTATTCTTGCAGGAAGCTACATTTTATTATTATTATTATTATTATTATTATTATTATTATTATTATTATTATTATTACTACTACTACTGTTATTGTTGTTGTTGTTGTTGTTTTTGTTGTTGTTAAAATGACATTTATTTGGCACACAAGTGACATAGCTATTCAAGATTTAGAAAGTTATTTAAGATTTCAAATATGGCATTTTAAGCCGCACTTTATATTTTTCATCCCACAGTTAACCTCAAGTACTAAATGGTCTTTGCATCCCATGCTTTTATGACACTTTTATGAAGAGCCAGATCACACTTAGTGTAGTACTCTTAGTGATCTTTTAGCAATAGCAATAGCAGTATACACTTATATATTGCTTCTTGGTGGTTTACAACTCTCTTTAAGTGATTTACAGAACCAGCCTATTAGCCCAACACTCTGGATCCTTATTTTTCTGACTCAAAAGGATGGAAGGCTGAGTTAACTTTGAGCCGGCCAGCTATATAATTTAGCAATGCATACTAAACAAAACCAGATGCATTAATTAGTAATCTGTACTATTTGTGCTGTAGCACTATAGAAAGCAATCAAAGCCCTTTTAGGCAGGTGTAAGTAGAGCTTCAGGCAGACAACTATATATACTTTCTGATGGGAAAAAAAGGAGGGAAGCCAAAATGCACTTAGAAAATTAAATATGAATAAAAAGCTGAACCTGGACAGTTTAATTTTTTGGGGAAAAAGGTGTGATAATTGACATCTGAGGGATCTTACCTACTAAGTGCTGTTAATCAGCAATTGATTTAGCAATACAAATGGAATAGAAAACAACCAAATAAATTTATTCTCCAATCTCATCCATCATTAGTCTACAATGGTACACTCACTTGGTCATACCCCCATTGAGACTAGGATAAACATAGCTACAACCTATATTTTATTACATTCCGAGAAACAGCAGCCATTAATAGATAACTGGCAGTTCCTGAACCAGCCATGTTGTCTCGCAGAAAAGCAGAAAAAAAAGAGACTTGGATTTCTTCTTATTCCTAGCTCTAATGGTGGCTCTGGATGATAGATGCATGTTTACATTCTTGGTGGTCTTCCTTGCCAGTTCGGTAAACCTACCAAAAAAAGATTAGAATCTTCTAGTCATTATCTTGAGCCCTGAAACACTTACACAAAATCTGAACCATATTTTTTTTTCTCTGAAATTATATTCAGACTTTGAGTTATTTATTTATTAAATTTATATGCTTCCCATTTTACTATCCAAAGCAACTCTAAGTGTCTGGCAATACAATAAAAGCAGAAATATGAAAACCTTAATTTAAAAAAAAAAACAGGAATTAGATGAAACTAGGAAAAGAAAGAAGTGGGATCTTTTCTCTCCCATTGGGGAACCAAGCCAATTAGAAGACCCAAGTATTGAGGCTCTTCTGGAAGGCTAAGATGGTTAGGGTAGATCTTTACCCAGAGAATCAAAATGTTCTAAAGGCAGGGAAGACATGATAGGAAAGACTTTTCTTGTAGATCCTACCAGCTGAAATTCCTTGACAATGAAGTTAGAGTCTGCAATATATCACCCAAGTGGGGCAGACCAATCTCTTTGGAAAGAGACTTACATAAGATATCATTAGGAAAATGGAAGTGCAGTTCTCTTTCCACCTAACCATTGTGTTTTTGTTCAGAATTCAAGGACCTTGCAGTTCTGACACTCATTACATGAAGCAGCCACATGCAAATTCCAAAATGAGGTTTAGCACTAACATAAGGGTCCCCAATCCCCGGGACAGGGCTTCAGAAACATGTCATACAAGTGGCTGGCTGGTGCAGGCATACAACTCAACTTGCACAGGCAGGTCAGTTCTCTTCTCTGTCCCCACTAGGCCACTAAGCCATAAAGGTTGCATATCACTGTCCTAACAATTTGACATAGCTGTGACATTCCTGTTGAGGTTCAACCCTTGAATTTGCTATTAGAATGATGTGGGTGTTATGTATGTATCAGATCCCATCAAGTACTGCTCATGTCCCAGGTTTCAACCTGGAATCACTGGAGGTGGACATTATGAGAGCCTTTTCTCTGCTTCCTTTTCAACATCTATGTCACCTCCAAATTAGCTTGTATCATAGAAAGCAATACGTTCAGGAGGCTCAGTATAAACTCAAAGCAATCTGTTGATGACAAGTTGACAATTACTTAGGTTGAACTCTCCCTTGGAATAACAACCTAGTCGTCTAACCTTCCTGCTCATGCCACATAGTGTTAATTATTCTACTTTACACCTGACAGTCAAGATTACCCACAAGGAATATTGTTAAGATTCAGTGGTTTGGAATGATTGATGGCCACAAAGGCAATGACATTATTAAATTTGAAAACAGATGAGAAAGAAGATGCCAATGTTTAGCTACTGTTATTTAATTTGGAAGGAAAGCAATAAGACCATTAATTTAGCTGTAATATTGATAACCCTTCATTCTCTAGGAAGGAATCTTCTCAAATACTATCAGTAAGGCAATACTTTTATATCTGACTTTTGAGTATTTATATAATTGCAAACTGGTTGGAAGAAGTGAAGCTATGAGTCAACAAAAATTTTAGAAGTATATTACTAAATTTTCTTTACTAGGTTATGTTGTTTGTTTTTACATTCAAGAACAACCACAATGCCCCATTGATTTGTATTTTTAATTTAAGTGAGAAGGAAACACAATACACAGTGGAATACTCTACTTTTGCAAATATATTGAGTCAAGTTATTTTAGAGAGAGGGGAGGAGAAAGAGGGAGAGGCTGACATACAGACAGAGAGACAGACAAGTATAGATTGCTACTACTATTTGAGGTAGACAATTCTGTAGAATTGAATCAGAATCTAAGTCTATGGTCGTGATGCATGACCTGGGTACTGTGAATCCATACATTGGGAATTATTCTGGCTTTGTTATCAGGATCTGGGTATATTCAGCCAATAGAAGAAATGATTGCAGGGAGATGTGATCATAATCTGAAGTACTGTCACATAATATAGGCAGTGGACTTCTTCACTCAGAAGATAGAGCCAGAATCAGTGGTTTAAAATTACAAGGAAGTGCATTTAGACTAGGTTTTTGAAGGGGCTGCCCAGTAGAACAAGCTGCTACACAAACTGCTAAATTCATAGAATCCAGGGTAGCCTACATAATTCATGACACATTCTGTGAGTCCTAGTGGTGCTCAGTAGCCAAAAAGTTTGAAGATCCATGACAAGTGGAAAAGGTCCAAAAAACAAGAATTTATCTCAAAAGAGATAAACCTTGCTTTCTCATACAATCAGCTAATTTTTTGCTAATATTTATTTATTTATTAATTTTCACCCCAGCTTTATTAATTTTACAAATAACTCAGGGTGGTGGGCATATGTCTTTCATCCTCCTGTTTTCTCCACAACTACTCTGTGAGGTGAGAAAGTGATTGGCTCAATGTCACCCAGCTGACTTTCATGGCTAAAGTGGGATTAGCATTCACAATCCCCTAGTTTCTAGCTTGGTTCCTTAATTATTAGGTCAAACTGGTCAATCTCCTAAAAAGTAGCTTACTTTATGTAATAAATAACATAAGACACTGAGACTTAACAGGGATAATGTTTTGTTAATTTCAGAGTTTGTGCAGGGGATCCACCTTTGCTCACACATATCATTTACATACCTCCAGCCTCAACTTGATTATTTGGAAGACAGCTTTACAGTACAGGTAGATGGCTCAGACAATGGAGTTTTCCAAAACAAACCCAAACAGTTTGTTCTTGATTCTCTGCCAGCAGCATCCATCACACATTCCTTTCCATGTCACCCAAGACTTTCATTGATTTGTTGGCTGCTGAGTCAAAAGTGACTTACTGCCCAGCAGTTAACTGTTAATATTCTTATCTCTGGGTTGCTGTCTTCCAATCTCCTTCTGATCTGATCTTGATGAATTGCTTCCTGATTCATGCATCAGTGCAAAATCTTAAGATGTCCCCAGCCGCAGACCACATCCTCCTTTTCCAAGCAGTGATAAAATTCTTTTCCTTTCACATTCCATTTTCTTATTATTAAACTATTGCTAGTGCCAAGTTGCTTCTTGTCAACCAAAATTCAGAAAAAGGTAACACGAGCTTATAACTGATAACCTGCACATTACGTGGTATTAGAATACTCTGATATACCTTGTAGCAGTGGGCTGAAAGCAGGATTTGGGTCCTTTTTGATTATTTGTCAGTATATCAGTGTTGGAAGCAGGCAGCTATTGCAACCAAAGAGGGTATGGCAATTCAGATACCACCTCTAAGATCAGGACCTTTTCTCCAATCTTATCTCCTATGGCACTTAGGAGCCAAGGTCAAAGATAAATTTCTTTACTAGTCATAACTTGATTCATGTGGCTGTCTTATTTCTCAGCTTAGAAACATTTACAGGCAAAGAAACAACTTTTTCACACACCACATAAATAACTTCCAGAACTCATTACCACAAGAGATGGTGATGGTGTCACTAACACATTGACTTTAAAGGATAAATGCATGAAGGACAGATTTATCAAGATCTATTAGATGGGATGACTGAATATTACTTCTTGCTAGGGGCAAATACCTCCAAATACCAGTTGTATGAAAACAGCAACAGGAGAGATAAACCATCTCTGTTTCCCTGTTTGTGAGAACCTACAGACATCTAGTTGATCACTGTAAGAAACAAAATGGTGGATTGAGATAGACCTTTGCCTTATCTTTCAAGGCACACCAAATCAGAATTTTTGTTATGTTGTTTGCTCACTTTATAATAGCATTATGATGCTAATGAATAATCAGAATACCAATGTCTATTCTTGTATGTACGGATAGAATCTTGAACTGGCCATGTTAAAAAGGTGGATGAGCATTCCCTGAAACAAATTCTCTGGCTGTTTTGACCTTAGGGGCACTTTTATGACCACATTAGGTCCTAAGGTAATGAGCTATAATGCTTCCTGGAGTGCTTCTATCAAGCAGAAAAGTATTCCTATTGATTGTTCTGTGTTGTGGAGAGCTTTCTACTAGAAATTAAAATTCTATGGCTGATTTGACCTGCTTTATTTTATCTTTTTTTTTCATCTTCAGCCTTAAGTTGAGGTTTAAAAAGGGGGCAGTGATGGAGATAGTGGGGTGTGGGATGCTCTTTTCTTTCCACTTTCTAACCTGCATTTTGTGAGTGGGATTTGATAGTTGGAGGGGGGAAGGAGAGGCCCTTTGAGTATTGAAACACAGTAAATTTGTTTAAAAAATAGAACAACATTTGAGATGAAAGAGAGAAACCAATATTTCCCAGAGGCAAATTTTGAAAGCCATCATGGTACATGATAAGCGTTAATTCAAGAGAGAGGAAGAGAGATAGAAAGAGGGAAAGAGAGGAAAAATGGGAAAGAAGAAGGGAAGGAGAGAAGGAGGCAGGAGGAGATAAGAGACAGGGAGAGAGGGAGGGAGAGAAGGAGGGAGGGAAAGAGAGGGAAAAGGAGCAAAAGAGAAGGCGGAGGGAGAGGGACAGAGAGAGAAATACAAAGAGAGGGAGGAAAGGAGAGGAAAAGAGGGAGGGAGGGAGAGAGGGAGAGGGAGAGAGAAAGCAGAATACAGAGAGAGTGGGGGAAAGAGAAGGAGAAAGAGGAAAAGAAGGAAGATAGAGGGAGGGAGGGAGAGAGAGAGATCAATCAGAACCTACAGGAATCCTTTAAAAAAAGGAGTCAGATGGTCTTATGCTGCCCTCTGTGGCCAAAGGTTACCTACCACTGAATTTTAACTCTCATTTTGAACCACTTCTGTTCAGTATACATTAGCCAGACAGTGGATTAAACAAAACAAATTAAATGCACTGTTTTCTTGCATGCACACACACATACATCCATTGCCCCCCTATATCTTACAGAAAGCAACAGGTATTGCTTTGCCCTTCAGCAAGTAACACTTATGGGAGGAAAGGTGAACAAAGGTAATCTACCAATCACTTTCTTTAATTTAACCTGCCTTACAATTGTAAAGATCATACCATTTACCCATCTTTGATAAGGCACTGACTTTGCTGTTTTGGGCCAGCACAATTTATGAATGGAATAATTTTTCCTAGTACAAAGACGGCTGGATTTCACTTTAACACAAGTGCCTGTCTGATGTCTATTCATAGATATTGTACTCTCAAATTGCAAATGGAGACGTGGGTACTCTATTTTTCTTATCTTCATTTTTAAGTGCTTTGGTTTTATTGTATTGCGAACAGTTGCTGGGGTGCATCCACAGTTTCGTTGTATTTGTACAATGACAATAAAGTTCTTCTAATTCTATCATTGATGTTATTCTAAAATTTTTACTACTGGTTCTTGGTGGGTATAGCATGGCTTGGTGGGCATGGCTTGGTGGGCATGGCAGGGGAAGGATACTGCAAAATCCCATCCCCTCACCACCCATTAACCTGCTTTCCAGCTCCATTCTCCTGTGCAGGGCAACAAAAGAAGACCCAGCCAAACAGCTGGGACTTGGGAAGCAGAGAATAGATGGTGTGGGGCCAGTCAGATGTTGTATTTGCCGATCCCTGAACTACTCAAAATTTCTGCTACCTGTTCTCCAGAATCTGTCAGAACTGACTGAATACCACCTCTGCTGTCTATGTTGTAGTTTATTATTATGCAGTTATTTTTCCTTTTTGGTTTTTGACATCCTCCTTTTCTAAGGAAGTTTTACTCAAGGTGCAAAAATGTAGCATATCATCCAACTGTCTATTTTAGGAAAAAATGTGTATCAAATTGACTACTATAGGAGAAACCCTCCACCACCACTACATACCTACCTTATAACAAACATGCATGAAAAAGCAAATACTATTTTGTGGAAATGCAAAGTGTGTGTCTGTATGTGCCTTTTAAATAGGGATCAGTACAGAAGCAGGATGGAAAAGATTTATGGGTAAGTTGATATGAACAAGGAACAAATCTTTCAATTTTTTTCTGTAACTTTGGATCAGATGTATGGCAAAAGCAGTTGTTGTTTTTTTCAGTAACCTGGATTTTTGGGGGAAAACATGATTCAGAATATGTCTGGGCACACAACTGTTGATAACATCTCCTTAAAATTTCATTTTTTTCTATGATCATACCACAATTCCAGGAAAATAAATGCTTGATTTAAGAGACATCAAGAGGTGTTTTTTACATGTCCAATTCTGCTTCATATTATTTCTTTACCCTTTCAGGTTGAAATGCTATAGACACCTAGTCATCTACATCTTAAACAAACATATATTTTCCTGCAGATCAATTGACTTTGTTTATTTAAAATACCAGTAGTGTCCTTGACTTACAACGTATTAATTTTATCAATATCTTTCTAATCTTCAGGAAAAAAAATGGAGATCTATTTGCTGTACATTGTATAATTTGGAGATACACATGCATGGTATTCATTAATTTTTTGTTCTTTGATATATGTATATCTGAGATATTTGTTGTATTGTTAGCATCCTAAAGTACAAAGAAATGAGCAACTAATTAACAAAAAGAAAGCCTTTGACAGTGCTAAGATGTGTCTCAAAGGTCACATGACTCCAAGATGTTGTCTCAAAGGTCACATGATATGATTCCATTGTGTATAACAAAGATCAATCACTGATATATCTACTCTGACAAAAAAATGTTCTGTTCCATAGTATTTACTTCTTGGCTTGTGAACATAGGACTGTATCTGTAAAGGCATAATTGGAAAATGATAGGCCATCAGATCTAATCATTCCTTGAGAGTTGAAATCCCCCAGTTAAAATTACTTTCTGTAGGAAGTTCAGAGTACAATTACTGCACACGATTGTTGATGAAACATCCACAGGAAGATCATTGTTATTACTGTTTAAACTGTACTCAGAAGGTGGTAAGGTATCTGAAGGGGGAAAAAAAACCCTAAGCTGGTTAATCCTGGTTAAGAAATATAATTGGTATGACTTTATTATTTCTATCCTTGATGCTTTTTTTTTTTTGAAATTTTTATTGATTTTAAAAACAAACATAAACAAACAAAACATAAAAACATAAAACATCTTTTTTGAAAGCAGCTTGATCCCGGGTTACATCTCTTCATACAGACACAAATTCAAGTTCATGCTCATTTTTATATACCATTCCATATCTCATTACCATTCTACATTTTCTATATAGCTTCTCCCCTCTTTTAATTTTCTTAATTTTATTTTATTTATTTCATCTTGATTCAAATCATTATAATTATATTCTTTGTCTCTCCTGTTTCAGCTGTCTATTATCTTTTCTCATTAAACAAAATTTCTCCCGTAATCACTGATTGGAGTATGACGCCTTTATATCTTTCCCCTAAAATTATAACACTTAATATGATACATAACTTCCGTTCGGATTCTGCTTGATACATTCTAAAACTACACACTGTATTTTTTAAAAAAGAAAAAATTATAAATATATAATATAATTAAAACAACAATCCATACCAATTCAATTCTATCGTTAATATTAATATTCATTTAACTCTTAAACATTTTTACATTTATTTTCAAATAGGTATCATACTTCTATGGGAACACTTATAAACTTTCCATAGTTACTTCCCCCCCGCACTTCACTTATATTTTATAAAACATTGAATAATTAAAATGTTCCCATTCCTTCCTAATTCAATTCTCTCATTTATTTCATTTCATTTATTTTGTTCACAAAAGTTTCAGTAAATTACACTATTTTATCCCCTTTTTAATCATATGTTGTTTCCAATTTTCTAACATTATTTCTAATACAAATATAACAATACAATCTTATGTACCTTTGCAGAATTGCTTTTTCAGTTAAATTTTCACCCATTATCTCTGAATAAGTCCTGTTTCTTTACATCTTGCTTCAAATCTTTGTAGCTTCTCTTCCCTTCCTTCCTCCCTTGCTTCTCTCTCTCCTTTTTACCCCCTTCTCTCTCCACCTCCATTTCCCTCTTCCGTATTCCCCTTTTTTGTTGCTTTCTAACATTATATCCACTTTTCACATTATTTTTCCCTTTTTTGGCTGTTTTTTTAGGTCTTAAATTCTCCACTCTCTTCCCCCCCTTTCCTCTTTCTTCCCCAGATAAAGTTACTTGTTCATCAAAGATGGCTTCTTCTTTGTCCTAATCTTCTTGTTGTGCAGTCTTTTCTTGTAGCTTCTCGTAGGTACATATCACCATTTCTAAGAATTGAAAAACGGAGCCAAAAGAGCCCTTCCCTTCTTGTTCCTCTTCTTTATATTTTTTAAATTCCATTTTCAGTTCATCCACAAGTGATGCCATTGTAGAATTTTTTTAAACAACCACCCAATTGTTTTTACTCATTCAAATATAATTTCCAGAAGTCCCAAAGTCACCAAGCAATCCAAATACACACAAGTTGTTTCTTTTAACACTTTCTTCTTTTTTCACTTTCTCTTCCTAGGGTTACTTTTTAGTTGCAAAGTTCCAGTTAAAATGTATCCTTTAGAAGTCTTGTTCAGATTTAACTTTAGATTCTTTTGAATTCCAGGCAGGCTCCTCCTTCCAAATCCTGCCCTTATTCTTTTCCTCTCCCTTCCCACTTATAACAAAAAAAGGATTTTTTAATATTCAGAAATATTTATTGTCCCCTTGGCATTTAATTATATTTCCAGTTTAATTATGTATTGGTGCCAAAGCAGGTTTTTCTGATTTCTCATTCATCTCTCTTTACTGTCACTGTAGGGAAGGAGAGTGAAAAAGAAACTTTCCCTTTTCACTTTCATTCGCTGCTTCTGAATCTTCTTTGGGAGTGATGTATCTTTTATAAAATTTAAATTCCAGGATACCTTAGTTGTTGCTTCTTATCCTGGTCAGCCAAAACTTTCACTTTTTAACTTCCTCCTGCACTTTCTTTTCCAGATGAGTGCTTCTTTGAGGCGACCATTTCTGACCGCCACTCTTACCGCCTTCGGGAAAGGGAGTTTAGCCATCTGGAGAGGAAAGATGTGGCTTTCCTTGACCCTGCTGGGATCTCCCCCCTCTTCACAACCTCTATGGGGTGGCTTAGCCCCAAAACCAAACTGGCTCGGGGCACTCCAGTGGTGAGCCCAGGCAGAAACCGCACACGATTGCGGATTCCTGCCGGCCACCAAAGTCCTGCAAACCAGAAGTCCTATCCTTGATGCTTTTGACCATCTAGAAAGGTTGTAGATGGGAGGAAGGCACTATAAGCTACTAATTGCATTAAGATATTTCAGGTCATTACAGTATCCATAATTATTTGCAGTCAACATATTTAATAATAACAAGATCTGACCCAGCAACACACCATTCAACATTCAGAGATTATTGAGTTTGTGATGATATCAATGTGCTATTTTGGATGTCTTCTTTCATTTCCAGAGAAAAGATGAAGGAGAAAATTGGCATACATATTAGACATGAAAAAGCTTTTATCCAGAGAAAGATGCCAATGAATTCTTTTTGTCTGAAGGAAGAGTTTTCTTGTTTGCCCAAAAGGGTGACGTACTCAGTTCTGTCAAATCTGCCTTCATACTTCAGCAATTTAGAACAGTTCAGAACAAAAACTAGTCATTGGAGCTTTTTGACTGTCCCATAATTCAACTCTTCAAACAGTGATTAGGTCAGTAATGTGACCTAAAGATTATTCAGTAACATTATAGGCTCTGGAATTGTTGTGAGAGATTTCTGGCCTTGTGATTTCAATATATTCCCATTGATTGAGTTGTTCATGCAGGTCGTAATGCATTAGAAGCTGGCAGGATAGCCATGGTGGGAGAAAGGAATTCATGTATCTGACTTCTCATGAAACTGTGCATAATATCTCATGGTGGAATTAGTTTTCTTTAAAAAGTCTCTCTCCTTCCTTCCTTTCTCCCTCCCTCCCTCCCTCCCTCCCTCTTCCTGGCTAGATTATGTCCAAAAGGCTAGTTCCTAAGCCTTTTCTTCTTTTGTCAGCAAATATTTCAGCATGATAACTCAGTTTTAAAGTTCTGCCTGCATGAAATTTGTGGCAGAACCTTACAGGCAGATATAGCTCCCATTTTTCAAGAAATGCAGTCTCTTATTCCAGAATCCAAGAACTGAGTTCAGTTTCTACCAAACGAAAAAGAGGAAGGTCATTCAAAGCTATGCCACCCTTCTGACCTTGTCTGAAAATAAATTAGATCATGAAGGCAATCAGCCAAGTTATGGTTGCCATCTTCTCCCTCTGCATCTTGAATGTACTTATGTAACACCATATACAAATTAGATGCAACAATTATGGAAATTAGAAGAGCTAAATTGCATGCTTCCTTTGCATAATATTCCATCTGTGCTTCATTTATATTTTGACAGTCCCCACCAGAACATTATGTTTACTTTGATAAGATTTTGTGTTATATCTTTTTCCTTCTACTTCAGTATTGTCATTTATTATAAACATGAATGCACAGAACATAGCTGTGGAATCCAAAGTTGTCCTCTGTTGTTTTCCATCACCTATATATGGACAAAACCAAGGTTTTTTTTTAACCTGATATTGTCCATATAATCTTATCCAGGATTATCCAGCTGTTTGGATGGTACAGATTTAGGAAATTTGATTTAGGGGCTATGATATTACCAATAAAGGATGAAGCTCTTTGTTCCGTATTGCTACATTAGCATTCTTGTAACCCCTTGTCCTGATTGGCCAGGACGCACGGCGCTCATATTGGTTGAGTGAGCCACAGTGATTGGCCCGTTGAGAATCACCCACGATTGGAGGAAACCGATCGCGGGGGATTCAAAGCGGTGTCATTGGCTGCGGCTGGTCAGGCAAGTTCAATATAAGCCGCCACCAATCCGAGGGAGAGCCGAGCCGATCTCAGAACTAAATAAAGAGCTTTTTAAAAGAGTCACTGAGTCTTGCGTCTCCTTCTGGCGATCGGTGAATATGACACTGGCAACAAGGGTGGGGTCATGAAACTGATACCCTAAGCACGTGGCACCCAGATGAAAGCAGCTGACGAGATGGCCAGCAACATCGTGCCACCCGCACCCTTTAACCAGGCTACTGAGGACTGGGTATCGTACATTGATCGATTCCTGATGTTTCTGGAAAGTAGCAACCTCAAGGATGCAAATGGACAGAAAAAAAGAGCTGTGTTCCTGACACACTGCGGGCCCACAGTGTTCAAGATGGTGAAAGCCCTTGCGAAACCCGAAGACGTAAAGGCCGATCTCGAACCTTTATTGAGAAGCCATTATGCCCCCACCATGCCCACCTTCATTAGGCGGCACGATTTCTACCGAAGAGACCAGAAGGAGGGTGAGAGCATCAGTGATTTTGTGGCTGATCTACGAGACCTGGGGGGCATGTGCAGCTTCACAGACATGGATGAGGCCCTGAGAGACCGCGTCATACTGGGACTCAAGGACCCTGTCCTACAGAGCCAATTGATGGTGAAGGGCGGCATCTCCTTCATGGACGCCATTGCTGAGGCGACCGCAGCCAAGGCAACCCGGAAGTCAGCAGCGCGAATGCGACGGACAGACCAGCCCACAACTACCAAAACAGTACCTATGACCGAAGCACATTCCGAGACGAGCCGCCGAGCGTTTGCCACCACCCATCATGGCGACCTCGACTCCCTTTCTGACACCACAGACGAAGAGGAGGACATCCACTGACTCCAGACAGAACGAGATCGGCGCGAGCGGTGGGGTCATAAGTCGGGGCTGCAATGCGCCGGGTGCGGGGGTGACCATCCTAGGTCTGAATGCTGGTTTTTTAATGCAATTTGCTGACAATGCGACAAGAGGGGCCACATCGCCAGATTCTGCTGGCTCAAGTGAACCTACAGCCCCGGCGACGAAACAGCAGCGACAGGAGACGAGACGGCACACCCCCCAAGGCAAGAGACCGACAAGCTGAGAGCCAGTGGAGCCGAGATAGATGGAGTCGACGAAACGGCGAACCCAGACAAAGGGAAGAGAGCCATCAGACCATCATCATCGGCCATTCATCAAGCTGGGATGCCCGTAAAGTACACATGGAGGTAGGCATTGAAGGCCAGCCATGCAAAATGGAGGTGGACTCCAGATCCTACCTCTCCATGGTTGCATGGCGGGAAATCAAGCGCCTGGTGACTACAATCAACAAGCGCGAGCTGGAAAGTCAGAAACTAATCCTAAAGGACTACCAGGGGAACCACATTCCCGTAGTCAGAACAGGACAGTTCAAGATTACATTTAAAGGGCACACCGAAAAACTTCCCCTGACAATCGTCGACAAAGACCGCCCTAGCCTCCTGGGATTGCAATGGTTCACGCCGCTCGGAATCGAAGTGAGGGGCATCAACCACATCACCTATTCAGACTAGGAGGAACAACTCGCGAGGAATTTCCAGGAGGTTTTTGATGGCAGCCTAGGCAAGTACCGAGGGCCCCCTATTTCTTTCAACTTAGACCCCAGCATCCCCCTGATCTACCTTAAACCACGACGAGTGCCCTTCGCACTCAAGCCCAAGATCAATGAGCAGATAGACAAGCTCATCGAACAAGGAGTGCTAGAGGCGAGCGACCATGCGAGGTGGGAAACCCCAATAGTCACCCCAGTCAAGCTCAATGGGTCGGTGAGAATTTGCGGAGACTATAAGGCCACCCTCAACCGCGCTTTACAGCAAAGCGCTTACCCTGTCCCAGTAGTACAGCACCTTCTGCACTCACTGGGGGGAGGCAAGGTTTCTGCAAAGCTCAACCTGGCATAAGCCTACCAACAACTGCCGGTCAACACAGAAACTGCTGAAGCACAAACCATAGTAACCCACCGAGGGGCTTTCCGCTGCAAGAGACTCCAGTTCGGAGTCAGCGTAGCACCAGGGGTCTTGCAGAGCCTCATGGAGAGGCTCCTACAAGGAATCAAGGGGGTAGTGCCCTATTTCGACGACGTACTGGTGTCAGCGGCCAACCAAAAACAACTGGAAGGCTACCTGAGGGAGGTGCTACAGAGGTTCAGAGACTCGGGACTAAAAGTCAAAAAAGAAAAATGTCAGCTGTATACCGAGAGGGTCGAATTCCTAGGGTACCTCCTAGACCAGCACGGGATCCACCCGATGGAAAAAAAAAATCAGGGCCATCAAGGAAGCCCCCAGACCAAGAAATAAAACAGAGCTGCAGGCATTTCTGGGACTGATTAATTTCTATAATGTTTTCCTGCCCCAAAAGGCGACCGTGGCAGAACTGCTACATAGGCTGTTGGATAAAACAGCCACCTGGAACTGGGGAAGGCGAGAGGAAATTGCATTCAACCGGACCAAGGACCTTCTCACATCGGACGCCGTCCTCATCCAATACAACGAGACCCTCACCCTTTGGCATCGGGGCAGTCCTCAGCCACACACTCCCGAATGGAAATGAAGCACCCATCGCATTTTATTCAAGAACCCTAGCAAAGCTGGAAAGGAACTATAGTCAGCTAGACAAGGAAGCCCTTGCAATCATTGCTGCCATAAAGAGGTTCCACGAGTACCTCTATGGCAGAACATTCACCATCATCACCGACCACAAGCCACTGTTGGGCATCTTGGCAGGGAACAAGGCCACCCCGAACATACTATCTCCGAGAATGACAAGGTGGTCTGAGTTCCTTGCTGCCTACAGCTACCTGCTGATCCATCAACCCGGCAAGACAATCGCACACGCAGATGCCTTGAGCCACACCCCACTACCCAACTTGGATGCCGACCTGGCACCCACAACGTCCACCCTGAGCATAGAGACCTTACCCAACCTCCCCCTAACCGCGTCAGATATTGCCCGCGAAACCAATAAAGACAAACGTCAGGCGCAGGTTTTAAATTGGGCGGAGAAAGGGTGGCCGGAAAAAGATGACAACGAACAATTTAGGACTTTCCGAAACTGACAAACACAACTTTTCACTCAAAAAGGTTGTTTACTATGGGGGGACAGGGTTGTTATCCCGGAAAAGCTACAAAAAAGGGTATTTGAATTACTACATGAGGGGCACCCAGGCATCGTCAGGACAAAAGCCCTGGCCAGAAGTTACGCTTGGTGGCCAGGGATGGACAAGCAAATCAAAGCCTGGGTGGCAACCTGTAGACAATGCCAAGAATCCAGGCCGAGCCCTCCTGCCACCCCAATCCTGGAATGGGAAACCCCTAGAGGGCCATGGTCCAGGATACACATAGATTTCACGGGGCCCATGTTCCTTATAACGGTAGATGCCTACTCCAACTGGTTGGAGGTAAGCGACATGAGAACTACCACCACAGAGGCCATCATCAGAGAACTCAACAAACAATTCTCAACCCACGGTCTCCCAGATGTAATCATATTGGATAACGGGCCACAGTCCACCCCATTGGAATGCAAAAAATTCCTAGCGGAGCGAGGAATACGGCATGTGCTGACAGCGCCAGCACATCTGGCAGTGAACGGGAGGGTGGAACAAATGGTCCAATTCACCAAAAACCAATCCAAAAAATCGAAACTGAAGAGATGCAAGAAAAAATAAATAAAATGCTATTCATCCAACATATAACTCCTAACACAACAACTAACAAAAGACCTGCAGAACTATTAATGGGGAGAAAATTAAGATCCCCACTAGACAGGCTGCACCCCACATACAACCCCGAAAGACCCCCTGACTCGTTGAGCAAGCATTGAACATTCACACCAGGAGACGCAGTATATGCTAAAAACTTCAGAGGGGACCCACTCTGGGTACCAGCAATGATAACCCAGGTAACAGGTCCCTGCTCATACCGGCTACAAACAAGCGATGGACGAGCATGGAAGCGACACATCGATCAACTAAGATCGAGAATTGCCATGGGAAACACAACCGACACGCAGACACAAGCAAACAAAAAACCAGGAGGGGAGGGGGAGCACCCAAACACCAGCCAAGATGGGATGGCAAACCCCAAAAATCAAAACAAGCAACCCCAACAGGAAAGAAACCAAGAATACTCACCAGCCGAAGCACTGGGAAGCTACCAGCCCGAAGCCTCGCCTGGAAGGAGCAGCCAAGCTAGCTCATCCAGCCCGGAAAGACCAAGCGAGAGCAGCGGAGCCAGCAGCTCGACCAGCCTGAGTAGACCGGGAGGGAGCTACGGCGAAAGGCCTAGCTCACCCTTCCAGGCGGTTCCATCGATGAGGCAGGGAGCAACACAGAACCCCACCCAAATGGCTCGAAGACCAGGCACTAACTAACCTGCGCAGGTCCAGTAGACAGATACGGAGCCCCGCCTACTTACGGGACTACGTTACATAGGACCATACCAAGAGGGGAGGGGTGTTCTGCATTGCTACATTAGCATTCTTGTAACCCCTTGTCCTGATTGGCCAGGACGCACGGCGCTTGGATTGGTTGAGTGAGCCGCAGCGATTGGCCCGTTGTGAATCACCCGCGATTGGAGGAAACCGATCGAGGAGGATTCAAAGTGGTGTCATTGGCTGCAGCTGGTCAGGCAAGTTCAATATAAGCCGCCGATCCTAGGGAGAGCTGAGTCGATCTCAGAACTAAATAAAGAGCTTTTTAAAAGAGTCACTGAGTCTCGCGTCTCCTTCTGGCGATCGGCAAATATGACACAAATTCTCAAGCTATATCCCTGGAAGGATAGTAAAGCTATAGTCAATAATAATACTAGTCCAAACTAGATGGTAGATAGCAAATAGACACAACCTAACTCTCTGAAATAATACACAAAGAGGCTTGGGCTGAAGCTTCTTAACTCTCTACTTCTATTATTTCCAATGAAACATCATTCTCTCTGATTGAACCTGATCTTGCTGACCTTCCAGAAAACAAGTATTTGCCATCTGACGTAATGATCCAATGACAGGCATATCGAATTTCCAAACTGGGTGTATTGCTTTGGAAATTGAATATATTCCTCCACAGATGCTTTTATAGTTTTATTGTCTTTACTCTTCTCTAATGATTTTTGTTATTGTTTTGCTTTAAACAGCTCAGAGTCCCATGTGGGATGGAATTATCTGGAATTATTTGGTATTATCTACCAAATAAGAATGAATGAATGACTGAATGAAGAAAAATAAATAAATTGTACTACTGCTTTTCTAAATATATGCATGTTTGCTAACTAAATGGTCCAATGGGATGTCTATGGAGATTTTCAGTCATCCAGGTCATGGTTGACCCAAAGGTGCTTTTCTCAGGAAACAACTGGACTTTGTTTTTGTTTGTTTTTTTAAAGTGTTTTGCTTCTCATACAAGAGGCTTCTTCAGCTCTGATTGGATGGTGGGGAATGGAAGCTGGTCATTTGCATTCTTTTAGAGCAGGGATACCAAACTCCTGGCCCACAGGCTGGATGCATCATGTGCTGGTTCTTCCCCTGCCTAGTTTAGCAAAGGGGGGAAAGTCCTGAGACATCAAATGATGCCACCATGATGATGTGTGTTTGACACCCCTGTTTTAGAGTCATTGAGGTTTATCTGGGTCATTAACATCACCTGGGTAATGCAGGTGTGTGTGAAACTTTTTTGGCTGCAGGATGTTTTCTACCCTGTTTCCCTTTCTTATTTTTTCTTTCACTTCTCATTGAAGAGATTTCTTCAGCTTCAACTGGATGATGGAATAGAAAGATTTATATGGCTCAATGATTCTATAAAAGAATGCAAATGTCCAGTAGTTTGCAAGGAATATAATTCTTTCTATTCCCCATCATCCAGTCAAAGCTGAAGAAGCTTCTTAGTTGAGAAGTGAAACATCTTCAAAGAAAAACAAGACTATGCAGTTGCCTCCTGAAAAAGCACCTTTCCGGATCCAATGGGACATTATTTCTGTTCTTAATCTGAAAAAATTGGTTCCAGGTTCAAATAGCCTTATATACGCCAAATGATAGCAAGGAGTAGAAAACAGATGTATATGAGGCATGAACATCGGTTGTGAAATGCTACTGGTATGGCTCGTTTCAGCTGAACCAGTAGTAAAAAAAAAAAAAGCTCCGATGATCAGCTGAGAGGAGAAAGAAGAGAAAAATGCAGAATTGGTCCTCCCACCCACCCCTGCGCTTTTCTGATCTTTATCCCCTCAGCTGATTGGCACAGCAGAGCCTCAGTTGGTGTTTGGAAAGCTGCATTTGTGAACTGTGCAATCATCAAACTGGTAGGGAAACTAGTAGAATCCCACTACTGATGAACATTCACACCTTTTCTGTGGAATGGCAGATCTCTTGTGAAGATGCAGAATGCATAAAAATCCTGTTCATTCTCACAACAATCTTGAATGTCTTGGTTGAAGACAAGGCAACCTGATCTATCAATGCATACTTAAGACTGTAGGAAGTTTAATATAAGGAATTTACTTCAGGCACAAGTCCAAGATAAGGAAGGAATCCACAAGTTTCCATCATTTTCATTTTCTTCATCAGCAACAGGTTGGTGAAGCTCAAAGGATTTTTCTGAATCAATCATTGATGCATGTATAGAAGATACTTTGATATTTCTGAATCAAAAGGTTTACAATGTTGAAAGTTCAAACCATATTCTATAGTGGTTATTGTTCAGTTTTCTCATTCTTGCATATTTAAATTCTCACTGAACACATTACGAGATTAAGGCAATCTAATCCCTTAGAAAGTTAACAAGTTTGGATTGGCATTGCATGTCTATTTATACAAATTGTATATTAGCTGATAATAGATGAGTAAAAATGATGTTCCAATAAGAAATCAAAGAAGTGTTAATTAGATAGGAACAAAAAAATCTGAGAGGACAGTATCAGAAAAAAATTTCATAATATTTTCTAAGAAAATTATTTAGAGAAGCTTTTTAAAATTTATTTTTAAATGTATTTGTTTTTCAAAAATTACATAGTTGGTATATTTTAACTTGCCCATAATATTTATACAAGCCTGTTGCTATCTTATTTGCCTATTAGTTATCTCTTATATAAATAATAACATCCACCCAATCCTTTTAGAACAGCCATTCATTATTTTTCTTTCTAATAGAATGGATCTTATCAGAAACATTCTCAAGCAAAGCTATACACAAGATCTTATCCTGTCATCTAACTACTACAATATCATTGTTTAGCAATTACTAATTTGATATGGATACTTTTATATAAAATAAAAATTCTGTATAGCTTCCAGAAGTTGTGACTTGCAGGATATGTTACTTTATTTTGATAGGACTGGTTCTTTTAGGGAAAAATGAAGTCAGAATGGTTATACCTTTTCATTTTTCCCTAAAAGAACCAATCCTATCAAAATAAAGTAACATATATAAAAGTATCCATATCAAATTAGTAATTGCTAAACAATGATATCATAGTAGTTAGATGACAGGAGGAAGAGGAAAAGATTATTTGAGACTGAACTTCCAATAATCTTTTCCTCTAGCCAATTAAAAACACAATTACTAGTGTAAATTATCTTTAGCTTACTTCAAGTTAATGTCAAGATTCAATTGAAAAACTCAGTATCTTCCTTTTTTTTCTTCTATTCCCCCTCCCCATTCTCAAAATATAATCAGTACCTCTTAGGTTAGTATATAAGCTTGGGTGAAGAAACTAAATTCTTTAATTGGCCAACATATTATAGTTTATGACAGTAGCATGTAAGAAGGAAGCAAGGAACTTCAAGAATGTGTTTTTTCTCTCTTTCAAAATGTTGTTGCTTTATCATTGCCAATTTCTGCTGTGAATCCCATGGATGATTTAGAGAACAAAAAAAGGCCTTTTGGAATTATATATTGAGGCCAACATAAATGAAAATCCATAGAGTGTTACTTGTAGAGAGACTTTCCAAAAAGGAAGTTTGTAATTTCTTCTTTTAGCTGTTACCCGCTATCAACAGAGTATGAAATGGTTATATTTCTTGCCAGTTACTTTAATTATAAGGAGCTTGACTTTGGGATATTTCAAACTCAGCAAACAGTTAGAAATAACAGGCTACATATAATATCTGACTTTTAAAATCAGATACTCACCTTGATTGAACAAGAGGATAATGGTTCTGTAATGGATAGGAAAGCAGTTATAGTCAACAAAACTGCCAGTAATAATCACTGTTCAGTTCTCAACAATGCAGGGTTATAATAGTGGAAACTTCAAGGAAATATATTGAGTTCAAAGAACGTCAAAGTCCATTTATATTGGGCTGCTTATAAATTCAAAGAAATAAGTAAAACATACTTCGTATATTGATAATAAATTACATTAAGTGAATAATGGGACAGCCATCCAGTTTGGCAATCACCAAATTGCTGGCAGTCCTTGAATTGCAATTATTTGTTTAGCAATTGTTCAAAGTTGCAATGGGCATTAAAAAAAAAAAGACGCAGTCAGTCCTTGCACTTATAGCCATCAGACTATCCCCACAGTCACATAAACAAAAGTTGGGTGCTTGACAACTTGACACGTATCAGTGAAGATTGCAGTATCCCATGGTCATGTGAATGCCATTTACTACCTTCCCATATGGCTTTTCTGACAAGCAAATAGGGAAGCTGGATTAATTTAATGGCTTTGTGATTTACCTAACAACTGCAGTTATTTGCTTAACAACCATGACAAAAAAGGGTTGTAAAATTGGGTGTGATTCAATGACAACTACCTTGCTTAGCAATGGAATTTCTGGTCCCAGTTATGTCCTAAGCCAATATGTTTGGAATTAATTAAAATTGAAATTGAAAATAAATTTCTGTAAAGGTCTCCTAAAGGACAATAGATGTTAAAAATGTAACATAAACAGTGGGATAAACCCTCTAAATTTTCACATTTATGCCAATGGTCCAACTTAATAATTACTAACTAAAATATGTCTAAACTAGTTCAGCTTGTAGCTGTTCCATAAAAATAAAATAAAAAAATCAAACTCATTTTGAGTCATGATTTGGTACAGTCTTCAAAATAGAGCTCTAATATTTAATTTCTTCACTCAAATCTATGGTGTGATTTCATGCAGAATGCTATTTTCTCTTATATCCTTCAGAAAAACTGTTATAGAGTTAGAAATGGCACAACATCGGACAAGCCAAATGATCAAAGGTTGGAACTATTCTACTTTGTGTAACACTAATTCAGTCTTCAGTACAGTTTCAAGATTATATATTGGCTCAAGTTAGTAAGTGAGTCATGATGAATTACTACTGAAATGTTAAAATTTGTCCCCCTTCAGTGAAGCCGGTGGGAAAAAAGAGAGGAAACTGTAGTTATTGGATCAGTTAGGAAGAAGAAAGTATCAGAGCTGAGAAGAAACAGCTCATGCTTAGGAAAAGTTTTAAACTTCATTTTCTCTTAGGCAATAGTATTAGAAATAGAAGAATCTATTTAGGTAGCTTGAAGGATTGGCTCTCTTGTTCACCTAGGCCTACAAAAAGTAGCCAAGGTTAATTATATTATAAACATCAGTTTGATTTTATAATAGTTAAAACAAGGAGAAAATAAAAAAAATAGATATAGGTACCATTGAGTTGATTATATGTTTTCAAAATGGTATCAATAAAGCATATATGTAATTACTGGGGAACCTCCAACAGAAACAATAAAATCTAATATCCATGTATTTCTTCTTTTTCCCCAAACAAAGTTAATCACTAAATACATTTACTACCCATTTACTCCTCTCATATAAATCAAGAAGCTAAGTTCAAGTGGTTTACAACACAGGACTCACTGCAAACTTATGGAAATAGATTTTTTTTCAATGGGGGCAAAAATGTGTAGCTTGCAAATGCCAAAGAATTAATATTATCTTAAATCAGATCTCAGAAATGGGTATTAAAAAGTGCCAGTATTTTTTTAAGCAAAAGTAGAAACAAGTTAGGGAAAGTGTGTAGAACATGTCTTTTGGAATTGTTTCTAATACTTTTACCAGAAGTAGCCACAGAAAGCATCTGTGTTTTCTGCTGTGTAATGAAGAAACATATGGGGTCTCTTTGTATGTTTTTTCTGGACTCCTCTCATATTGAATAAATGTATTTGAGTCTAAGTGTGTCCTGGCAAAAAGAGAGAGGCTTTTAAACACTCATGTTATCAAGGAGAGGTCTTAGAATGGAGCAGTTGACAACATTTCAAGCCATCTCTCCTGAGAAATGTTGATTTATTTATTTGTATATCACCGTTATTATTTTTCACAAATAACTCAAAGTGGCAAACATATCCAACACAGTTTCCTCCTCCTATTTTTCCTGGAGCAACAACCCTATAAGGTAGGCTGAAAGAGAGTTAACTGGGCTAAGGTCCACAGCTGGTTGTTCATGTTAGATCAGCAAATTTCAGTCTTTCCCCACCCAAATAACTGCTAATATTATATTATTTATTTTAATTTGGCTTTGGGGGGATGGCAGAAAATGGCTCCCATGCCAATTTTGGAATGATGACAAAGTCTAAATATAATTCTTGGCCTCTAAGGAAAAGAACCAGAAATAGCAAAAGAATAATCTTTTCTGCAAGTCTGCAAATCAACAAAGTGAAAAAATTAAGAGATATGATGGTCTTTTAAGCAAGTTGTAGATGGTTTATTATTTATAAATCAAAAATGTATAATAATTAGTGTGAAAGTATTTTCTACATGGCTCCATAATTAAAACAAAAAACAAAAAAATTGACTAGGGTTTAGGAGATAACCAAGCCAAATTCCATAGTAGTTTTCCTCCCTCACAATTTCTCTTGTCACTTCTGCCAAAGAGAAATGAAAAATGATAGGGGAACATAGGGAGGAAAGGAACCTCCACTGAGGACTCCCCTAAAGCAGGAAGCCTTGGAAGATATCCAAACTCTACATCAATCTATCTGGAAATATCTGAAAACTAAGCAGAACAGCAAAGTGTTTATTTCATTTCTGATATTTCTCTCAGCTCAAGTTGGAAGCCTCACAAAGGTTTCTTTCTGTAAAAGTTTTTCATTCTAGTTTAGCTTTGGTTAAGTTAAATGACAGCGGGGGAAGCATGCTCTATTTTAGTATTTCTTGTTCTCTGCTTCCAGCAAAAACTATGGGTAATTGATTTGGGTTCATGTAAAGTTTAAGGTGAAATTTAGGTCAGTTCTTCTTTCACCTAGCTTTTTGTTACTTTCTAGAGCCAGCTGTAGAAACCATGGAAGTGTATTTTATCTTAGTTCAATGGATGAAGGAATAAAAGTGATTACTCAAAGAATTTGACTACAAATATTTGTACTTTATTTATGAAATTATCAAGTTTGGACTCTGTCTCAGCCTGATTGGATCTTATATTATTATTATAATCTTTTTTCATTAAAGATTAAGCTCAGTCAATGGAACATTTAAAAATGTATCACAAATATCATTGACTGGCCAGAGCCATGTTTGATACGGGTTGCTGCCAGCATCGTGAGTGTCAACCAAGTATCTTCTTAAAATGTATGTTGTTCCAAGTAACACAGTCTTTTGCAACTCCAGTGGCACTACAGCAGGAAGCTGCAACTTCTTGATGTATTTTGCAAAATTCTTGGACGTTCTAGGGGAAAGAAAATAATGAGGCAAATAGCAAGAGGTTGCATTAAACAGGCCAAGGTTTTGTTAAGATAATATGATATATATTATTAGCTCAGAAAGCAGCAATAAAGGGATAACTTCTTTAGCCTTTCATTTTTCAATGGGTAGAGAAAATTACTAAACAAGCTGACACTCCAGATAACAGATAATCAGAGTTGGAAGGGACCTTGTAGTTCATCTAGTCCAACCCCCCTACCCAAGCAGGAGACCCTACATCATTTCTGACAAGTGGCAGTCTAATCTCTTCTTGAAAGTCTCAAGTGATGGTGCTCCCATAACTTCCAAGGACAAACTGTTCCATTGGTTGATTGTTCTTACTGTCAGAAAGTTTCTCTTTATTTCCAGGTTAAATCTCTCCTTGTTCAGTTTCCATCCATTATTCCTTGTCTGGTCTTCAGGTGCTTTGGAAAATAGCTTGACCCCTTCCTCCCTGTGGCAGCCCCTCAAATATTGGAAGACCTCTATAATGTCTCCCCGGTCCTCCTCTTTACTAGACTAGCCAAGCCCAGTTCCTGCAACCATTCATTGTATGTTTTAGTCTCCATTCCCTTAATCATCCTGGTTGCTCTTCTCTGTACTTTTTCTAGAGTCTCAACATCTTTTTTATAATGTGATGAGCAAAACTGGATGCAGTACTCTAGGTGTGGTGTTACTAAGGCTTTATAGAGTGGTATTAGTACTTCCCTTGATCTTGATTGTATCCCTCTGTTAATACAATTTAGGATTGCATCAGCTTTTTGGGCTGCTGCTGCACACTGCTGGCTCATATTTAGCTGGTTGTCCACTAAGACTCCAAGATCCCTGTTAGGGGGATACCCCTAGCAGGATCTGCAGGGCAGTCAGGCAGGCAGGCAAAATATGTGAGATAAACGTTTTTGTAGCTTACACTCAGTAAAACAGATACACAGTGCCAATTAAATAGTTTTATTCCAGCAAGAGTTAAAGCATAGTCAAAACAGTTCATATATCATTCACTTAGTTCAGTCCGGTGATATATCTCTTCGCAGTAGAGAGATATGAAGAACTAAAAAACTCCTCTCTTCCTTCTCAGCAACTCTTCAGTAGGGGAAAGACGCAGCTAACAAACCATCAACGTAATCCAATCCAGTAATTGTCATTAATTGCCAGCAATCAATCAGGGAATCGTCAGCAATCAATCAGGTTGTCTTGCTCCCTCTTATGGTGGTTTCACACCACACCCCAAAATTACATGCTTTGCATTTAAAGTGACACACGCTTAAACTATCATTCATAGCTTATATATATTATTTTACCCAAACTACGTTAGGTGACCAATGTTATACCTAACATTCTCCCCTTTTGGGTAATATAATAATATATATATATCTATTTACAACTTTAACCCATAGTCATCACAACTCTCTTTGTGTTTCACTGCACCTTGGGCTTTTGTGAACTGATCAGCAATATTTTGCTCAGTCATACAATATTCCAATCTTATTAAACCAGCTTTTACAGATTGTCTTACATTCAGATATCTAAGATCTGTATGCTTAGATCTCGTTTTTACAGCAATATTTGTAGCCATCTGTATGGCTGCTTGATTGTCCTCATACACAACAATGGAATCATTAACAGTTAATCCCATATCCAACAACAACTGTTTATACAGAATTAAATCAGTACATAATAAAGATAGACATGAAAATTCTGCTTCCATTGTGGACATACTTATGTGTTGCTGTCTAATTGACCTCCAACCAATTAATGCTTTTCCTAATAGTACAGCCATTCCTGAAGTTGATTTTCTAGTGTTTATATCTGTTGCAAAACTTGCATCAGCATATGCACTTAAAATCAAATCATCTTTTGGCTCCAAATACAATGCATAGTGCATTGTCCTTTTAAGATATCTTAAGATACGTTTTGCTGCTTGCCAGTGTCGTTCAGCGGGTTCAGCATTGAATCGAGCCAATTGATTAATGCTATAGGCAATATCTGGCCTTGACCAATTACTAATGTACGATAGACTGCCAATTAACGACTGATAGATAGTCTTATCGAATTTTGAACTTTGAGCATCAGTCCGGCAAAATTCCTGACTCATTGGAGTTTTTGCTGGTTTACAAAGTTCCATCTTATATGTTTTTAGTAATTGATAAATCTTATCCTCTTGAGATATCTTATAGCCACCATTGGTTTTATTTATTGTCAATCCGAGATACTGTTTTATCTCTCCCAATTGCTTTAATTTTATCTTCTTACCTAATAATGATATTATTTCAGTAGCTTCATTATTAGTTTTTGTAATTAAAGCAATATCATCTGTAAACAACAATAATAATGACACTATTCCATTTTTCTCTCTTTTAAATAAACAAGGATCAGCTAAACCTGCTTTAAACCCTATATTGTTTAACTCCTTAACAATATATTGGTTCCATTCAGTAACCAGATTGTTTTAATCCATAGAGACTCTTTTTAAGTTTCCAACAGTCATTATTAGTTTTATCATCCTTAATCCCTACAGGTTTCTTTAGGTATATAGTGTGCTGCAATGGCGCATGCAGATAGGCAGTTTCTACATCTAAATGATTTATGATATAGTTTTTCTTAGCTGCCCACACTAAAGCTGCTCTCAAGGTTGTTGCTTTTAGACTTGGTGCAAACACTTCATCATAATCACATGCAGTTTGATTAAATCCTTGAGCTACCAACCTAGCCTTATGGGTAACAGTCCCATTTTTACCTGTTTTTAATTTAAATATCCATTTGCATCCAATGGACTTTTCACCTGGAGGTAATCTAGCATTCTCACAGACTCCCATCTGTTTTAGTGAATTCAGTTCCTTTTGCATTGCTGTATGCCAGTTCTCCTGATCCTTTGCAGGATACAATTTTAGTTCTTCCACAGTGGTTGGAATTTTACTAATCTGGCAAACCATACTTGCCTGGTATCTATCAGGTGGTCTACTCACTCGTGTTGACCGTCTAGGTAGAACAGGACTCACAGGTGGACTCTTATCTATCACCTGTTCCTGGTTATTTATTTCTTCTTCGCTTATTTCTTCCTGTTTTGGTTCTATTTTCACTTCCTTTACTTTCTCTTTAATTGGATTTTCCTCATCACTAGTATGGTGGCTCGGGCCCCTGTAGGTTTCTATGATTACACTTTTATTCGAATCTTGTTCCAGTTTGTGCCATCCTACATATTCCAGGAATTTAGCACTAGCACTACAATGAATTCTAGTTGTGCCCTCTTCCCAGAACCTGTAAGATCTATGGTTTGATTCGTAACCTACAAAATATAATCTTTTAGCCCTATGCTGTCCCTTATGTCTCAGTTGTGTGGGAATATGCACCCATGCTGGTGCTCCAAATGTGTGCATATAGCTTAAGTCAGGTTTTCTACCATGCCACCGTGTGAATGGTAATTCACCTGTTGTTGAGTTAACAACATTATTTAATATATGATTACCACACATTATTGCTTCTCCCCACAAATTCTCAGGTAATCCTGAATCTGACAACATAGTACGAGCCATTGCCTGCAGTGTTTGGCCTCGCCTTTCTATAAAGGAATTATGTTGTGGCCTATATGGTGCAGACCTTTATGTTCTACACCTGCCATCTTCAGTCTATTTTGGAATTTGTTATTTATAAATTCCGTACCATTATCAGTTACAAGAGTTACTAGTTTCCTTTTAGTTTTTCTCTCTGCAAACGTCAACCAATTAAAGAAATTTTGATATGTTTCGTTTTACTCTTCATTAAATAACAGAAACCATATCTAGAATAATGATCCATTATACTTAATATATAACGAGCACCTCCCACACTTGGTTTTTTAGGACCTATAATATCAGCAAATACGACCTCTAGAGGCTCCTTAGTTTTAAATCCATTAATTCTATTTGCTGGTATTACCTTGCTTTTTTCTTGACTGCAAGCATTGCAGTGCAAATACTTACTGCAAGGCTTCAGTTTTATACCTTTAGACAGTTCAACCGCTTTTGCTTGAGCATTTTAAAATTTATATGCCCTAAACGTCTGTGTAACAAATGTATGCATTCATCATGAGGTTTAACATTATTATACACTGTGTTAGCCACCTCTAATTGATTATCATTCAACACATACAATTCACCTTTTAAAGTTGCAGTCACTTTTTTACCTTCCTTTTCTATTATGCAGTTTTCTCCCCTAAAGGTAACTACATAACCTAGTTTAATCAAAACTCTAACCGAAAGCAAATTAAACTTAAGTTGTGGTACATATAACATTTTTACATTTTCTTGTATGCAAGAACAATATGCTGTACCTTCAGCTTTTGCTTTCAGTTTCCAACCATTAGGTAACGATATCTGCTGTGAACTCGTGGACATCTTAATAAATCTTTTCTTATCTTTTGTTATGCAGTGCGATGCTCCACTATCTACAACCCAAAAATTATTATAGTTCACAGTTTGGTTGCTATACATGGCTAACTCTAAGCATTTTTATCCTTTTGATGCCTTTTTGCATTCTGGCTGGCATTTTGGCATTTTTCTTTCTTGCAGAATCTAGCCAAATGTCGTTTTCTTCCACAATTAAAACATTTTCTAATTGTGTAGGCTGACGAAGATAATTCCTCTTCTTGTGGTTGTTCCCTTCTGAGTTGATCCCTTTCAAGCCTTCTCCTGGCTTCTTCAATTAATCTGCCAGTAATGTCAGTTAATGTGAGGTTATCCTTTGGCAGCACTTCCAATGAAGTTACGTAGTCATCATAGCTCTGATCTAATGAAGACAAAATTATATAAACCTGATGCAGTTCAGTGAAGATAAGCTCTTTTTCATGCAGCTCCTGAAAAATCCTCTTCATAGTGTTTATATGAGTCAACATGTCTCCATTCTTTTGAAGATGTGTTCTGAACAGCTTCCGTGTAAGATTTATATGAGCTCCTACACTGTCTCGAACATAAATCTTCTTTAAATTCTCCCAGCACTTAGCAGCTGTTTCTTCTCCACGAATATGGACAAGCTGCTGGTCACAGAGTGTCAGTCCTATTATACAGAGAGCTTGTTCATTTTTCAGTTTATATTCTTGTATTTTCTGTGCATCATCTTCATCCTCTGGATCCCAAGCATCTACCTCTGGTGGGTTTTCAATTATATTCCACAAACCTTCTCTACGTAGAAGTAGGCTGCATTTCATAGACCATGAAACATAGTTTGTTCCATCCAGTTTGGATATTAGAGACAAACTTGGTAAATTGACTTCTGCCATCTTTCTCTGGATATTAAACTATAATTAATAAAACACAGCTGTCTGTTTACAGTATTGTGTAACCATACTAACTCTCACTTTATATAAGCCTGTTATATCCTGGTTAGTCTGACTGTGCAGCTGGGCCCATAACCAGTGTTAGGGGGACACCCCTAGCAGGATCTGCAGGGCAGTCAGGCAGGCAGGCAAAATATGTGAGATAAACGTTTTTGTAGCTTACACTCAGTAAAACAGATACACAGTGCCAATTAAATAGTTTTATTCCAGCAAGAGTTAAAGCATAGTTAAAACAGTTCATATATCATTCACTTAGTTCAGTCCGGTGATATATCTCTTCGCAGTAGAGAGATATGAAGAACTCAAAAACTCCTCTCTTCCTTCTCAGCAACTCTTCAGTAGGGGAAAGCCGCAGCTAACAAACCATCAACGTAATCCAATCCAGTAATTGTCATTAATTGCCAGCAATCAATCAGGGAATTGTCAGCAATCAATCAGGTTGTCTTGCTCCCTCTTATGGTGGTTTCACACCACACCCAAAAATTACATGCTTTGCATTTAAAGTGACACACACTTAAACTATCATTCATAGCTTATATATATTATTTTACCCAAACTACGTTAGGTGACCAATGTTATACCTAACAATCCCTCTCACAATTACTGCCATTGAGCCTGGTTTCATTCAGTCTATATATGTACTTTTGGTTTTTCTTGCCTAAGTGTAGGACTTTACTTTTCTCTACCCTGAATTTCATTTTGTTAGATATGGCCCAGTGTTCTAGTCTGTCAAGATCCATCTGGATTTTGAGCCTATCTTCTTGGGTGTTAGCTATTCCTGCCAGCTTAGTATCATCTGCAAATTTGGTAAGTTCCCCTCATCCCCCTTATTCTCTCATCTAAGTCGTTAATGAAGTTATTGAAGAGTACTGGACCTAAGACGGAACCTTGTGGCACCCCACTGCTTACTTCCCTCCATGTAGACTTAGACCCATTAAGAACTACTCGTTGAGTATGGTTTGCCAGCCAGTTGTGAGACCCTCTAGTGATGGTGCTATCTATTCCACATTTTTCTAGCTTACTAAGAAGTAAGTTGTGGTCTACTTTGTCGAATGCTTTGCGGAAATCTAAATATATTATGTCCACAGTATTTTGCTGGTCTACTAATTTAGTCACCGTGTTGAAGAATGAAATAAGATTGATTTGGCATGATCTGTTCTTAACAAACCCATGCTGACTACTAGTTATTACTTTACTTGTTTCTAGATGTTGGCAGATCTGTTTTTTTATTATCTTTTCCAGTATCTTCCCGGGTATTGATGTTAGGCTGATTAGTTTCCTGGGTCTGGTTTTTTTGTGTGTGTGTGTGTGTCTTTTTTGAAGATGGGAACCACATCAGCTCTTTTCCAGTCCTCTGGTAGTTCCCCGGTGCTCCAGGGTTTTTGAAAGATATGGTGCGGTGGTTCTGAGATGACCTCTGCCAGCTCCTTTAAAACTCTGGGATGTAATCCATCAGCCCCCAGTGATTTGTTTTGATCAAGATCAGACAGGTGTTCTCTTACTTTTTCTTGCTTATTTTAACTTTTATTTCTGGTCTGTCTTTTACAGTTATGTTTTTGGTGGGTTGAGCTGTAGTTTCTTTTTGCATGAAGATGGATGCAAAGAAAGTAGTTCTGCTTTCTCTCTGTTGCCTGTTACTTTCTTGCCATCTTCTCTCTTTAGTGGACTGACTGTTTCCTTGATTTTTTCTTGTTATTTATATGTTGGAAGAAACCTTTTTATTATCTTTGATTTTTGTTGCAAGTCTTTGTTTGTTCTGATCCTTTGCTATCCTGACTTCGTTGTTGTAGATTCTGTCTATCTGCCTGATATTCTGCTTTAGTTGTATGTTCTTCTTTCCATTTTTTGTTCTTGTCCTTTTTTACTTTCAATTTGCCAGAGAGATCTTTGTGTAGCCATGCAGGTTTCTTCAACCTTCCAGGAGGTTCCAAGAAGACGGATGGAAGGAACAACAGATCCGTCTGAACAGTCCAGAGGCCAACCCGTGACTGAGTTGTGCAGGTCCAGTCGAGCCCATAAAAGCCCTGCCTACCTATGTGATTACGTACAGTAGGCAAGGCTCAAATTGGTTGGACCAGACCAGGTGGGGAGGGGTGTTAAGTATTAACATACTTACCTGCAATTGGTTGGTCCGTGGCAGCTGGAAATTTGAAGAGCCATCACTGGCCACAGCCACGAGCAGCCCGACGATAAAAAGGGATGCCATGGTTTCTTCAGTGCTCAGTCCTATATGGAAGTAAAACAGATTGGAATCATGCTGGTGTCCTGGAGTCTCATTCCCGTGACTTAACACCTGACCTGTTTCAGAACTTCAGTATCCTTTCCTAAATTTACATCCCTTACAATTGAGTCCCAACCAGAAGGTGGCTTCTCTTTTTGGGTGCCTTGATCTTCTTGTGTGACTGGTGCATAATACCTGATTCACACTTTCTCCTTTCCAAAGTAAGTTCTTCTTCTAGGACCATGATCCCAGCTTACTTGAGTTATCATTATCACAACTACCTTGAGCTCCCTCTATTAAGGTCAGTAAGGGCATTGTATCTGTTATGCTGGGAAACAGCAAAAGCTTTGTGCTTATGGTCCACAGATCTCACCCTGCCAGATCCCACAGTTGTCCATACTGCCCTTTTCCTGTAGGATCTTTGTGGTAGTGGGGGCTGGTAGCACGGCAGCTCAATAGATGGCTGGATTGGGCACCTAATTTCTGCTTGGAGAGCACAGATTAGAGATTGTAGATCGGTAATCTGACTGTGTAGACTGGTAATTTTTTTACAAAGAGGACAGTATCTATGTTTGAAAAGAGTACTGCAAAAGACAGCTGTAGAACAAGTATTACACTGAACTAAGCTGGTTATTTTGAAATAAAATAAAATCACAATCTCAAGCGCACTTACCCTAAATGTATTATTGGTATACTTGGTTTATAGTTATATGATTAGTGCGCTGTTAGGCATGTGGGCCAATATCATTCTCCTTTCTACTTACCCTCTGCTTCCTTCACAAGCAGCCAGCAGCTCCTCCCGCAACCTCTGGGAATTTGAAATGCAATGGAAGCAATTCAAACCGCCTCTCTCCTTTTTACTCCCCCTCTGCTTCTTTCATCTATCCTCAGCTTGCAGCCGGTCACCATGTGATCTGCAGTTTGACATGGGACCCCATGGTCACATTGAGGAGAGATTACCATGCCCCATTGTGAGTCCCAGCAGATGCTATGTAGGATTATGCATTGCTGATATGATAGTTCAAAGTCTGGCACTTTTTTGTGGGAACATTTATATGTTTTCCTGTGTTTTGGGTGTTCAGTGAACATTTGGCTTTCCACTGGAAATTGAATTCTATAATCAAGATCATGTGAAGCAATACTACTGTTTTATAAAGCATTAATAAAATCACACTTAAAATACTGCATCCAGTTTAGGTCACCATATGATAATAAAGATGCAGACTCTGGAAAGAGTGAGGAAAGGATAATTAAGGGACTGAACATATGAAAAGCATTTGCAGGAATTGGGTGAAAAGAAGGACTAGGGATGACAGGATGGCAGTGTTCCAATATCTGAGGGGCTACCACAAAGAAGAGTTGCCCAGAATGAATTCTGGGAGTTGAAGTCCACAAGTCTTTGCCAAGTTTGGAGATCCCTGTCTTAAAACTTGTCAAGGTTGGGCAACACTGGTCTAGTTTGTAGCAGCATGAAGCCAGATAATGGTATTGTGACACCAGGCTCGAAATCAGAAGTTGTGCCTTAAGCATTAAACCAGCTAGGTGAACTTGAGTCCGTCCCTTTTTCTTATCTCTAAAAAGACAAAGGACAATGGCAAACCACTATTAAAAATTTGCCAGGAAAATTGTCCATGTAGTTCTCAGGAATCAAAACACTCAAAAGTGTTTGCATGCATGTGTGTGCGTACATACATGCACGCACACACAAACAGGTATTCTATTCAATAGACCATTCTTCAGCAAAATATGGCTGAATGTAATATCTGAATGATAAAAAAAAGAGAAGCAAAGAAAGAAGGTATGTGGGGTGTCAGCTTGTCTGATGATTTTCTCTGCCCACTGCAAAATGAAAGGCTAAAACGATTATCCCTGTATGCTGCCTTCCCAGCTAACAATATATCATGTTCTCTTAACAAAACCCCAGCCTGTTTAATGCTGCCTCTCGCTATTTGCCTCGTTATTTTCTTTCCCCTAGAATGAGCAGTGTGCTGATTTACTATAAATGATGAATTGTGTGCATTTAAAATAAATGCCACTTGATAAAAGATGGCTGTATCAGTATGCTGCTGTCAGTCATGGTGTGAGTTACACTGTTTCAGAGATAATGGTTAAATCCAGAGTGTAATATATATATATATGTGGCACAAATGTTGTAAACTCAGAAATCTTTCAAAGTTGCCCTTAATAGCCCATTTTAGTTCACAATCTGGGAATAGCAACATGCTCTGTTTGCTTCATTTCCATTGTAAATTTGATTGACAGGTGGTTAGTGTTAAAAATTCTAAAAAGGTGTTTGGAGCATCTGTGCTTTCTTGGACAGCAGCCAAAGCATTACCATTTAACTCAGCATCCACAATCTCTGCTTTGGCACAGATTCCAGTACAGATTTGTGGTGGGTTTCTTTCGTCTGCAAAAAGAAGATTTGATTGTTGGCGGGGGGTGAAGAGGGAAGAGAAGCATCTCTTTCTTCCATCTTATAATTGTCATGTTAGAAGATTTGTAGCGCTGCGTTGTTCAAAGATTCAGCGGATGAACTGGAACACATCTGAATTTTTCTGAAACACTGTGTGTGTATGATTGGAGAGAGAAAGAGAGTGAGAGAGATTATTACAATCTTGTGCACTACTTAGAAAACCCCATTAAGTACAGAAAAGTAAACCTTAATTTCATGCTTACTCTCGTGTATGTATAGGATTATACCCTAATATGCAAAACCTATCAGGATAATGATCCATTTGCTGAGAAAACTCATTATGATTTGTTGTGATGGAAATCTGCAGCTAATATAAAAGCTTTGGCAATGTAGTAATGGCTTAGGAGATTCCTAGTGTGTTAAAGATGTAATCATGTTTAACATCTTCTAATGCTTGAAATGGCTAATTTTACATGTCTGCTACTTTTCA
This sequence comes from Pseudonaja textilis, assembly GCF_049901715.1. Lineage (NCBI taxonomy): Eukaryota > Metazoa > Chordata > Lepidosauria > Squamata > Elapidae > Pseudonaja > Pseudonaja textilis. Next base: position 14,382,088 of record NC_142008.1, read on the forward strand.
ATGAACTAATATTTTATATCCTGATGGTAGGAAACAAACATTCACAGTTTCTCTTGTGCATGTTGTAGTAGGGTTTGTTATTTTTTTCAACTTTCAATTTCCAAACATTAGGGGTGCTCAAAATTGTGACATGACTTGGGGATTGTAAGGATGTTTTGGTTACTTTAATATAATTTAGATGTGCTTGGGAAGTAACTATATAAATATAATAACTTTTAAACATTTTGTTTCATTTGTATGTATCAGGATAATGCCACTACCATAGTGCAGATTATAAGCATTTCTTCCTTCAGTTTTTAAAACCATGTTCTTCTTTTTCCAATCCAGCATTCCTTAAAATATTGTCAGAATTAGGTGGTCCTCAACATATGACCAAAACGAGCCCAAGACAGTTGTTTGGTGAGTTGTACCCCCCCCTTTTTTTGCCACAATTGTTAAGTGAATAACCAGAGTTGCATTGTTAATCTGTATGTGAATCTGGCTTTCTCATTGATTTTTTCCTTGTTGGAAGCTGGTTGGAAAGGTTACATGTGATAATCACATGACCTGTGACAGTGCAACCATCATAAATGCATGCCAGTTACCAAGTGCCCAAATTTTAATCATGTGATTAATCGGGATGCTGCAACAGTTGTAAGAGTGAAAAATAGCAATAGCAACATCACTTAGACTTATATACCACTTCATAGTGCTTTACAGTTCTGTCCAGTCAGTTTACAGAATCAACATATTGCCTCCAACAATATGAGTCTTCATTTTATTGACCTTGGAAGGATGGAAGGTTAAATCAACCTTTAGTCTGAAAGAATCAAACTGCTGGAAGTCAGCAGAATTTAACTTGTAATACTGCATTCTAAGCACTGCACCACTGTAGCTCAAATGGTCATACAACATTTTTGTGCCACTATAACTTCTAGTGGTCACTAAGCAAATGGTTGTAAGTGAAGGACTACCTGTAAATAGGTAGGGAGCACTCCTTGGGCAACCTTGATGCAGTCTGTTTCACTATGTCTATATTATAGCTTACTGGCTTGTACCTAAGTTTTTCATGAGGAGAACATTGGCATTCCCCTCTCCAACCACAAACGTTCTTGTTTTGTTTTCATATTCTCTTGATTTCAAATTGAATTTGACCATAAAACCTCTTCTTCTGCATCAATGGTCAGAGTATAAATTTGGATGATAGTCATATTAAGGAATTGTCCACAAAGTCTAACTGACATTGTTCAGACATTGTTTGACTGCATTGTTGCCAAGTTCTGGAGAACCAGTAATGGAGATTTTGAGTTGTCCGGAGAACTGGCCAATCCCACCTCTGACTGGCCCCACCCCCATCTCTTCTCTGCCTTCCATTGAGTCCCAGCAGATTGGCTGGGTCTTCTTTGGTTGCCCAGCACAGGAGAACGGAGCTGGAAAGCAGGTTAGTTGGGTGGGTGAGGAACGGGGATTTTGCAGTATCCTTCCCCTACCATGCCCACCAAACCTCGCCCACCAAACCACATCCACCAAGCCACACCACTCTTACCAAGCCATGCCCACAGAACTAGTAGTAAAAAAAAATGAATACCACCACTGCTGCTGCACCTTTCCTAATAATAAAAGCAACACTATTTCTGTTTAGTTTTTTTTTTTTATGTCCTTAGTAATAAAGACATTCTTCTGGGATTGGAGAGTATCCAATACCAGTCTGTCTCATTTCACTGATGTCTGTCAAGGTGTAGTCACTTCATTTCATCTTTCACTGTGTCAAACTTTCCCATGTTCATCTGTCTCACATTCCATGTTTCTCTTTGCAGCTTCAGATTTTCTTCAGATTTGCATGGCAACCTCATCCACTAGATGTCTCAAATGAGTGCTTTAAAAAAAATCATTTCTTCCTTAGTAGCTTGTTAATTGTCCTTCAACCTAAGAAAACTGTCATCTGGCATCATATCATTATAGATTTTGTTCCATTTGGTTTTCTTGATAAAAATATAGGAATAGTTTACCATTAATTTCTTTCATGCAGTATGGATGGATGACTTTGCCATTGTCCCTTCAATGTCATTGTCCCTTCACTGTCCCTCCAGCATTTTCCTGTATCTCTGCTGCCAAATATATAACTGTGGCTTCAACAGGGTAGCTAGAATGATCTTTGAATTTTAGGCAATCCTGCTGGGAACTATATTCTTAGCATATGTTCCCAATGTTTTTTACTCACCCATCCCAGGAAAACTCACACATTCACACACACACACACACACACATCATAATCCAGTTCTTTGGGAGACTGCCTATACATAAAAATATAAATATATAATTCCTATAATTTGCTTACTTATATGATCCTCATCAGATGTTGTCTAAATCATAACTCATGCTATTTTCTAAAGATCACTATGTAAAATAATTTATTGAGTTATCAATTTATAAAGTAAACAAATGTTCACTTACAGCAAATATTTTAATCTGAAGACAGGACGTTTAAAATTTTGAATAATTTCCTACAGCCCTTCAGAATGTATAATGAGTTTTAATGGCTAATAAATATTAATTGATTCATTCTCTCTCTGTTCTGTGCTAATGGACATTAACTCTATCATTTTCTCCCTTGATGCAACTGTCTTGTCAACTTCAAACTGGGTGTTTTAATGGAGCTGGTTGAACTGGAAAAATGAAAAGAGTATCTTGACAGCCTTTAATGCCTTCTGGTTATTTTCTCTGGGCTTAAATGAAAAAAGAGAGAGATTTCACCTAATGTTCTTCTCACTTTCATGGGTTAATTAAAAGCACATGTTCTCACTCACTCTATCTTTATAGCTGCCCAAAATATTTTCATAAAATTCCTCATGTCAGCATGTAGAAACATTTTTCTCACTCTTTGGGAGCCAGTCTGTAAATGAGGTTTGCACTTTTTTTAGGGATGTCTAGCAATGTTTATATGATGCTACTCTTTCTTTTTTTTTTTTTTTCAGCTAAACCACAGTCACTTACAGAACACTGTCTTTGAAGATGTGTTGTTTATGAAAACATAAGAAGAGCTAATACATGACAAAGACATTTAAAAATGAAGAATTACACATGCAGTTATGTTCTGTACTGAATTTATGAAGGGATAAAAATTAATCACACTTCGTTATGTTTCTTCCATCTTTCTTTATTTTTCTTGGTTATGTATGCTATTGATATACCTCTTATATAGTCCTTTGTGGTATCCCATAAATTCTGTAGATTGGTATGTTGTTTTAAATTGATTTTTAAAAATATTTCTAATTCATCTTTAATTCTCTATATTCTTTTTCTTTTACTATTCGTGAATTTAATATCCATCTCCTCTTTCTTTTCCTCTGCCATCTTCAAATAATTTTCATGGTTATGATTGGCCCATATATTGGGCATTATTTCTACTGAGATAATATCTTTCTCAATTGCCCCGTTCACCCACACCATGTCAATTCTTGACCAAGATTTTTGTGGACTAGAGTAAAATGTATAATCCTTCTTGTTTGGATTTCTTTTTCGCCATATGTCTTCCAAATCAGTTTCCTCTATTAATTCAAAAAATGCTTTTGGTAAAATTTTCTTTTTTCCCTTCCTAATTTCTTCCCTATTAACATAGTCTTTTTCTATGTCTACAATGGCATTGAAGTCCCCTACTAAGCAGATTGTCAACTCATAAAACATTTTGTATACACGTTTTATAGTTGACAACCGAAAGAAGTGGGGGGAGTTTCAAAGAGCAGGCGGCAGTGTGGAATTGAAAGCACATACCATTCATATTTTTCTTCCAACACTGATTAGATGACTGAAGCTTCTACCACTCAAAAATCTAATTGGACAGCATGATTGAAGACTCTTGGCTATGGACATTTTTCGTTGGATGATACATCCAGAGGGGTAGGGGGAAAAGCAGGATCAAGGTTGACAGTGAATTACATATCTCAGAGTTGGCTGCGCCCAGGTAAATGCTGGATGGAGAATGTTACCTTCAAATAAATCTTTTTTTAGTTTTAGGAGTGTGGCTTGAGGCTCATGATTTAATTGGAGTAACTGCCAGAATCCTGACACAGATATTTTCTTGACCCATATCAACTATTATATCATATAATTTCTTTAAAAATTTCTTTTGATTATCATTAGGGGTGTATATCCCAACCAGTAATATTTGTTTTTGTTGAATATTAATTTGTACCATTAAAATTCTACCCTGTTCATCTGTGTAAATTTGTTTTGTGTTTATCCCTTTTCTAACATAAATTGCTACACCCCCCCCCCCTTTTTTTTAAATTTGCCAATGCTGTAAATAGTACACCTAATTTGGGATGATCAAATATCACTTTTGGATATGTACTTCTTGTAGACATATGTCAACATTTTGTTTTATTAATTTGGCCAGTATTTGTTTTCTCTTAATCTGGGAATTCAATCCATTATTATTTATTGAAATAATTTGATTTCTTTTTCCATTATCAACCAATAATAGGTCTGTCTCAATCTTCTTTTAACTCTTGCTTCTCTTTGTGGTCTTGTTCTTAGTCCTTCTCTTCTTGGTTGTTCTCTCTCTTCTTTATCTTTCCTTAACTCTCTCACCCACCTTGGGATCTGTTTTAAGGTCACATTTTTTTCTTGCAAACCTAATGTGGATCTCCTGTGGCAGTTTGTGTTGCCTCGCGTAGTTCACATGGATTCTGTAAATCTCCTCGAGTTCTTTTATAATCTCTTGTTGATCCCTCTGCAATGCTTCTGCTATTAGTTGAGACATTATGGCTCCTAGGTCTTCATCCTTGGATTCTAGTATGTTCTGGAACCTCAGATAAAATGCTGCACATTCCATTTCCAAATGGATTATCAAGTCTTCCAAATCTCTATTCATCTCTGTTACTTTCCTGTCCATCCAATTTCTTATCTGTTTGTACTGCTTTAATTTTTATATTTTCTATTTTTTGTTCATTCTTCTCCATTGTTTGCTGAATTGTTCCTATCTTTTCATCCAGTTTTTGAATGTTACTTTTCATCTCTCCCATCTCTGTCTTCAGTTCTGTGTGATTATTTAGCATTGTCTCCTGCACTTTAAGCATTGTTTCCTGGATGGCTAACAATGTTGTTTCCATTGTTTGCATATTGACAGTATTGCTTGCTTTTTCCATACTCAACATTTCCTCTATTGTTTTTTGACTCACTGGAGATGCAATGGACACTAATGAGCCTGAGATCATTGCTGATTCTTTCCCTTTCCAGAGTCGTTGTCACAACGCTAGTCATGTTCTTTACTTTATTATATATTTCTTCCCACTTTACCATTCACAATTTATTTCTGTCTTCACTGTCTGTTCTATTCCATAGCTCTCCTTAATATATATCTCTTTGTGTATCTAATCTATAGTACTGTATATCTATGTCAGTTACTATTGGTTCAGAGTTTCAGTTTAAACTAAAGGTCTATTGCATCAGCTTCTCTTCTGCTATCTTGTCTGTACAGATTAAGATGGTTACTTCCATTCCTAGATCTAGTCCCTTATTGTGTCTTCCTTCCACCAATCTTCTTCACTTTCAAATCACAAATCCATCTAGTTATGCTCCAAATTTCTTAAATACTCTGTTTTCCAGTTTTATAATCAAATCTAAATAATATCAGTTGATCCCAAGTAACCAAATAGATTGGCTCTTATCTTATAATTCCTTTCTCTCACCACTGGATCACCATTCCATGTTCGGACCTCTGTCCTCTGTATTAAGACTCACAGTTCAGCCGTCTGATATCTGCTGCTTCTTCTCTTCAACTTTCACTCTCTACCTTCTTCACACTCTGATACAATCTGCTGCTTGATGCCAGAAGTGCCATTCATATCCTTGTATCTTCCCTCATTGAGTGAGAGCGCCGCAGCTTCAGTCTGCCATTGAAATGACAGATCTCTCACACACTGGAGCAAATGAGGTTTTTCTTCGAAATTGCTGATAGTTGCCCACCATCAGACTTCTTCTCAGGCTCCCCCACACCTTTACCTACCCCTCTGGATTTGTGTGCTCCTCGCAGGGGCCTTGAGATGTGCAGATTGGGGGTGAGAGAGCAGAGCTCGCTCTTCTCTCCTCACACCACTGCAGCGCCACAATCAGAAGTCCTGGAATGAAGAATTACACATGCAGTTATGTTCTATACTGAATTTATGAAGGGGTAAAATTAATCACACTTATTTGTCATTTTTTCGCATAAATTGGGTTTGATCTAGCCTCAGTCCAGTATTAGCCACAATATCCTTTCTTAATTTTGAAGCTAGACATTTGCCTCTCCTTATGTTTTAAAAATTCATAATAAAAATATTTTAACATGACATTTATTTGTCCATTGTTTACCTACTTAAAAATTGGTTGCTTTGTTCCATACTTCACAGATCTGGTAAAATCATTGAAGTTAAGAATGACAGCTTTTGTTGTTATTCTGTCACTATGTCCAGTCTGACTCTTCGTGACTCCATGGGCTATAGAAAGCCAGGCCTCAATGTCCTCTACTAGATCTCAATGTTTGCCCAATTTCATATTCATTGCATCAGTGACACTGTCTAACCATCTCATCCTCTGTTGTTCCCTTCTCCTTATGCATTCAATCTTTCCCAACATCAGGGTATTTTCCAATGAGTATTTTCTTCTCATTTGGTAGCCAAAGTATTCCTGTTTCAGTATCTGTCCTTCCAAAGAACAATTTCATCTCCTTGCAGTCCAAAGGGCTCTCAAGAGTATTTTCCAATGCCACAATTCAAAAGCATGAATCCTTTGGTGCTCAGCCTTCCTTATTGTCCAGCTCTCACAGCCATACATTACTCCTGGGAAAATCGACTATATAAACCTTTACAATCTCCCTTTGTACTATGGCAACATTGTTATGGTAAGGAATGCTATGGTAAAAAATAAGAGCTATACAAATACTTGTACTTACAAATCAGGAACTTTTACTCCAACCACTCATTTTATTTGAGAAGTGATAAAGAATGTGTCTTCCCAAATAAAAGAAAGTACAATTGTTAAAAAAATTTAAACATAGTTTCGCTGTTCAATGCAACACTATTTTTAAACTTCTTACATTCTTCCATAACATTGTGCTTCTTTTTAAAGAACACCTTCCTAAAAGAGAGAGGGAGGGAGTATGAGAGAGAGAGCCTCTATAGAAAAGTAGATCTATTCTTTAAAATATGTCACATGGTATTTTGGGTAAGGGGAAAGAAAAAGAAGATAATGATATATTAACGGTGCTATTCAAATAAGTTTAATTTTTTTTAAAAAGCTGCATTGAATTTGCTAGAATCTATTTCCCAAGAAATAAACTCCATAAGAGTTGGGCAACCAATAAATTCAAATTAGTAAATAAATAAAGAAATGTTGAATGAAGGAAAGACTGGCAGGCAAAATGCTTCTATGCATAGATATTCCCTAGCTAGCTCAGGACAAATGAGCTCAGGATTAAATCATGAATACATCCTTTAGAATATATTCCTTTCTTTATTTTTGCCTTTGTTCTTATATAACCAAGGATATGTTACCAGAGTATCTGCTGCCTTGGCAAAATAAGAAAGGCAAAATGCAAAAAGGTGTATTTATATTATATCTGCTGCAGAATATGCTAATAATCATTTGAATAAAATAATAGTTTCCATATCAAATAATTGAAAGAAGTTTTGCCATCTATGAATATATTGTTAGATCCTTGATGGAAATGAAAAGAGTCCAAATTTACCAACTCTTGTCAAAAAAATTTTAAAAAACTGTTTTTAATTTTGTAGCAGAAAAAAATAACTTCTAGTCTCAAAATTGTGTGCAACTTCAATGAGACATGGTGGATTTCTTTGGTAAGTTACAATTTTAATTTTTGTCATCAAAAATATATATGCACTGATTGGAGCTGGTTCTACTCATGATTTATTCAGCTGTGGTCACAAATCCAGCATGAGCATAATTACATTCTGTTTTACAGTTATATTGTAATTCTTCAATTGTTGTTTTTCTAGATTTTGATAGCTTTGATGTTTCTTGGTGATACAGCTTATAGCTGGTTAACTCTCAAATAATACAAAAATATGATCCTTGTGCTTGAGATACAAAACTGACCTCTTTATTTATCTGTTATAAAAGTTTCATCAGGAACTGTCAAACATCTATGTTTGCAGACTTAAAAGTGTGAAAAGCAAGGACTTTAGAACCACCAAAAACATTTAATCATATTTATCCAGGGAGCAAAAACATTTAATCATATTTATCCAGGGAGCAGACATTTTCCATTTAAAATCTTCCTTGGATCTAGAGAACTTAAAAAACCCTAGGAAAAAAAGCTGTAAAGCAAGCAATAGAAATGACAGTGATCTGAAGTCCTGCAAATTTCTTGGATTTCTGTCTTTAGCTCAGACAAAATAGCTAACATATGACAATTATGAGAGCTGTAATTCAGTATTTTCTGAATAAAAGGAAGTTTCCTTTTCTATATACTGTAGTAAATAGTTTACTAAAGGAGAATATACCATTTGGGCTGGAAGACAAATTAGAAGTCAGACGAAGGGAGGGTGAGAGGGAGGGAGGAAAGGAAGGAAGGAATCTAAAAAAGAAGGATTTAATGTGTGTGAATGAATATGGTCTGATCTTTTAAAATCAAATTGTACAAGAAGTAAACAGGCAGTCTAAATAAACAATATTTATTAAATTTATGTAACCTCCCATCTCTGCTGTGACTCTAGTTAAAAATCTAGAAAATCAACCAAAAAAGAACTGCTAAGATCATTTAAAACATTAAAACCATAAATATCACAACAACATAATCAGTGTGACAACAGCATTTATTTTTCTGAAATACAACCATTTAGCAGGCTCACCAGATTCCCAGGTCAGATGGAAAAGTCAAATTATTCCAGAACTAATAATGAAAGGCTGAAAGATGTATCAGAAAGTATGAATTGATATCATGAATGGATGCATGCAAAATTAGGCATTCATAGATTGGTGGTAATTGCATGTTACATTTCAATGTATTGCATGAATGAAAAAGCCAGATATGTGTTTGGAGAACATTTGTAATGTTCTGAATGAATATGATCCTGGGGGAGAAATGCATTCTGATAAATAATTTACATGGATAGGTAAGAACAGAAAGACACAGTTTAGTCAGACCAGACCGTTCAAAGAGCCAAGGCTGAATGAGAATGGTAAATATTTTGTGAATAACTGTTTAGGAAACATGCATTAAGCATTACGTCTAGTCATATATACACACTACAAGGCAATGAATATAAATATAAACTCATGCATGTTTATGATGAGTTATCACTGTTACTGAAACATATTTTATTTTTAATCCATGTTCTGTTTGATTTAATTATGAATACATCGATTTAATCTTTCTGTTTGCAAGAATCCTTCTGCAAAATAAATTTAGGGCTGTACATGGCATTGCTTTATGTCTGCAAATTTCTTAATCTGGCCCTAAATTAAATTAAAATAGAATGTTCTACCAAGAAAATGCTACTTTATGTTTTCAGTTATCATACTTGTTGCTAAGGAGCACAGTCTCCTCTGCTTTTTTCTCAAAATAAGAATCATTTCACAAAGCTTAAGTTGGATGAAAAACTTATTCAGTCTCAATATGATGTCCATTTAAAGATACATTGAAGACTACTGAGACATGAAAAATGGGGCCCTTTCCTGTACCCTTCTGTGCATGCCATTTAGTTCCATATAAATCCCAGGTCAAGAATAAGAAATATTTCAAAGCTTATTTCAGAAGAGTTGTATTAAAGAAAACTCCTTCTGCAGAGGCTCAAGTAATAAATAAATAACAATTTTTGAAATAACAATTTTTTGTTATTTGAATGCTAGACCTTTTTTTAAATTTTTAAACAACTTTTAAATTAGTACACTGTTTCTAAAACAAATTATTATATCAATCTCAGAGCCCCCCAAAAAACATCTTTCTCAAGCTCTTCAGAAACTGGATTACTTCTTTAAAACAAGGAGCCTCCAACGAAGCCTAACAGAAATAGAAGTAACCACATTCTACCTCAGCAATAGAAATGCAAATTACCAGCCATCAGTGAAGTTCCATATTTTAGAGTGTAATAACTCTCCAAAGTACCTGGGGGTTACACTGGATGGTAACCTCAAAAAAAAAAAAAAACCATCTGCAAATTGAAAAGTCACAACAATTTAGTGAACAGATTGGCAGGAACATCCTGGGGTGCTGATACTAACCCCCCTATGATGAACAGTGTTGAATTTTATTTATTTATTTATTTTTATTTTTTTTATTTGTCAATTGCTTACAAAATAATAGGTATAAGTATATACATAGTTATGAAATGGGTACATATAAAAAAAACAAAAAAAAAAACAATAGGGCAGGGATGGTAGGCACGTTGGTGCGCTTATGCATGCCCCCTACAGACCTCTTAGGAAAGGGGTGAAGTCAATAGTAGAAAGTCTAAGGTTAAAGTTTTTGGGGTTTAGGGAAGAAACCACAGAATCAGGTAGAGTATTCCAGACATTGACCACTCTGTTGCTGAAGTCGTATTTCCTGCAATCAAGTTTGGTGCAGTTAACCTTGAGTTTGTATCTACTGTTTGCTCTTGTATTGTTATGGTTGAATCTGAAGTATTCATTGACTGGTAGGACATTGCAATGTATGATTTTATATACTATACTTAGATCAGACTGAAGAAGGCATAATTCAAGGTTTTCTAGGTCTAGAATTTCAAGTCTGGTGGCATACGATATTCTGCAATGAGTAGAGGAGTGGAGAACTCTTCTTATGGAATATTTCTGGACTTTCTCAACTGTGCTAATATCAGATATGTAATGTGGGTCCCAGACTGTTGAGCTGTATTTGAGTATTGGTCTAGCAAATGTTTTGTATGCTCTAGTTAGTAGTGTGATATTACCAGAGAAAAAGCTATGTAGGATTAGGTTAACAACTCTTAATGCCTTTTTGGCTATGTAGTTACAGTGGGCTCTAGCACTTAGATCATTAGAGATGAGTATACTAAAGTCCTTTACAGAGCTTGGATCATCAACAAGGTCTTGACTATTCAGCTTGTATTTTATTTTCTGATTTTTTTTTTTTGCCAATATGTAAGACAGAGCATTTATTTGTTGAGATTTGAAGTTGCCATTTGTTTGACCATTCTGATACATAGTCAAGATCTTTTTGAAGGGTAGCAGTATTATCTGTGGTATTGAACAGCTTCACATCATTAGCAAAGAGAATGCAGTTGCTCTTAATATGATCACAGAGGTCATTTATGTAGAGTATGAAGACCACTGCCTTGGGGAACACCACTATTGACAGGTACAGAATTTGATAGTAGACTCCCAATTTTGACCATTTGTTGTCTGTTTGACAGGAATGCTTCTATCCAGTTATGCAGCTGTCCAGATATACCATAAGATTTTAGTTTTAGGAGTAGTTTGTCATGTACCACTGAATCAGAGGCGTTGTTGTTGTTGTTGTTGTTGTTGTTGTTGTTATTATTATTATTATTATTATTATTATTATTATTATTATTATTATTATTATTATTATTAGGTTTATTCCACAGATAATTATTGTGCCAGTCAATTTTTTTCTACTTTCAATTTCCAAACATTAGGAGTGCTCAAAAGCTGTGACCTGTCTTAGGGATTGTAAAGATATTTTGATTACTTTAATATAATTTTGATTTGTAAGTACCTACATAAATAGCATAACTTTTTAACATTTTGTTTGTTTCATTGGTGCCAGCATGTGGTTTAAGAGCACCCACATCCAAATAGCCAATGTCCCACTTGGCCAGACTGTGTGTATCATCTCTGGCACATGTCCCACTCCTGTGCACTTATCAGTACTTAGCAATATCATATCATGGGAAGAAATATCCATCTGGTTCAGTTCCAAGCCAGGAGAAAGACACTGGAAACATGGAGGCTGATTGGAAAGATGATTTAATGATGAAGTAGAACCACATGGGTTTTGGGCAGCTGACCAAAATGGAGTTGAGAGTGAAGGATTTTTATACCTTTTTTATGGGCTTTGCACTTGAACTTGCTGCTCCTATGCAAGAACATGTATTCTATTGGCTGTTATTGGGCCATGTAGGGGTTATGTGGGGATCATAGCTGTTCTATAGGCAAAGTCAAATCCTAAGTGTTTGTCTGAGCTAAGTTTGGTTGAAGTTTCTGAGGGTGATGCAATGAAGGTCTTGTGTTCTGAAAGAGTGTTGGGCAATTCTTATTGTGGCTTAATGGCTAATCCTACCTTTGTTCAGATTTTGCTGCAGGGAATTTCAGAATATCCTGCCTTGAATGGATTTCTGCCTGCAATATTTGCTTTGCCTATGAATAGGGCTACCTAGATACTTGGCTTCTTTCAATAAGCTCTTTATCTTTAAGTACTGATATCTCCTGGGGGTTATTAAGAAAGATGGGGGTTGCTGTCTGTCTCCAAGAGCATGTTTCTCCATTTCTCCCTTTAGGGAAATATAATATTCTGCCTTTTTAATATTTCCTTAAAATATTTCATTTTTCTAGGATGGGGGAGTGGCTTTCCACAATACCCCCTCACATTAGAAGACAATGAACTCTCATTCAGTGATAGTCAAGGATGCTGAACAAGGCCCTCCCTATTCCCCAGGACAATGCTCAGTCCACCACAAGACTGAAATCCCATAGG